>NC_092065.1:8951500-9262400 GCF_039877785.1 Chaetodon trifascialis | reverse complement strand
CTGAGCACATCACTGCTGTTCCTAAAGGAATATTACAACCTGGGTTTTCTTTTCAGAGTTTTAGACATCTTTTGCTGAAATCTAGCAAACTCATCGCAATAATCCACCAGAGAACGAAAGACAAGCAGCAGACAATCATACAGTGCACATGTAGTGTCTATAATGTCCCTCATTCCACAGGAAATCTGTGTGTGTGCACAGTTAGAGTGGAACCAGGAGCTGTGGTGCCTCATAACAGACAGCCTGGGTTAATAACACTTCACCTCTGTTTTCTCGTCTAAATAAGTTTGGCTCGCCAGATGATGAGCTTGTGTGAACAACTTGCCTGCCATTCGACACTGCTGTGCTGCCGACCCATTAGAGGTGCTGTTATTTGTTCAGACTGCGACCCTCAACACCCCCCTCCCCTATCTGAGTGGGAGTGGGAGAGAGAGAGACCCCATGTAGAGACAAAATAGACAAGGGTGTGGACGAAGACTGCCTGCCTGCGGTGACAGCAGGATGTTCCCATACACACACACACACACACACACACACACACACACACACACACACACACACACACTCACACACACACACACACACACACACACACACACACACACACACACACACACACACACACACACACTCACACACTCACACACACACACACACACACACACACACACACACACACACACACACTCTCCCTCTGTGTCCCACTGATACCCCCCAAAAAAGCTGTAACCCCAGACAGCAGGAGAGGAGGGTGGAGGGTCAGAGAATGTTTTTTTCAGAGGGGGTCTCAGCTGTGCCTGAGGACAGTGAGACAGCAAAATCCAGGACAGGAACACACACACATATGAATACACTTACACACACAGACACACACACAAACACAGAGCCATGCCACTCACTGTTATTAATACAGGTCGTCAATTAGGACTGACCTAGAAAGCTTGTCTGCACGAAGACTACACAACAAGCTGAAACAGACTGATGGGGCTCCAAATCCCTCCACTCAGCTCACTGTCTGAAAGCCTGGATTAACTCACACACATACAAACACACATTTTTGAGACAACACACACACTGACAGAAAATGGCACTTTAAAAAAAGCCTCTTCAGCCCCAAGAATTGATTTACAGATGCGGTAACGTGCAGAGAGGCGCACAAACGCTGCATGTCGCAGGACAAAAAAGACAGGCGGGGTGCCAACGCTGAAATTAGGCAACTAATTTAAACCCTTTGGAAGTGCTCCGTGTGCAGTTGTCAACAGAAGAAACAATTAGTTCCAGCATGTCTGTAACTTGTTTCTGTGGCTCTGCAGGTGCAGGATATGGCGAGGAAGCTGGCAAACCATGTAAACAACACTAACCTGCAGTGAGCGATATGGATACAGTCACCTTTCTGCCTCTGTGTTTTTCTTTCCGTCATCTACAGTGCAGGGAGCAACTGTCGCGAGTCTTAGGGGCCATGTTTGAGTGCATTAGCGGAGGAGGAGGGGGTCGACCGTTGAGGCAAAAGGATGTTCTGAAGGTGAGGAGGGTGAAAGTTGTCCTCCTGTGCCAGGCATGTGCTCTCAGTTAGCGGGCAAGGACGCGCCAGGGGCAAGCACTCATGTTTGGCTCTGTTCCCTGCACCCCGACCCTCTGCTTTCATTCACGGTCTCGACTTAAGAGCTTTTTCCTCCTCCATTGTTACACAAGGCCTATCTAAAGGGTTTATGCTTCTGACTCGTGCTAAGCACTCGGGGTGACAGAGCCAGAACTCGTCACAAATCCTAAAACCCTCTGCAAATGCTTTTCCTCCTTCCTCTCTGCTTTCTGCCTTTATTATTGTTTTTTACTGCCCCCCCTTCCCTCGGTCCCCTCCCTCCTCGCTCTCTGCTGTCTTCATATCTTAATGCTTCTATCTCCGCTCCACTCTCACTGTGACAGTGGAGCGCAGGCGGGCTCTAATCTAAGCCAGATGAGCTAGAAAAACACAGGCTTCCTCCGTCCTTTGCTTTCCCCATTAAGCAAGAGGCCCATCATCTCTCTCTCCAATCACAGGGCAGACTTCTGAGGTTTACCAGCACGTCTGCATATGCATTATAGCAGACGAGCCAGTAAAACTGCTCTATGACTGATTTATAATGACAGTTGATGGCTTTGCTGCTGTCATCTTCTATCTCCTCACCACAGACTATTGGACGGTGGCTCGGAGCCAGACTCATAACACCTGTTGAGAATACAGCAGTATCAAAGCCGTTTTACATAATGTTCACTTTTTATGGATGGGTGTGGGTTTCCAGCATATTCAGGATCCTGAGGGTACTTTTCCAGTGTTGCATGTAAACGTGGCTCCCGACCAGACCAGGCTGAGAGTCCAGTCGCCGTCAGGATTTGAGCTGAGGCTCCTTCCTCTCTGTCATGGTGAGTTTGGGCTGAGGCCTTCATTTAGGACCGGCTGACTCTCGCTCACTGGTGAGGCAGAAGGACATCACGTCCCTCTGGGGACAGTTGCCATCCCGCCCTGTCACTTTCACTCTGTTATCCACAGGCCACAAAGCACATGGCACACAAGTCCTGACTACAGGAGGGGGGAGAGGAGGGAAAGAGAGGGACACAGATAAACTGGGAACTATCATTTTTTAAATGATAGTTAAGAGTTTTTTACCCAATGTTTATCTGACTTAAAGGAACACTTTTTAGAAATAAGCTTATTGGCTTTCTTTTGAGCATTAGATGAGATGATCGACACCACTCTCATGACTGTGTGGTAAATATGAAGCTGGAGTCAGCAGCCTGACAGCATAAAAGACTGTCAGCAGTTTAGCTTAGCATAAAGGATTGATAAGGAAAACAGCTAATCTTGCTCCTTCCAAAGGGAAATCCAAATCTACTTACCAGCACCTCTGAAGCTCACTAATTAACACCTTATATCTTGTTCATTTAATCTGGACAAAAAAGCGTTAAAAAAATGACATGTTGTGGTTTTTAAGGTTTTGTGGAGAACTATTTCTTGGCTGGCGGCAGTCATTTCCTCGAGTCTAGCTGTTTCCCTCGGTTTCCAGTCATTGTGCTAAGATAAGTTAGTCAGCTGCTAGCTGTTGCTTCATATTTAGTGTATTATTCCTTTCATTAAATATGTTATATTGCTGTTTACAAAAGGCTTTTATTGAGAAATATAACCAAAACAAAGTTTTGAAAATCATGGCAAGTGATGATTTTATCTATTAGGCTACAAACTGTTTTATGTGAAACAGAGCCAGGCTGCTTCCTAACTAACCAGCTGCTTTTACTGTCAGTGTACAACATGCTTTAGCTGCACAGGAAACACATTTTGAGGATCATCATGGAGCGGCAAGAGTTCTGCTACGTGACAGAATAATGTTGCTGACAAATCAGAAAGCCAATTTTTCACCTGATTTCATGTGAACACAGGATTCATCACTCAAAATGAAACATGCACATAATGAAGCAGTAACATTAACCTAAAAACACCATATACACTAACAAACTCTTTGGATAATAACTGTTACTATTGATATTTCAATTTATCTGATAATACTTACACACTTTTACTTAAAACTGCAGTAGGTAAGATCGAGAAGAGAGCAGACTTAGCCTGAAAATTTGAACCAACACAAGTTCCACGTTAGTTCGCAGTGTGTGTGAGGACTGATTGACAGATGTCAGACACTCCCTCAGATGCTCCTCTGGCTCTGATTGGTTGTTTTGTGTCGGGCGCGGTGGATTCTTGCAAATCGCAGTGGGAGCAGTAGGTACTGTAGGACCAATCGAGCTGTTTTTTTGTTTTTTTTCACAGATTACATGTTTCATTTACTGCTGTCTGGGCATAGAGACAGTTTTAGCAAATATGACAAAAAATACTTTTATATAAGTTACCTACTGCAGCTTTAAGCAAGGTTTTGAATGCTTGGACTGATTATTATCACAGTGCAGCATTACTATTTTTACTTATGTAAAAGATCTGAATACTTCTTTCACCATCGACTGCACGCCAAGTCAAGCCTTTCTTAAATTCTTCTCCCTCACACTCCTCCATCTCCCACCTCCCTTGCGTTACCCCTTCATCCACCCACCTACACTTCACAGCCGAGGTTACAGTAAGTGAGGATGGTGAGATTTCTATCAGCATGGAGACTTAGGAAGGGAGGAAAAAAAATTAGGAAGTGAAACTTTCCTCGAACAATTTATCATTTTCCGAGTCCCCCCTGTGACTACTCCTCTTTTACAGGGCACATCAAGACACTAAGTTAATAACACAGGGAGGAGAGCATAGTGCGGCAGGAGAACAGGCTCAGGACTGCACAATAACACTCTCACTAGCGAGTCCCACATGAATCAAAATGACAAAGCCAATCTAGCGAAAAATTCTCTCTTGCTGGCAGTAAACTGCTCGGCTTTCTGGATGGGTGGATACGCGAGTACAAGCTGGGGAAATTGTGAGCTCAATTTAAAAAGTAAAATTCTGTTAGGTGTGCAGCCTCTATAACCCCACCTCTTATTCCCTGCGGTGGAGTTAATCACATCCTGGTTTATGGGACTAGTATTCCTCCCAGTGATACAGGCTTTCACTTTCTGCGGGTGCACATGTGCATCATAAAGGCCTGTCAGTGGAGACGGCGAAGGTCAGTAAAAGTCGAGTGAGTTCACTTATCCCTGCAGCTGCCTGTTGAGTATAAAACTAACCAGAACCACAAGCTAACCTCAAGTGGGCACAGTAATCTCTATATATACTGCTCGCCCTCACTGTTGAATTCTGCTGCAGAGCCGTGATGGCAACAGGTCATCAGAATAGAGGAGTCTCTGAGTGAAACATAGCTGGGATATATGGTGAGCAGCAAACTTGGAGTATGGAAAAAGCAGGGTTGAGAAGAGAAGGGGTTAAGGTTCTTTCTCCGTCCAGAGCCCAGGTGCACCATGTCCCACCCCGAGGCTGTGAGAGTCTCCATGCTGGGGAGACCTTTAATAGCCCTGAGATGGAAGCACACTATCCCTAAAAGCCTATAAAATACAGGGTTCCTCTGTCCTTTCCCCCCTATGTCTGGTATGGCCTCATAAAAGACTTAAGTGGTCTCACATGACTCCTCCTGTCCACTTGTGGAGTGATTGGCTGGATCCTCAGGTGCAGGAGATGTGATTGGATGGGGTTAGACTGTAAAGGACAAGGTGGTTCACAGCTGAGCTCATCCTGTCTTGCCATCTGGTCGGTGTGAAGAGGGGCCCTTCCTCCGCCAACATCAGCTGGGTCTGAGCCACTGGAGATAAATGTTGAAATATTACGAAGGAATGTTGACCAGTGTGTCAAACAGCTTAAATATCACTGATTTAGAATGACCTTGCTAAGACACTGTCAAACTCACAATAAAAAGAACAGCAAAATTGATGGGCAAAAACAGAAACACTGTCTTTTCTAAATCATGTATTATTCTCCCTCATCAAAACATGTTGCCTACATTACCCATGAGGCAACTCAGCTGCTGAGAGGTCAGTCAGAGGCTCAGTTGTGTTATGCCAGTAGTGGCTGATGTGTCCTTGAGCTGTTGGCCTCAGGCAGAGATGAGGAGCAGGCTGCAGAAGTAAATTCACCTCTTTGTAACTCCACAGATTTTTAAAAATGTCAAAGATGTAGTCTTCAGCCATAACCAGCGCTGGAAAGTAACTAACCTCATTTACTTACGTTACCTAAGTACCAATTTGCTGTAATTTACTTGGGTCTTTTCTCCATTTCTCTCTTCATTTTCTCCAGTCCATTTCTTACTTAATTAATCAACTAATCAGTTGACTGATGGTGTAAAAAATCAGATTAATCCAGAAAGAATATAATCAGTAGTTGCAGTTGTATGCAAAATAGTCCTAAATTAGCTCCACCTCAACCGACTACAACTGTAAAACCACAACAATTATTGGTTTAATTAAAAATACATGATAGCATAAAAATCACAGGGCATGATACTTTTCATACTGTGAGTATAAAGGTGAGGTTTACTGCATGCATATTTCAAATAGTGTTAATTATAGTCCCAGCAAAGTGCAATAAACTTCACCATGACCTCAGTGAATCTTCTATTGGAGGCGAGGAGCCAACTTCACACCTAAGTATAGATTTAAGCAAACCTTGCCTTACCCATCTGGGAATAACAAACCACTGAATAGTGTATCTACACATCAAAGAGTGAGCAGAATAAAAATGACCAACCAACAATAACTACAAGCAAAAAATAAGTAGAAATGAATGAATGGAACAGTCAAAGTGTGCCCACAGCCTGCAGCCGTACAGTCTGGACAGAAGCTGTGTACAGTAACATGTGGAGGACTTTGCCCTGGATGGTTGCTTGTGGTTTTCTTCTGCTGTTTTTCCTCAGCTGGGGGAAGTCGGGTGTTGTGACCAGAGTGCAAACGCAGCACCCTGGGATCCATCCCTCCATCTGACCTATGCTGACCTCTCCCTCTCTGTCACGACGCTCAGGCTGCAGCCGCTCAGCAAACATGGCTGAGGGAGCGTGTGGCCTGGGGGAGGCCATTAGTGCCGGCCTGACTTTTTGTTTTTCCTGTCCTGAAACAGGATCACCTACACACACAGACACACTTCTGCTTAATAGGGGCCACTTAAGTCTGGCAGAAAACACCTCCAGCCCCCTTTCCTGCTGTCCACAATCACAGTCTCAACTATTTCCTTAAAAACCTCTCTGTCGCCCCCGATTCTCCCTCTCTATCTCCCCCTCTCTCATACACACAGTCCTTTACAAACACACCCTCAGGCATTCCAACACATTTGTTTCTGTTTCTGCATCTGGCTAATGTTTTATTCTTCCATCTTTGTTCTTAAGTGCTCTGATGCCAAAAAAAGTAATTAGGTCGCAGTTTATCTGAACAACAATACTTGCGAAATAGTTGCATCTCCAGCTTTCTATCTTATGAATAGGATATGTGCACATGTGTCCTCAAACTAGCTGGATTAAGAGTTTCTTTCTGGGGTCAACAGAGCTGAAAGCCTCAGATGTTCTTGCTATGAACTCATCCTCAAGCTTATTGAGCTAAAACATCTGGGCCCCCTACTTTCTCTGCACAGCTTTCAACTGAGCCCAGAGATGGATCCTTTGGGATTTGGCTGGTGGGCAACACACATACTGTGTACACACAGACACACGCATACACACACTTGTGACACACATACTGAACCGCTCTGTTGAGTGACGGCACCTGAAAGTCTATGAGTGCTGCTTATAGGTGCAGAAACCGACAGCAGTGGCCCGTTTGTCATTACTCCTGTTGATGTCGCCCATCTGCCTGCCTGTCATGTGGCGTCACCCACACCTAAATCCCAAGGTGCTTTGCGTGTGTGTGCGTGTGTGTGCGTGTGTGTGTGTGTGTGTGTGTGTGTGTGTGTGTGTGTGTGTGTGTGTGTGTGTGTGTGTGTGTGTGTGTGTGTGCTGGCTGGCTGATCCTCCCACTTAAAGCCCCTCAGGAAGAAGACACAGGACGGCTGTGCAAAGCATGTGGTGTTAAAGGTATGACTCAACAACTGTGATCGTTTGAGTTTGGTGGAAAAGGCCAGATCCCCCGCCGTCTCAGTCCAGTGTAAACACAGTTCCCTCCACCAAGGAGAGACAGACCGAGAGGAAGAAAGTGGGAAAAAGAGCAAATTATGAGACGGCGATGGGGACAGAGAGAAAGGGACGGCACAGACAGCCTCAGCAGGGGGCATGCTGTTCTCCGTATTAGACTGTCAATGAATCTCATTAACATGGCTTCTCTAATCAGCATCTGAGAATATTCCACTGAAGGCCATCCGCTCAGCTCCGCACCTCCTTCCTCTCATTTGATTACACTGATGCATAAATTTACCATGACTTTTTTTCCCCCTTTCTATTAAAAGAGGACAATTTAAAGCGAGAAAGCCAAGTCTGTTGTTCCCTGCTTCCACTTTGTCCAGCAGCCTTTCTTCATGCAAGAAACAGAGCTGCCATGTTAAGGATATCCACTCTGCACGCGTCACACCGGGAGAGGCTTGTTTTCCACCATTTCAGCCCCACTCAATAAGCAGTGGAAATAAATGAGCACTCATGCTGAAAGCCTGTCTTTTCCATATGACAGCTAACTAGATAAATACAGTCAAATTACTTTCAAACGGTGCTCACAGTGACACTAAAAAATTTGGGTTTCTTCAACATAGCAAAGTCATTTCTAAGATGCCAGTAAGAGTACTTTTGCTTTTATCTTTTTAGATTTGTTGATACCACTTAATGGCGTCCTCTTCATATTTTTGCAGTTTATGTATGTGTGAATGAGAAGCACAAGGATGGCAGGATGTTTGCATTTTCAAAATTTAGGACAGTTTATGCACCGGAAAGTCGTGGATGAACTCCTAGGGACAAAGAGGTGCCACATGTGTTACATGACTGGGCCCCAACAGGAACCTGGCGAGTTGTTAAACAGGAAGGTCTGACCCCATGAAGGGGTGTTCCTCTTTTTTTTGTGTTTGCCCTGTGCTTCTCCTTAATGAGAGCAGCTGGTATCCAAACAAACAAACTCCAGCTATTGTCCAGAGACATCAAAACAGTAATATTTGATTGCCCTCTGAGAGATTTACATGGCATAAGATGAAACAGAGGAGATTAGAGGTTGGAAGCAAAGAGTCATGCCAGAGACATTCCCGACACCACACATGCTCATTCTTTAATCATGATCAAGTCCTGCCAATATTGGGAAATCTGAATTCCAAAGGCTGATCAGCGTCAAATGGGACCAGCGAAGCCTCGTCTGTCTATCTAACATCTGACAGAGTGACTAATGGGAGCTACTGAAGCTTTGCTTTCCCAAAACACCAAACCTAAAGACCCACAATGCACTCATAGACTCAGAGTGACTCCCTTTATGTCTTCTGAAGCAGCCTTGACTTCACATGCAACAGTTCTGACAACCATCTTTAGGTCCACGCTGATTTACTGTCGGTCCTCTAAGTCCTCTCTCTTTCTCTATATTCTCCAGCGAGGCAGCGCTCCACAGCCCTGTGTGCTGTCAGGGTGTGTTCCTGGCACTGAACGTGCAGATAGGATAAATAAATCACACACAGGCCCTCTGGAGAGAAAAAAAAATGACTGGAGCGGGCTACAGGGAATAAGGAAGACATCTGGCAGAGGAGCTGGAGCCTTCTGGTGAAGAGATGAGGACTTATAGAAAGACATTATGATAGGATGACTAGTGGAGCCTGTTACACCAGCGCTTCATATGTTCAGCCTCATCCATTATTACATGTTTTGAAGATTAGTAGTAACTAAATATTAACACCCAGTAACTGCAAGCAGTAGAAGGGAAATTGTGGGAATATTCCACTTTTCACTTGACTATATTTATTCATTTGATAGCTTTAGCTTGAGTTACAATTAAGATTTACCTATGAAACATGCAATCATGTTATATAATATCCATTGTTAAATATTCAACTATTTAACAATATATACTGGTAACTGTCAGGTGTGGGCTAATGGTCGCATGATGTTAGCTAACTGAACCAACTAACAAAGCTAACGGTAGCTTGCTAATGATCTATTAAGAGATAATATGAAGTCTAATATGGACAAAACTTGATAAAACGATGTTCAGTGACGACATAAACTGAAGGGTTTATCACCAAAATGGCACAACATGCCTCAAATTACAAAACGTCTTGCCAGTAACATTTTGCTAAAGGCCCAGCTAATAACATCAGCTAAGTTAGCATATTTCACACTGATTCTAAACTGCTTGAAAACACACGTTTGCGTATTTAAATAAAACAAAGTCTTAACTACATTTACAAAGAATTGGAAGAGATGTTAATATAATCATTGTTAATCATCATGTTAATATATCATTTGCCCCCTTAACACTGTAATTTTCATGCTACAACCCATGATGCTACACTGCTTGTAGCTAGCCTAGCTGATTGCTTTTGAAGATGTATCTTAGCAATCAATGTACACACGTCTTACGCTTTACTAGCTAAGAGATTTTTGTAAAAAACACAAACCTGTGAACTTATAACTACTGCAGCTGGTGCAACCAAAACCTGGTGTTTTAAGTAGAAAGAAGGCTGAGACAGTCTTCCAATTATGAGATAAAATGAACCACTGACCAGAAGGAGAGATCACATCTCTGTCAGCCGGCACATGAATCGACTCAGAGGGGCGTTTGTTGTGTGATAGCACATAGTGTTAGCCATTATGGAGAGGGCGCTGCATTTGTAGTCCATACACAAACTTGAACAGTTGATCTCCTATCAGCTGTGGTCCCTGTGAGTTAGTGAACACAGATCCTATTAAATACTGTATCTGCTGCGTTCAGTAGGCAAGGGGGGAAACCTGCACCAACCTCCATCTGCTATGGCCAGCTCTGGCACAGAGTCAGCAAGTCTTTCCAAACGGCGCAGCTTACTTTGCTTGTGCTTGTGTGCGTGAACGTACAAGAGTGCAGAAGAGATTGAGAACGAAAAGAGAAACAGAAGGAGATAGATGAAGCAGGGAGGGAAGTCAGGCGGAGGGGAAAAAAAGCGAAGAAGAAGCGAGAACAGCCATCCGCAACAAATGTGCTGTGAGGCTTTTGTATCAGGGTGACAGGTGCATTATCATAGGTTAATGAGAAGCCGAGTGCTGCCTGTAGCTTCAATCAGGGGAGCGCTGCCTCCACTGCCACCTCCATCAATCAGATCAGACATAAAATCCCACTCAGGAAGCACTCACACTCACATACAGCAGGTATATACAGTATGCCAAAGAATACAGCACAGGTGCACATACAAACATACAGCATCACCAAGTATTCAATGCAGAAGTAGGTTATTATAGTTTGGGGGGTACACTGATACAACAATATTGTGTCTGCATGTTTGTACAAGAGATTACAGTGCGATTATGAGGTATTTATGGGCACAATGAGAAATAATTAGCTCCTCAAGCACAGCCCACAGTTGTGATCATCAAAAGATGTTAGGTACAGCTGGTGCTGCAGTCTGCGGTCGCTGTTCAAACAGACAGTGGTGTTTTTCTCAGATGCTTTACTTCAAGGCCTTGACAATATTTCTCTCCTCAGTCAGATTGAATGGGTCACGGCATCCTACATGAGCACAGCATTCAGCCAGTTTTCACATGGCTGTGATGGAAAAAGGTGATGTCAGATAGCTCCATGCACCAATCAGTGTTTAGCACTATTAGTAGTGGAATTAGAATGTGATGACTGTAAATCCAATCTGATGAAGTCACACCCACACGGTGCGGATTATATTCATTAGCAGTTAACCACTGAAGCTTCCTGAGCCACCGAAGCAGCACATCTGTCTATAAAATCACCAGCTAGCTAGTTGTTTCTAAAATGACCAGAAAATGGGATTTAAATAGGAAAATATCTAAGAAAATGATGACATGAATTTGACCAAGCATTGTGTGCCAGTTGTCGGTATTTGACAGTTTTTAATACTTGATGCTACTGACACAAAGTACAAAGTACTAAGGTTCAATATCCGGCCCAAACCTTTACTATTGCATTACTGTTTAAATGGCATTTTATTGTTGCAGCTGATTTTAACTACCTCCAACTGGTAGTTGCATTGTATTTTATAAAGTGATAATATGTTTTTGATGTCAAATCTTTATCTGCAGAGTATCTATGAAGTAAAAAGTACAATATTATTCCTCTGAAATATCGTGGATTAATAAAAAACATGAAGTAGCTTCAACTTACTAAAAGCTAATGTTAGCTTGCTAATGACTATGCAAATAAAGTACAAGTCCATTAATATTGTAGATACAGTACTTGAGTAAATATACTTACACCACTAGAAATATCTTTTCTTTGCAAGCTACTGCTAGTGTGGTGTTTTGGGGGGAATACAGAAATAAGTGGCACCCAGGTGTAGTTTCTTTCTCTCTAATTCCACCCTCTTTCTCTCTCAACTCCATCTCACTGTGCAGGGGTAGAAAGTGTGTTTTTACTGAGTCACGTTGCTGAAGTTCACCGGTGTTTGGTGAGGCGGCAGCAGCATGACTTCAGAGGTCTTTACTCACTGAGGGCCAAAGAGGCCACGTGGAGAGAGGAGAGCTTGCCCTTATCACAATGGATTAGCCCACGAGAGGAATGAGAGAGAGAGAGAGAGAGAGAGAGAGAGAGAGAGAGAGAGAGAGAGAGAGAGAGAGAGAGGTATGAAGAGGAAGAGAGAGAAGGTGGCTCTGAGTGTGAGTCAGTATTTCTTTCTTCTCCGGTGCTGGATTCTACAAGCCGCTGGGCAGGAAATGAGGCGGAGGACACCCACTGACCTGCAGCCACTTGCCGCCTCTCAGCCTATCACAGAAACAATTTAAACAGCTAATGGAACTGGGCTGATCCTCTTTCCATCTCATACAGGGGCACTGTGACTCATACTGCTCATTTCTGATCAGAGCTCCTCAGGCTTTAAAGTAATCTACACCAGACAGGGGATAGCCCGGGCTAGTTATGTTATTATACATATCTATCAGACGGATACGTGTACGTGGGTTGACTGCACACTGTTTGTTTATGTATGATCCCTGAGAGAGATTAAAAACAGGAAAGCAAGCGAAGGTCTGTGCGGGAGGAAGGGACCAGGCAGATGGGTCAATCCACAGGTGGAGGTGGGGTCCACTGTGGGGTGACTGGGGGGCATGTGGGGGTGCTGCCTGAACATGTCCATGACACAATGTGAACAGGATGCTGGGAGGAAGAGCACAGCAGGCAGTGGGGCAGCCACAGAGAGCCCCCCCACCGTCATCTGTGCTGGATGAGCACCAATGGAGCAGAGATTTAACTAAAAACACACATTGACAGGGAGGCTAATAGTTGCAGAGGGAACATCCTGGTAAACACACATCTCATTTGTATGCGTGAGCTCTATGCAGTGGTGTAAAATGCATGTACAGTGTGCTCCACACTAAGAAAGGAGATGGTTATTAAAGTGTTACCTGCCCATCACATGTTCTCAAGAGACAATCAGCATTTTCTCTTAAATCAGTGCAGGTGACTTAGTGCTAACTGAACACGTGGACGTGACATCGTCATTATTCATCCTTTTATTTCATTTGGTCTCAGTGGGATCATCATCCGTCCCACTTCCTCTGCCCCGGACTCGCTGACTGACAGTTATGTGGAAAAAACAGGGGAAGCTTTCCTTCCTTGTCGTGTTTGGCATGGAAAATGTGTGTGTGGGTGCGTGTGTGTGTGTGATCTGATGAGCCCAGCAGCAGCAGCAGCAGCTGCAGCAGCACACTATCCTGCCTATAGGCCCCACTTCATTTCCCACAACCTGTTTGCAAAGAAAAAAATCCATCTCACATACATGACTGCAATCATTATTTTGATCATCAGTTAATCTGATGATTTCTTTTTCAAGCAATCTATTAAGGTTGCAGCTAATAATTGTTTTCATCATTTAATCATTAACGATCATTATCTTGATTGACTGATTCATAGTTTTGTCTATAGAATGTCAGAAAAGGGGATGTCTTCAAATGTCTTGTCTGAGCAACACATTGAATTTGCTACCATGTGTGACAAAGAAAAGCATCAGATCCGCACATCTGAAGCTGGAGAGAGCAAATAGTTTTTGCTTAAAAAAAATGACCAAATGATTTTTTTTTTATTATAATCATTGCAGCTCTATAATCCACACAAAAAAGTAGCCATCATGATTTCCCAGAGCCCAAGGTGACGTCTTCTAATGTCTTGTTTTGTTCTACCATCAATCCAAAATCCAGATATATTAACATTTATATTTCATATATTTCGATATATATAGTTCATATCGAAACAGAAAAAAAAAGCAAATCTTCAACTTTTAGGAGCTGGATAAAATCAGTTTTGTGCCATAAACCTGGCCTTTGGTCATGTTGGCCATTTGCGCGATGAAGATCCAGTTGAGTCGAGATTTGGCCTCTGTTTCATCCTGTAACACTCTGGGAGCTTTGATCCAGTTTGTGGATTCTCTCTTTCTTTTCTCAAGTAGCCCATAGCTGATATTCTGAAGTTGATGTTTGGCGCTTGAAGCACACAGCATGGACAGAGCTCCCTGATGAGATGAGGCTCTGTTGAGTTACTCCTCAACAGTCTCCTGAGACAGCGCTAAGCTCTACTCATTATACCGAGGCTAAGTGTCTTAGACGATAGAGGATTAGAGCAGAGAGGTCCGTGCTGTGATCGAGCTGTTTTGTTTAAAAGCAGCGCTGGTTGAGTCAGTGATGAGGTATTGGCCTCTGGCATGACATGACATCATGTGGCTCTCTTTCCTTGATAAGAGTCATTGCACTTAAATCTTATGAGAGGAAGTCTTGTGTATTTACAGCAGAGGAAAAATCGCGTTATTAGAGTGGAATGAAAGGATGTGGAGCTCTTTGTTCTGTTCAGACACAGAGTAGTCAGACTAAATTAACAAGAAAATGCAAACTCTAATAACGATAGATATGAATTCGCTTAGAGGTGTGGAAGTGGGAAGGTAGTAAAGTAAGTCATTTCTTTAGAATCTGCATGAAGCTCATAATTAAACCTGCAGCTTCGACAAATCAGGTTTTTAAAACACAATTAATGCACTGATGAAAAATCTTTCATTTTGCACTTAAAGTGACTAATTCTGCTCATCTTATGCAGATGCATTTCTGTCTGTGGCTGTGACACTGCTGATTATATACTGCCATCTTCTGGTTGCTTTAGGTACAAAAACTGACCAATGGAAAGATCAAAAACTAACCGGCCAAGTATCGGTCTACACATCAGGCTCTGTAACAACTGACAAACTAGGTTTTAAAAAAACACACAATGAAAGAAGTGTTCAACAGATCCTAGTGGGTTCAGGTTTATTAATACTTCTCAATAATAAAAAGAAACATTTGTTTTTAAACATGGCATACAGGTCCACAAATATTTTTTTCTACTTAACATCATTTTTTGTAAAAGCGTAAAAATATCTTAGACACACAGTAAAAAGCCTTCATCTCGCATTAAGTTAAATTAATCATTCAATTTGGCAGGTCAGAAAAGAACTGATAGATGACTGTTTTTTTTTTTTAATGACCGGCTTCCTCCCTCTTGTGTAACTGCAGCACGAGGAAAATAAATTGAAATGACTCATGAGAGATGGCATGAAAAACTACCAGCCACATGAAAGTGCAATCTATCAACCCCATTAACCATAAATTCAGCCATAATAGTGTGTTTGAAGTCAAGTGGAAGGACTGAGATGATGAGATGGATAAGTGGGATGAGGAAACTCAAAGCTACATCAAAAAACAGTTATAGAAAAGATAGCATGAGTTGATGAACAGCCACTGTCTGATCATGGCGGCCTCTGAAAATATGCAATCACCACTAGCTTCCAACATTTTTCTCTGCTCTCGTTACCGATAATATAAACCAGGCAATTTGACTTCTGCGAAAACAAACAATCAAGCAGAGAAGGGAAAATACACTGTGGTCACACAGCTGTTGTTTCATTTGTTACTGTTATGAAGGTAAAATGGAGGCAGGAGTGCGGAGCTTAAATAAAGATGTCCGAGCACACGCTATGGTAGGTTGTCTGTTCACAAACTCGTGCTTTGCTAAAGAAAATAAAGCTTCAAGACACAGTTACTCTGAAGGGTTCCCATTTCTCTGATTCAGACCTAAATAGTGCTGACGAGCTGCTGTGGAAGCCACATTCTGTACATCTAAAACAACAGACAGGAAATGAAGAACAATAGGACTCTTAAAACAAGAGCATGTGGGTGACAGCTTTCCCATATAAACGCTGACCAAGCACTAAAGTGCCATAATCCCTACCAAAGTCATATGTACAGTTGTAAAAAAAAAAAAAAAAAAAAGAGATGACACGAGATTATAAAAAAGAACAAAAAGAAATAAATCACTCACTCAACACGTCATACACACACTTACTTCATGCAAAACTAGTCATTTTGGAAAGCTACTGCTTACCAGTCAGACACACCCGAGAGGAGGACAGAGACGTGATTTAGAGACGCTAACAGATGGACAGCGGGAAGGAGGAAGAGCGGTGGCAGTGGGTGTAAACAGAGGTTAATATCAAGGCTACTGAGTACAAGGAGCTGATGAAAGAAGCCAGAACCTCCACCACAGCAGCCCTGCCCTGGCGCAGGCCAGGCCTCTCCTCCACCCTCTGCACCAAAAATACCAGCTGCAGGATCACAGAGTGGCATTAATCCTCACCACGCAGCCACCCACACCCTCCCGTCTCCCTCTCATCTCCGTGCCCCAGAGTCAGAAGATGCTCTCGGCTCACCAAATGCCACTAAAGTGCTCTCTCTACTAATGTGTTAAGCGCTTCGATGAGGTCAGCCAAGGAAAACAATAAAAAACACATAAATGAACAATTGCATAGTATCAAACTGGAAAAAGTCTCAGGCTTCCACCAAAAAAATCTTATTGAAACATTAGAAATGTCTGCTCAAAAAAAAAAAAACACTTAAAAAATCATAAGACAACAATGGTAACTTGTGGATTTGTGGTCCGACAAGCGTGTCAAGCTTGATTGAGAGATGTGTGTGTTTGTGTGTGTGTGGGACATATGGGGTGTGAGAAATCTGCACAGCTGTCGAGGCAGGAGAAGCTAAAATGGTGGAGACAGCTGTCTTAATTTGTGTGTGCGCATGTGTTCATAAGAATGTGAGACAAGGAGAAAGAGAGAGAGAGAGAGAGAGAGAGAGAGAGAGAGGAGAGGAGTCGTCCATCTGTGTGTGGTGTGAAGCTGGCTGTCTTCAGCTCAGTACTTCGGTACTTTGGTATAATCCTCCTGGACGACACTCTTGCACAGACACATGGAGAGGATCATCCCAAGGAGCTGGAGGAAATGGAGATGTCAGCTTAGTTATCAGAGTTGAAATTGACAAGTGAAGGTGGAAAACTGGTGGAAAACAAGGTTACTATCAATGCACCAACCTTTCCACCTCAGACAAATTAAAAAAAAAACCAAAACTTTACAGTCAGCTTTTTAATTGACCAATCCGCATGAGTTGATTAAATCCTTGGTCTATTAAATTACAGTAGATGGTAAAAATGGCATTCAAAAATAATCCATTTACTATCAAATCAGACACAGAAAAGCAGCAAATCCTAACATCTTGGTAGTTGGAGCAAGAAAATGTTTAGCATTTTGCTTGAAAAATAAACTACTATCAAATTATCAAAGCAGCTGTGTGATCACAGATGGCTGTTTTGATCGAGATCAGCAGATCACGCAACACGAGAATCCACCTTTCCAGACTAGTGGAGACCCATCAGGGTTGTGTGAGGAACTACTAGCAGCTACATGTGGATGTGGTTTAGGTGTGACAACAACACAATTATTTGTTTGAAAACAGCAATGGCTGATGTTAGCGTAGATGTATTTCTTCATTGAAAAAGGGCAACGAACAGCACTGAAGGCTTTTCTCCATAGATTCTTTCAATCGTCTCCTGATTGGCTTTGGCAAGTTTTAGTCTCCTGCAACATCATATGGTTCGCTGATTGTTTAAGTTAGCCTGTGAGAGACAGTGATAGGCAGAGGGTTCTTCCAATCACTTGCCAAGTGCTTTTTGAAAGTGCCTGCCTTGAAACAATTTCCCCCTGGGATCAATAAAGTATATCTGCTTCTGATTTTCCAAACAGTTTCCATGGACGACGTAACAAACCATCAGTACATCCATTCCTCACATGACTCCGCAGTCTTGTTCTGTTTAAAATTGCCTTTCAAAGATCAGCCAAAGCTAATATGAGGTTTCACAAGTCAGATTGTGACACACCTAGTTGGTATTTTGGTCATGGTAAGTGTAGGTTTACTGTCGCTGTTCTGTCTCACAAACAAACCCACGTGTGACCACCATGATATCCCGTCTTCCAGACTGATGAAACCTCATATTAGCTTTGGCTAAACTAAGAATGCATTTTCTGTGTGGATTCAGCCCTCCATCTTTCACAATGAAGTTGTGTCAGAGAGGGATTGATTCATAGGCATGAACAGGAGGAATGATAACAAACTGTTTCAACATACAGTACATGTGGTATGAGAGTATGATATTAACCTAGACCAGAAAAAAAATCAGATCTCATCCTTTAAGGCGAGTCTGAGGAAAAGACAGATACCTCAATGACTGCCACACCGACACAGATTCCCAAAATAACTCCACAGTTGTCCAGGAGCCATTTCTCCACAGTGCTTATACAACCCTAGAGGAGAGAACAAGAGAGGGAGAGACAGACAGAGGTTAAGAAAGACATGGTGACGGGGGGGCTGCAGGCCAACGAGCAGAGGAGAGATGAATGTCTACGTGATTCCAGCCGGACATGAACAGAGCCTTTTCAAAACACAACTGTTGGCTTTGGACGGAGTCAGTGAGGGGAAGAATAACACGGCTTAGCTGAGCCGAGGAAAACTGTAGAGAGAGAGAGAGCAAATTTCTGAAACACGCAGACCAAACAACAGAACAATGGAGCTTTCCCAGCGTTTGAACAAATCACACATCACAAACACGCCTCAGCTGTCGGTGTTCACTGTGCTGATTAAGGACGACCACAGTGCCACACTGAGCTGGCAGAGTTACACAACACGAGTCCAACCGGCTTACGTAATGAGGAAAGGTGTACAGTCTATCAGAGCAATGCAGGCGTGCGGGAGCACTGTACGCCCAGCTGAAGTAACACTGACCAGGGTTTAGACTGGGGTCTGCTAGCATTCACAGATAGCAGGTTACTATTCATTTATTAAAGAAGACAAGGTAGAGGTGTCATTGTGACAGCAGTGACAATGTAACTTACTCAATTACTGTTGTAAAGACATATTTTAGGGACACATTTGCTGCTAGTGCTTTTGCACCTTTACTTCGGTGGGATTTTTACTTGCGAGTAGAGAGTATTTTTTTATTGTGGTATTACTACTTTAACTTAAGAAAAAGACCTCAATACTTCCCATGTCACTGTAAACAGAGTGTAGAAGTATGACACAGACTTTCAAAGACTTCCTGTGGGTACCAAAATGTTGTAGCACTCACTTCCTGTCTGATGTTGCAAACCCTCTGATAAAGACTTGGTCTTAAGCCAACAAAAGTTTAAAAAACATTAAAAAGCATGTTATGTGTAATTTTGTGGTTTCACTTCAAGATATTGTGAATGAAAGCAAAAACAGCTGAACTCTGTGATACACATGTCTGCGTAGTGAATGAATCATGGCTGATCTTGGCCACAGGTAAAATCCTGCACTGAGGGAAAAAGTCCCAGCAGTTGGTTGATCACCGTGAGGCAGACTGCAGAACCAGGCGGCAGCTGCTCTCCACAGCAGTTTCACACGGTGCCTTTGTGACCACAAGAGCGATGAACTGAGTTGGAAGGATTTTACAACCGATTGGAAAAATATGCTACTCTGTAACAAAGAGTAATTCACATATACTGCTTGAGTAGTGTTTTCCATGTCAGCCTTGATACTTGATACTGAACTGAGATGGGGAAATTGGATAAACAGCTGTTGGCTTCATCAGCATGTTCACAATTCTGATTTTCAAAATGATTTTCAGCCTTGGTGCAGTAACAGCACTGCAGATTTTAGTGTTGTGTACCGTTTCGTAGATGGGGAGCTCTGTGGAGAGGTGCTCACACAGGCCGACGTCCTTCATGTCCGTGCCAGGCAGGGACTCGTTGCGACAGGAACATGAGTAGAGGTACTGGGAGCTGTTCTTGATTGCGAGGTTCTCAGACCAGTTGCCCGGACCAGTCCATCCACAGCACTTCATCTGGAGATATGAATGAGAGGGAGGATGTGAGTGAAAGGATTGGAGGTAAAAGGAAGAGCAGAGGATGGAGGACAGGTTGAGAGGTGGAAATTAATGCTAACATAAATAACATGTAGAGAAACTACAGTAGCAAATCCACTGGTTCAGTTAATGAGCATTTCTTTTATGGTTTTTGAGAACAGTCTCTTCCTGGCTGCTGTTTTCCTCAGAAAGATAAGAGATCGTGTAAAGAGGCTTGACAGGAAAGAGACAGACAGAGATAAGGAGTGAAGAAAATGCACGACGTTAATGGTGCAGGAGCAACCTGACTTCAGCTTGCTTCAGACCTGATTTTATTTGCTGTGGGCTTATTAGTTTAATGAGTCAGTTCATGCAAAGTACGAAAAACAAAAGAAAACAAACAAACAAAATGTACAAAAAATGCCTATAACAGAAACCTATTTTCTCACTGAGCCTTAAAGTGTTTGATCATCCAAATAGCTTCAATTTTACATGCTGTGATTCTGAGATATCTTTCTCTGAACCTGCTGCCAGCCCAAAACAACAGCAGTAAATGGAACTTTGTTTGTTCTCCTCAAAGCATTGAAACTTTGAATTTGAAAAACTCAGCAGTGACATGCTTTCCTCAGAACAACATCTCAGTTATTCAGGATAAACTATTTCATCAGTAGAGAAACGCTCCATTGAAAATTGTTCACTGTGAGGTTTGTGGCTTATCCAGAGAGAATGTCAAAGACAGGCTGCTGTTGACTTAACTAAATGTCATTTTTGTGTTCGGAGCACCCTGAACACAATTCCCATCACCTCCATTGTACAGAGATGGAGGCAGAAAACTAGATACTAATTTCAAAATGCTGTGCACATAAAATCAAAACTACCTCATGTGAATGTCTGTACACCGCTATGGTCACATCATATCGCTTATACAGCAATTATGAGCAGTTCCTTGTGGAGGGGGTTAAGAGCTCAAGTCACACTGGAGACACCCATTCTAAAAATATATGCACTCATGTTACTGATGTTACTGTAAGAGTCACTTTATATAACAACTCTGACCAAATGACATCTGTTAATCCAACCTGCTGCTGTTCATGTATCCCTGTAACACACATGAACGCAATGGGAGATAATAACTAATTAAGTAACTTCTGGTGTAGTGAACAGACTTATCAGCTGCTTCCTCTCTGAGAGAGGAAGGTGGCGACTGGTTTTGTTTCTTCTTCTTCTTCTTCTTTGAAGTTGTAATGGCGGTTGGCAAACAACTTCTGGTTCGTGACCTACTTCTTCTATGCTGTTTGCTACAGCCATGTGTGCCGTAGCCTGCTTGCTTGATATTTTGAATATTGGCAGTGTCATGGGCTGTTTTTCAAACTACAGGTGTATTAAGAACCACCTGAAGAAAATGATCATTCAAACTGTTCACTGTTACATTTGACCTTTGTGTCTCTTGTACAAACCAGGTTGAGGACTCAACTCACCGTCCTCTGAATGTAGTCCCAGGTGTGCTCTGTGGTCCTGTTCTGGCCAGTGTAGTTGGTTATCATGCCCTTTATGATATTGGACATCTCATATTTCAACTGGAAATGAGATGAGAAGACAGTTTATGCATCACACACACAATACTGATAACTTGTTTTTAAGCTGACACAAATATCATAAATAAAACTGGCTGTTCATGAACACTTTGTACATGCATGTTTGTCAAAGATAAGACTTTATTGATTCCACACCGGGGCAGGTTAGTATGTAATCCATAAAAAGAGCAAACAGATCGCCCGAATAGACATGAATCTTTGAAGCAGGGTAGAGAGTCAGCGTTGAGGAAAAGGAAAGAAACACAAAATTTACTACCAACATCTGAACTTGATGTTTCTTAGGGCAACACCTCAGGTGGTACTGCGCTGTGAAGTCTCAGGCTGGCCTGAAACACTGCACAAATACAACTGAGCAGGAGCTTGACTCTGTGTTTATATGCGTAAGACCACAGAGCAGAGGCAGCGATGTATCTTCAGAGCTCAACTGGAGATGAGTGACTGCCTCACCCTATTCTGGGAAAGGGCACCACCCTTCCCTGTGGTAAGCCTTAAACACAGAGAGTGTGTCTGAAGCTACAGACACACACATGCTCTCTGAAATACACACAAAAATGCATGCACACACACAAATGCAGTACACGCTGGAGGGCGATAGCTGCCTCTGCCTGTCCTGAGTGCTACAGGTGTGAGGTTTATCAAGGGAAAGGCTTTTTACGTCCTGGGAGGGAATGCCAGTGTATGAAACCAGTCTCAGAGGTTGGCGTGTCCAAACACACACACACACACACACACACAGTGCAAACAAACAGCCGGTTCTTTTGTTAAGGCCTGGTTTATTATTGCTTTGACCGCAGATTCAACAGGTTTTCGAGGAAAAACCCAGGAGATGAGAGCAAACCCTCCCTCTGTTTGATGGTCACCCCACTTATGCTGCCTTTTGTAACTTACAAAGTGTGTTGAGTGACCTGTTAAATATGCCCAAATCCCCTACAGATATACACCTCACAAACAACATGTGATATCTGGATGGACTTTGTACTATTAGATGAATTTTTGACATCCGGCTGCAGTGTTTTTTCTTCTAAGGTTTGGTTTCATACGTACTCTTCTACTGGTCTTGTTTTAGGTGAATCACTTGTGATTTGTCTTTGAACTAATTGGCTCGGCGAGGTACCCTGAACAAACGTGTCCTCTTGAAATGTGTAGTAGTGTTAGCATTGTATTGTCAGTACACAAAATTTTGCCACATTCAGAAAGTTCAGAAAGCCACATTTGTTTTCAGCTTTGTGACAATGCCTTTTTTGTTTTAGATAATCCAGTGGGTTTTTAGGGTGTTAATTTAGCTTAAGATGTGGAGCAAGGAACACTTCAGCATTCAGTTACTCAAAATTGATTCATTTATGAGACTCATAGTTTCACTGAACAGAGGCAGTACATTGTTTGTTGTGACCTGTCTGACTTGTTTTCTACTTAGCCCTGACTAATGACTAAAGTTTTCCTTGTGGTCTGTCTGTCTGTCTGTCTGTCTGTCTGTCTGTCTGTCTGTCTGTCTGTCTGTCTGTCTGTCTGTCTGTCTGTCTGTCTGTCTATCTATCTATCTATCTATCTATCTATCTATCTATCTATCTATCTATCTATCTATCTATCTATCTATCTATCTATCTATCTGCCAGCCTGTCTGTATATCTGCCTGTCTGTCTGTCAAAGGCTGCAGACATTGTTACAGCTTTTTGTTTGTTTTCCCAAAACAGGTTGACAAAACAGAAACATATTCAATCAACTCTGGTGAGTTGGCAATCTCACCTATAGGGGGCACTGTTTCATCAAAGACTTCAGTAGAAAGTGGTTTCTGTCCCTGGGGTGATAATTACAGTCTTGGGACATTGTTAGACATACCAATCTACTATGTCAGCATAGCCTAGCTTTAGCAACACTCAAAACATGAATTTGCCCTCTCCTTCTAACACAAAAACCCAAAACACCCAGTGGGGGATCTGAGACGACGATGGAGACATTCAGTGTAAGTATACACTCTCTTCCTCCCCTACGGTTCAAACATCTCTTTCTGTCTATATGCTTCATCTCACTTTCTACCAGCATCTAACGTCGCATCAGTCACAAACAGACATTTTGTCACTTTGCACTAATTGAGGTACAAATTTGTGTTTCATCACAGGATGCATGAGGTTCCCTAACAGGGTTAGCTAAGACCTAAATGAAGCCAGTCACAGCTGTGAAGGGGGAAGTACAAACACTCAGTAGGCCACAGCAGTACCAGCGAGAAGGGAGGGAGGGAGAAGGCATGAGGAGTGGGGGTTAAGTGTGAAAGGAGATCAAATTAGGACAGAGTAAAAAAAGGGCGGAAAAAAAACCTAAGAAGTCTAAAACACATAGTGTGATAACAAATTATAACGAAGTGAAATCAAGAAAAAAAGGAAAGGAGAAAAGTACAACCCTGATTCTAAAAAAGTTGGGCTGCTGTGTAAATCCTAAATAAATACAGGACATAACAGTTTTATGAAGTGTTCCTGAGCCCATGTAGTAATATCTTTTATACAGTCATGTGTTCACAAAGTGGTGAACCTCACTCCATGCTCGCTTGTGATTGACTGAGCCTTTCCAGGATTCCCCTTTCATAGCTAATCATGATACTATCACCTGTTACCAATCAACCTGTTTACCTGTGGAATGATCCAAACAGGTGTTTTGGGGGCATTCCACTACTTTCTGTCTTTAGTTGCTCCTGTCTCAACTTGTTTGAAATGTGTTGCTGCATCAAATTCAGAATAAGTGTGTATTTACAAAAATTAATGAGGTCAAACATTAAATATATTGTTTCTGTATTGTTTTCAATTGAGTATGTGTCAAAAAGCATTCTGTTTTATTGATGTTTTACACAGGGTCTCTGCTTTATTTGGTATCGGGGGAACTGTACACTGAATAAGAACATTGGAGCTAATGTCTTACCCGATCTCTTTGGAAGTAAATGAGAACTCCAGCAGTGACCTGGGCGATAAGGATGAGCAGGAGGCAGGTGAAGTACTGTGGGGATAAAGGAAAATGTCATCATAAAATATTTACAATCTATTATTTTAAAACATTGACAATACTGCAGGAAATCAGCAAGTTTATAAATTATGGAAAATCAAATAAAGAAAAAAACCCCCAGCTATAATCGAATATATCAAAGGGATTATCCCCTCAGCTTTACAGAGCTTTATAGAGAGTTTCAGATCATTGTTTCCTGCATGTAACTACTATTTTGGTTCATTCTCACTGCTCTCATATCGCATTTTTCAGCTGCAACAGGCAGCGGTTTTCAGAGGCCTGCTCAGCACTAAATGACAGACAGCTACAGTTAGCAGATAGCTTGTGAACATAGTGGAGAGTTTACCAGCTTTAGAGTCAGATACTTTTCTTTGGAGTCGTCGGAGACCAAAAACAGAGCTAAAAGACAGTCAATACTGGACTTCGATTCATGAGGTGGACAGAAAAATGACTCCAATTGAATGTCAATACCTGCTGCGTAGACAAGAAACTGTCAGCTTAGAGTTTGCCATATCAACCTAAAAGATGATGATATGTCAATATTGTGTCAAAAACTTGTTTTCGCTGCAGGTTTAAAAATCCCATATTATATAACAAAACAAGCAGAAAAGAAAAGCAGTCCCGGGTAGACATTTTTACCTTTAAGTAGTCATTAATCTGAGGTTACAGTCTTACACATAATCTCTAAAGCCTTCTTCAAGAATAATGTAAGCCATTAAAGATCCTTCCACAGCCTCATCTATGTCCTCTCTGAGTGTGAAGGTGGTGGTGGTGGTGGTGGTGGTGGTGGTGGGGTGTGTGTGTGTGCGTGTGTGTGATGGGGGGTCCTCTGCCAGCTGGTCACTGTCACTGGGAGAAGTAGGTCACAGCAGTTCTTCAGTTAACCCCTAGCAGGTTTAACGTTGTCAAGGGCATGTACCCATCCCCACTCTTGTTGTACCCCCTACATCTCACTGGCTTTATCCCTGTCACCCCCTCCCCTCTGTAAATCCACACATGCTGCGAGCCCCCAGCCCACACATAAGCAGAAATGCGGAAGGGCTTTACTGTCAGCAGGAATCTATCATGTGTTCTTAGCCAAGCTTGTAATCACATGCAGGTGTATTTAGGTGAATGTTTCACTCAAAAGATAAATGTTCAATAACTCTACACATAAAGTTGGCTGGTCCCATAGAAACAAAAAAAAAGAGTAAACTATGACATAATAGTCTTTAGTGGCGTTTTATGCCTGTGTCTGTAGCATGTCAGCATTGGAGCTTAAAGTGAATGCAGTTCCTCACCAGACCCAGCAGACAACGAATTTCGTAGATGGCTCCTATGCAGCCGAAGAAGCCCATGGCCATTGACAAGGAGCCCACTCCGATGAGGATGTAGGAAGCCACTTTCACCGTGTCTGATGATTCCTCTGGAGAAAACAGATGTGAACAGACAGAAAAACACAAGAAGAGTTCAGCTTACACAGAACCGCTGAAACCAACAGTATATGGGTGAAGAAAACTAGACACCTGCTACAAGTTTTATACAGTTTCTAGTTAAATTCAGCTCATTTTTAAAACAAAAAAACACAACCACAAGAAAATCAAAATGTCCCTGACACACATGCTTTCTGATGAGAGAACAGCAGAAATAGGGCCCTGATCTCTGCTCTTGTTTTTCTACTAAAACCACAGTGCATGTGCCTGCAAACAAATGCAGCTCAGAGGAAGGCCTCGTTCACATGCAAAACCATTTTCATGCAGTCAGAGCCAGCCAAAAATGATTCACAGCACAAACCTTCTACTTCTCTGAATTCGGAGCATTCTCGTGCTCCTCTCCCACAAAAGATTATTTTAATAGGCCACCAGAGAGAGTTGGACCAAGACAAGTCAATGTGTGGCGAGATTAATTGATTTCCCTCTTTGGTATGTAGAGCGGGAGAGCTCCTCGAGGAGGAGGACGCAGGGACTGAAATGGAAGATTGGAAGGTTGGAAAGGAGATAAATTGGAGCCATTATGTGGCTGTGTGTTATCTGGGGCTGGAGGAGCTCCAGAGAGTCAGAGCTCGGTCTGCAGATGAAGCCAGAATCTGAGCTCTGTGAAATGGCTCCAGCTCCTAAAGCTTCCTGGGCCAAGCGAACCAGCCAGAGCTATCAGATAACTCACTCCCATCCATTTGTTGAAGAAGCTGACAGCAGCTCCTCCACCGCTGCTCAATGAACACAATGCAATGCTGCTCATTGGCTTGCTCACTGGGCAGCTGAACAGATGTAGTTATTCTAAATTCCCCTCACCATATTAACTGCTGGTGCTTCATGCAGCAATTATCATATAGAGTATGCACTCTGGCAGATGGACAATCATTATAAATGATCCCATTGACTGTTTTCCAAGTACAACTCTGCTGTGTAAAAAGTCATGACTGTACTTACAATGAGTCAACATTTGTCCAAACATACACCACAACAGCCAGACTACAAGATGCTGCTTACAAAACACTCCATAATTTAGCACCACCTTACTCTGCAGACCTCCTCTGATACATGATTTTACATTCCACCATGTACTGTACACTCATTATCCCAGGATGCAGGCTATGTCCTTATCCCAAAAATGAATAAGCAATATGTAGGGCAGCAGAGCATTTTTCTATCATGCCCCAATTAATCACTATACTGGATCACAGACGCAAACACTAACGAGATTTTCAAATGCACAGTAAGTAATTTCTGCCGCTAGGGGGTCTCTCAGTCAAAACAATGACAAAAGATGGAGTTTGATGACATTGTGCAGTAGCGTGGGATCATGGGAGTTGTTGTGTTCACTGTTAAAAAACCTCCACTGCTGATAAAAATGAATAACTGTGCTCCATCTTGAGTGAGCAATATAAATAATGGAACACAATAGAGCGGGGAGTGAGCTCGCTCAACAACTTTCTTCCTCACTCTGATGCATCATTTGGTGTTTCTTTTGTTTCCCAGAAGCCAGAGCAAATCGAGTGGGCATGACGGCACTGACTAAATGAAATGCTGTACCTGGAATAAAATGATTCTTTACTGACATTTTTTACAAAAAGTGCACCAGGTAATCAGGAAAATCATTATTTTCAGCCCTTATGCCAAAAAATTTAGATTTTATGTACATCATATGACACTTAAAGGTTCACAAAGACATCATTACATGCACGTGCTTCGCTGGCTCGACATGGGTTACCAGGGCAGCACATGTGGTGGTTTGAGAATAATTGAAAGCTAAAACTACTTCAACATATGCAGAGTGCTTATGTGGCTAAAGGGTAGCATTTAAAGGGAGGCAGACAACCATACTGTATGTTCCATATCAAGCACTTTGTTGAAGCATGTTATTTCAGTCCCTCTCTCTCTGTCTCTCACACACACACACGCACACACATGCAGGGTCAAAAGCAACAGATGTCCACAAGTTCCACAAAACAGGAATTATCTGAAGAATTTGGGAAAATGCACGAAATGATTTAAACAGAATCATCTGTGACTGGTCAAGAGACTGAGTGAGACCATCAAAATACACTGAACATACCAAACCCAAGCTTGCAAGAGACTGCTGGGTGTCTAGTCAGAGGCACAACAGATAAATATGCAGAGCAGAGACAGATATAGAAAGCAGTGACGCATGTTTCAGTGCTCAAATGGGATAGTATGATACATCTTCATCACTTTTCCTGCTAGATACTATGATTACAGTCTTTAGCCTCAATGTTTGCTTTAAAGGGCTGAGCTACTTGTGGCACATTTAATCAACATGTAGATCCATGTAGATCACAAGCCAGTTCTCCATGATCATTAACTGTGGCAAGTATAATAGAGATTGATGTTTGTGTGTGGCTTCCCTGCAGGCCACTGATTAAATGAACACTTGTTCCAGCAAAAACATACAGTACACCCTGGAGTTAGAGGAAACGTCATGCAACACTAATGCAACCTCAAAATGATTCTCCGCCCTGACCACTTCTAAAGTTTTCATTGAAGGAGTTTTCTAATATTCTTGGCAATACATCTAACCTTTGGACTGACTATTTCCTCCAACATCATGCAGCATCAGTAGCTAAAAATGAAACATATTCAGGGGGACTTTAACTGCTTAGTTGTTATTTGTATTCTACATTCTTAAAATGAAAGTGCAACTCAAAAAAAGCCCCTCTGCCAGGTGGAGCAAAGGTGAAGAGCAACCAATGCTGAACTTTACAGCCATTCTGCTGTGGAGCTAGCATCTGTGCTCTGTGGTAATTTCACATACACCTTTTTTCAAGTCAGCATGTGTTTGCCTAGTTTCTGTGCTGTTCTGTTGTGTAATGTGGCAAGCTTCCATGTAGGACTCTGCGAGATATTCTAAAATAGTTCCTTAGGTGGTTTCCATGGAACTTTCCATTTTAAGAGGCAAGAATCATGGTGCCCTTCAAGAAAGCTGCTGAGGGAGGCAGGGGACTGTTTGGTACTGCAAGTCCTTGTGTAAACATGGCCAGAGTCACACATTCAGCTTGTACAGAGCTGACAAAAAAAGTCATGGTTGACATTACGTACAGATTTAACATGTAAACATAAGTAGATCAAAGTGGTGTGACATGAAGCACCCCCCCCCCCCCCCCCATTCAAGCAGGCAAGCTGTGTTTTGGCAAGTGCCAGCAAAATGAACTCAAGGCATCACAGCGCTGAAGTTAAATATTACTAACACTGTGCTGATATAGAGGGGTGTACACTAAGGGGAAGATCCCTTTTAACCTAAAAATAAGGGACCAGAAACCAAAACATTCCCAAAGTTCCCCTGCCTGAAGTCATTGGGACAGCTGCAGGGGCCTCTATTAATATAACTCATAAAGAATGGAAACTGAAAACACACAGATCCTGTTTATGATCAGGCACTGTTAAAACTTCTGAGGGGAACACACAGTCAATAAACAGAGTTGCTTGCAGCACTGGTTTTGGTTCCTCTACAGGGTGCTAAGAGATTCCAAGTAAGGATAGAAATCCAGGGGCCCAGCGTGGAGCTGAGGTTGACCCATCCTTGGTACAAGCAACAAAAATACATGGGAGGAGAGAAGGTCATCAAAACCCACACAGGAAGGGATATCCCTGCTATCTCTGGAGGAACAGCTGGATTATCATAACAATAGGACTGGGGCTGGCAGGGATGATGAATACTGTACTGCCTTTATGTTCTGGATGCCTGACTGGAGATAAGCAATCTCAGCTCAATAATAACCTTGGAGCAATTCCTCCCTGTGTAGTGACCTCGAGAGCTGAAATATGAGCTGGAGAAAGACAAGGCTGGGTCTGACTTGTTCTGGACACAAGGTCAGTTTTGGTCAGTCTTCGTCAAAACTCCAGCCTTTTCAACCACTAATCAGTCAAAGCAGCACAGTCCTCCAGCCTAAATATAGATTTCTCCAGCTTTGCTCAGCCCTCAGAGACTGGTCTTTCTCATCAAAAAACTTCACATTGTTACGGACTGCAAACACAAGCTAAAAAAGTTAGAGCTGAAACCTACAGTACAACTATTTTCACCAACGATTAATCTGCCAGTTATTTTCTTATTTAATGAGTTTATCTTTATGTCTGCAAAATGTCAAAAAATAGTGAAAACCACAACATCCCAGAGCAGCACAAAACCAAAAGACATTCACAATGATATAAAAAAGACAGAAGCAGCAAATCCTCATGTTTGAGAAGCTGGGAACATCTGGCATTTCTGATTGAAGAAGAACTTAAAATTGAACAGTATCAACTAATACTTTCAGCTCAGAAAAAGTTCTTTGAGAGTGGCACAGTGTTGTATGTTATGACCCCATCTGAGCTTGAATTGAGTAGATTAAAACTCATCATCAGACATAACTTTGGGACCCACACCATATGCTCATCTCCCAATTTAAGGGGGTTATCTCATCAAAAGAAACACTGTATTTGACTTGAAACACATATTAAGCAGGCAGATAATAAACTGAAAGAATTCTTCTTTATAGACTGATGTTGGGAAAAAAATCCTGCTCTCTGCAATGCTCCATCTGGGATGAATACACTGAAAGCATTTATTACAAGATTTATGGCAACTAACAGTTTCCATCCGTGGTTCCTCGGTCTTTTCAGGCAAGGCTGGAACAGGGTTTCATTATGCCTTCTTTGGTGTCTTCCTGGTAGATAAAGTAAGTTAGATATATTGTCGTATAAGACTAAGCTTTTAACTTAGCCTGTTAGGAGAATGCCATTTGGAGGCTTGATTTATTTTTCCACTATGCAGCGTCTACAAATAGATCTGTGACAACATCTGTGAAGGTGAGAGGTGTGGTGGGAGATTCTATCTGAGCACCTCTGCCGTCTGGCAAGTTCAAAGTACAACTGTGAAAACTGTGAGGAACCTAAAGGTGTTATTTTCCAACTTAAGATAAAACAACTTGAGATGCCTTAATAATCACCAGTCTGTCACCTCCCCTGACTAACCTACTCCCCTGGATATCCACAGATGTGTTTGTCTGTGTGTCGGCTTGTCTACCAGGCAAGTTTTCTGAGTGGCTGAGGAAGTCATTAAATTTCATCTGTGAGTCACATTTTTGGTTCGGTGCAAACATCCCTTTGTGCCTCCCTGGGAAGGAGTCCTATGGGGTAAAATCCACATAAGCTAAGAGGCAAAGACATTTTAGGATTTGACAAGCATGCTCTCCCATCTCTATTTCTGCTTGCACTGTGCTCAGGACAGCTGAACCGACATAGGTCAAATGTGCTGAATGTTTGCTGACATGAGGATTATCACGAAAAGAGGTGGCAACAGGACAGCGGGTGTGTGTGAGTGTTACAACACTTACGCAGGACAGCAATGAAGCTCTGGTTATCGAAGAGGACCCACAGACCAAAGCCCATGATCAACGCTCCGAAGATCTGTGGAGGCGGAAGAGAAAAGAATCAGGCGCCAAATCTCCTATGAGGGTAGAACACAGAATCTGTGCTGGCGTGTCTTAAACAGAGGGCCTTATTTTTGCTTCGTCAGTCCGTCACATCTGGGATTAATCAGATCCTGACTCTTCTCTCTGTCTCTTTCTCTCACAGCAGAGGGAAAGAGGATGTGGAAAGGATCAAGAGACCCACTCTGCTGGTTTTTCTCACAATTAAGACGAAGCCAGCCACACGTCTACTTGTCATCATCAGTCTTCAATATCTCATCGGGAACAGCAAAGTGAACAGTGTTAAGGAAGGATGAAGAAGAAAAGAAATGAGAAGAATCATCACCTCTAGACTGGAAAACATTTTCACTGGCGTCTGAAAGCCTCAGAAAATGATCAGTTTTACCTTATGTATCCTTGTAATGAGGTTATGAAGTGCAGAACTTCTATGTAATTAAGAGGGCCGCTGTTTAGACATTGTGGGGCACTGCAGCGGGGGCAAAATCCATAGATGAGAGGCTCTGTTGATTCACCAGCTTCCCCCCTTGCACCGCCACCCCTCCCCAACCCCACAACAGTCATTAGAGCCCCGGTTAAAAGCTGTTCATTTAGAAGGACTGTTGAGCTCCCGGCAGCCATCATTAGCCCACCACTTCCTGGCTTCCCCTAGCCTCCACTAAACTAATCTGTCCACATGGACAAACACTGACACAGACACACACGCTTCCTATTAGACACCATTGGAGTGTTCACATCAAACGGCCTGCGTCAGGTTTACAGGCGCAGTCTCATTGGAAAGGTCTGGACATCCTTGCAGAGGCAGTTTTAGGAGTCTAGGGAAATATCAGCCCCTGAACTTTATGTTGTGGCCAGTGTGAGAGCGCAGGAAACAAACAGAAACCATCTGCCGCTGTTTAGACCTGGCTGTGCTGAGGTATGCTGTAAAGCATCTCTTCCCAGGCAGAGTAACAGGAACATTCCCCTACGTATCTCCACTAATCTCTGGTGCTATTTGAATACGGATGCTTATTCAAATAAAAACCACTGAAAGGCATCAGTCGGCTCTCAATGTGTCTGACTGAGCTGAAGTAGCACAGCATATCTAACTTTCTATCTTAGGTAAACAACAGAGCTGACAAAGTGGAGGTCACGTGACATATTGACAATGCACGCTATGTGCAGCGCAGCCACCGAAGCAATGTGATTACTTACAAAGAAGAGGAGGTTGAAGAGGAATAGAAAGTACTTGGTGACTGTGATGCATCCTTTCCCCATGGCTGCGCCTCTGGAAGACAGAAGTAAACAGAATTTATTGGCCTATTTAAACATCAGATGGTAATATTGCAGTATAGTATGGGTGTGTGAAATAAAAAGTGAAGACAGACAAAAGATGGAGAAAAGATACAATTACAAAACAAAGAAGGCTAGCCTTGACATGGTCTTGCTTTAACAGTATAATAAGGGAGCCACAGAACAAGGACACAGGAAAATCTGCACAGTTGGGTTCCTGATTAAACACTTTAATCCCCAAACAACATCAGCCTCATTGATTTTCAACAGCCGCATTTCTCCAGCCTTACACAGCGCAACGCGCTCTAATCTCCGCTTTTACAAGACATTAAAGGCTGTTGCCTTAAAATATTACATTTTATGACGTGTTTTTCAAAGCAAGTTTGTTAACAAATATAGTTTTATTCTTGACAAACAAGGGGAACCACCCTGGTGAAAAACGTATCGGAGGGAAGACCACCACAAAAGTGTCAAGTGGTGAAGTCATGATGAGTGCGTGGAAACCATGACAGCGTGTGGTTAGCCATGCTAGTGTCATCACAAGCAGATGGAAACAAGGCTGATCTTCAAATGTGTTTACTAGCAGCAACAAGCTTGGTTAGAAGCAGTGTTTTACAGTGAGTTTAGGGAACTATTTCAAGGCAAATGCGCAACAAGAGCATCCCATTTAAAGCCATATGCAGCCATATTGTAATGTGATATAACCACATGACAGACAACACAATAATGCTGTGACTCAGACCCTCAAAGCAAGCTGAGAACTGTCCCTGTCTGACGTTTTAAGTTTGGGCATGTTACACTGACGTCTTCACTGTTTTCCAATCAGTTTACCACCCTGTGGGTGAGAAACACACATCTAGATGCATCTAGATGTGTGTTTCTCACCCACACAGATGTATACATGCACAACCCTGCACATGTGACAGCAATGCACAGAGACTTTCCTGTGAGTAACATGTTCCTTTGAGGAAACACCTGTACGCCAGGCCCGTGCCACACTTACAGTGCAGTGGGGACACTTTATGAAACTCGGCTCCACGAATCCAAAGAAAATATTCACCACAACCAGACCTTTTCCTTCACTGGGAGCACTGAAAATACAACCAGCCATTGTGGTTATTTGAGGAGTCTGAAAATATCTTATAAAGACAACTCCCCATGTATCCGATGACAAGCTGTTCTCTTCTCCCTGTCTCTTTCACATCAAAACTGTATGTTCTTCCTGATGTATGTGTCCATAATGGTGTGTTTTTAGTTCTATTTTTAACAGTGTATACTACTTTTGGAAGCAAAAACCCATGACCTTATGTTTACTGTGCATCTGAATAGAAAGGATAGCTACATATTTTGCACTGATTTGACTTTGTTTTATCCTTGTCTAACATACTTGTTTTGTAATAGTGAATTCCTTGTTTAGAGACTTAATTAAAGACAAGAGCATGACACTGAACATTAACATTGGGTTATGAGCAGAGCAAGTGCTGGCTGGGTAAGTAAAAACCACAATCTTTCATTAAGCAAAACCTCCCTTTCTACAAAGACTAGCATGTTGCATTACCCCTTTAAATTACTTTTGAGTTACTCTGAAAACACGCAGTCAAATAACTTATAATAACTGGCATCTCTCAGTCACATCTGACTTTCATCTTCCTCTTCAGTTAGTTAGTGGTGTGTCTGTGTTTACACACACCAGTAAAAGTGACGCTATAATATCCAAGCATTAAATGCATCATGAAAACAGGAAATGAACTGCGGCCTAATCTAAATATGAGACAGGGTATTTAAAAAGAACACCACCTGTCTAGTTATTTATGGTAACAAAATACAAATATGGACAAGTGAATACTATATATCTTTCCAATCCAAAATGCTTGGCTGGGGTTTCAGTTTCATATGGAGGAGAACAGGCCTGTCAAAAGACGACTGAGGTTAATATTAATATTACTAACCTATAAGACGTACTTGATAACCTAAACATCAACACAATTTGATGTTTACAAAATCGAACACAGTATAAAGCCCAAACCACAGAGCAGATACCCCTGCAAAGTAGATAATCCTTAAAGGAGATTGCTGGTCTTTATGTCTAGATGGTGAGCAGCAGGACGGATTAAAAAAGGATTAGTTATGACAACCATTGTTTGTTGACTGAGCCCCGTCCATCTGAAAAGAATTCCAAGCAGTGCCTCAATGCTCGACCAACAGGCCCAGCCCAATCCATTCTGAGGCAGCCATCCGCCTCTACTGAGGTTAGCAGGGAAGCCAAACCATAAATACAATCAAAGATTTTGGAGAACTCCCATGCAAGCTCACACATTCAGCAGATACTGTAAACTATGGGGATATTTTATAGGTTTATTTTTGCTGAACCTACCTAGACAAACCCAGTCACACTGGACTCCCTGAAAGCGAATGACAAATCTGTTCCAAGGTGAAAATAAAGAGTGGAAAGTGCAATGGAAATTCAAAGCAGAGCCAAATGGGAACTTCAAGTAACAGTTGCACTATAATCTTGTGTAACAGCTAGTATTCATAATGCCGATGGCATCAAAAGACAGTGTAATTCATCTGAAATGTGACAGCAGAAACAGACAGGAGTAAGCTGGGGCTTTTGATGCAAAAAGCACAAGCAGAAAAGAAATAATGTGTTCTAAGAAATGAGTCACCTGAACTTTCCAAACTCTGTGACCTCACGCAGCCATTCTTTCTGCCTTTGCAGCCCCCATTTCAAGGTGTGATTACCATCAAACAGTGTTTGGGGCGCAGGTGGTGTTCAACTGAAATTATTGTTTTAGTGAACAAATGGCCAGGATAAAAACATAGGGTCCAGAGATGACAGCATTAGTGACAGATGGCATCGATTGTGTCTGTAATGGACTCAGCATGGATCAACTGTAGCCCTGTTGTACTCAAAAAGTCAGGCAATGTGCCAACCTCCATCTAAAACCACGTCCTACCATATCCATATTTGACCCATTTACACATCTGTGAGGCCATCACGCTGGCATGAACCTGCTCAATCTTGATACTAAAAGCCTTGATACCACACCAGAATGCTGCTTTACCATCACTAACAATATTGTATAGCTCTCTGTAGAGACAGGATGTGGCTCATTGTCTACAGTGGTGTTTTGGTGACTAAACTAAAACAATTTGCATTTCTGTTCCAGTATGAGGAAACAGCTTTGCCACATATACATATTCAGGTACAGCTATTGCTGCTAGTAATGATGTAATATTGTGGGGTGAAATCCCAAAAAGGGGTTCAGTGCCAGGCAATGACCCACCATCCAGTGGAAATGATGAAGAATCTGTGGCAACAAAACTGAAGGGAGCAGAGGGAAAGTTACTTAAAACTGCTTTCTGAGTTTGACCAGCTAAAACCAGACATTAAAGGGTTAGGGTTATATTTTATGATATAAAATAAAAAGAAGAAAAAGATGTGGCTTTGGTGGGAGGATGTCCACCTCAGCTCTCACCAACAGGGTCATTTTTTTCTATTTCCGCTGAGGTGAAACATGAAAAACTCGTGTTTCTGTCACAACCACCTTCAAAAGTGTTGCAAATACCACTCTATTAACCTCTCGATGCCCAGTTTGAGCATCATCAGTGCCTGCAATGGAATCAGCAGTATAGGACTTCATTTACAAATGCGGTCATCAAACCACTCACCTCCAGCGATCTACTGTGGCTTTTCAAGTACCGTCGTATGGGTATATGAGGGGTTAAGGACTTTGTAATGCAGTGGTATACTGAAGTTTGCAAATGTGACGCATACACCAAATACATGACTAGCTTAATAGTGATGGTGGCCAATGGGAACATTTTGCTAAACCCAAAGGTATAACCAGTAATATAGATGTACATTCATAAAGGTATGAATTTGGCTTATTCCACTGCCTGCCCAGATATGAATCATCTCTGCTTGTACCTTACGAGCACTGTGGCAATGGGATGTTGCCTTGAATGCTGGGGGTAGGCCTCTTACTCAGTTTGCTGCCTATGTACAGCTCACAACCTTTTTCCTGTCAAGCAATCTTATACACACACATATCCGAAGAAAAATAAGTTTGTGTCCCACTGAGACCTCTGACAGCTTTGAACAAATGTCCCAGACAATAGCTGCACATAACCAAGGCTTTGGTTAAAGAATGCAACTATACACATGCATACACAAAATTAAGGCTGGAGCTAACGCTAATTTTCATTGTCGATCAATCTGACTCAAACTCATTATCGATTATCAAAATAGTTGCCGAGTAATTTAATTGTTGACAACTAATCAACTAATGCAGCTCTACACAAAATATTTTGGTAATAAACTTCATCAAAACTGATGTCTCCATAACTCAGGTGTGGGATGCTAAAGTACTCTTTAAAGCTGAGACAATGACCTATTTGCTGAGGAGTTATTCTGACACAGTACATTCTCTAACTTGGATAATAGCTTAAAGTGACATTCTGACATAAGGACACATGCTGGACCTGTGTCAGAATCATTGTTCGGACATCTGTTTTAACATTTTCATTTAACTTATGAGATTCAGACCAACAGCAGTGAACTACCGTGACTTAAAAGAGAAACAGTAAAACATGGAAAATGACGGCGTAAGTAAGTAAGCAGTCTGTTACTGTTACAGCCCGTTTAAGTTAACGTTACTCCTTCTTTGGCAGACACTGAGGGATGAGTCCACACCGAAATTCACTGACTGACACTAATTTGTTCACTTTTTTTTTTTTTTTTCCAGCATTTTATCGAAGGTCGTCCAACATTTGACTACATCACTTCGGTTAGTCATTTCGAAGACATTATCGATCGTTAAGGACGTTATCTTTACGTTAACGTCAACTGACGCAGACACAGCCAACAAACGGCTGTAACATGTTAGATAACTTTCTGTTAGTTTAGCAAACAGAATTTAGTTTTTTGCCATTAGCGGTTTCTCTGGAGCTACAGAACGCTTTCTACAGGTAAAACAGACGGCGCTTAACTGACCATGATAACTTTACATATTCCGTCGTAGCTAAATTTGGAGCACTGCTAGCTAACGTTCGTCATATGAACACATTAAACTTACTTTGACTTGTTGTCCAGAGGTGGTAAGTCTCGGCTGAGCGTTCGACCGTCTTCTGTCTTACTGTCTGTGGGACTGAATCGTTTCTGTGAGAAACAAGAACCGTGTGTGTGTGTGTGTGTGTGTGTGTGTGTGTGTATCTGGGTGGCGTTCACACCCCTACCGTCTGGCAGTCTTTTTTAACCCTCTCCTGCCCTGCCGAGACAACTTCACAGACGGTCCCAGAGAACACACAGATGCCTTTTCTTATGATAACCAGAAGTGGAGGAAGTATTCAGATCCTTTACTTTAGAAAAAATACTAATACCACACTGTAAAAATACGCTATTTTAAGTAAACTGGTAAGTAACTGGTAACTCAAGCTGTCAAAAGAATGTGGTGGAGTGAGAAGTACAATATTTCCCACCGAAATGTCGTGTACAAGAAGTAGACAGAAGCTCAAATTTGTACATAAGTAGAGAACTTGAGTAAATGTACGTTTGTTTTGTTTTTTTTATGAGGGTTTTTGTAAACATGAGAGAAGGAAGCTTTTTAGACCACAAAAGAAATGTTCTTTGCTCCTGTAAAAACATAAAAAGCACTTAAAGCCAGTGCTGTGCAGGAGATGATCAACCAGCTATATTTACATGTATGCTGATCATAAGCTGTTGCTGGGGGAGCCCAACAAAATGTTTGAGACTGCCTTTTAAATGTTCCTTTGTAAGCCCTTTTAAAATACTGTTTACGGCCATGCCTCAAGAAATAAACCAGGACTAGGAACATATTGACTGGAAAGTATGGGGAGAATGCATACACAGGGACACATGGGAGCTTTTTGCCTATAAACAGCCCGAACCACACACACATTTCCTGTGCCACACAATCCCCCTTTTCACCCTTTGCCCAATGTGTGTCTAAAGGAGCGAGCGCACGGGGGGTGGGAAAAGTTAGGCAGGATTATGTGGTGAGCTCCACCAGGTAGATTCATTTACATTCACAGACAAGATCTTTGTGCAGAGCTGAAGATGGTCATGTTATGACATGTTCAGCACCTTCCAAACACCAAACAAAGGGTGACATTACATAACAGTCCTCTCGTTTATTTGTTGAGACACGTCAGAACAAAGTTGTAGGTTCTGAGTAATATGTTTTATTGAATTTTGAATTTTTCTGAAAGCTTTCCACTTTCAAGGTTACTGCAGGTAAATGAAAGGATAGAACAGCCCGTTCTAGGCTGTTGGATATCAAATTTAAGAATGTATACCTGTGCAGGTCTCACCCTTGCTGTTGGGCATCACTTATACAAGTTTACAGCAGACTCAGGCTCATCTCACAGAGAAAACATGATCGAGTGGAGAGCTTTCCTCAACTTTAGGATTTATGTGTATGCATTTCTGGTATTTCAGTGTGTTTGAAGTGGTTGCTTTGTCAGCTTTTCAGATTCAATTTCTAACCCCTAAAATGAGAATACATTATTAGTCCAGAAGACAACTGCGGTTCCATGTGGAAACATAATAAGTGACACAACTTACATTAGTGATCGCTAATGTAAGTAACAGTATATTTCCAAAGCGGCTAGGAGTAGACAATTCATTGTTCGACAGAAGATTAATCAGCAACTACTTGATAATCAATGAATTGTTTTAAGTCAATTTTCAAACTAGAATGCCAAACAGTCTCTGGCTCCTGCTTCTCAAAAGTGAGGATTTGCTGTTAGACTCTTGGTCAGAAAAACAGATCTTACCCTGGCCTTAAGGAAATTGTGACTTTTGACTACTTTCTGACATTTTAAAGACCAAATGATTAGAAGATTAATTTAGAAACTAATCTGCACAGTAAATGATAATAAAATAACACTTTGTTGCAGCCCCACTTTATGTTTATCGGAAAGGACAAGGAACAAGGATGATTATATCACTTTTGAAGTCTTCAAAATAAACAATAGTGTCCTTTATTTCAAACTAAATAGTGGAAATCCATAACAATTCATTTCTGAGGTACAGTATAGCACATATATACATAAAAACACAATGCTACAACTTGAAACAGTTTGACCTGGTATGCTATTCACAACAGTACAATATATGCTGGACATCAGAGGGAATGAATAGCTCAACTCACCATTCCTCTAAAATTTCAAGGACACAACTTACCAATGTTTCTAACTAACTGACGTCAGAGAACCAGGAGGATGAAAGAGATATTTCTTTGCCTCCTTTCTTCTGCCCGTCCCCCTGCAACTGCCCATCTCTCCTAAAATAACCTGCTTTACAGATCTTTTTCATTTCGCAAGGCTGATGATTTGAGGCCTGCAGTATCGACGGAAATGGAATGACATTTTTCTTGAACTCCATAATTACCATGCTAGTGAGGACAGAGCAGTAGGTTGGGGCACACAATGTCACTAGGGAGAGCTGCATCTAATTAAACACTGGAAAAGTATAATTACAACTTTTCAGGAGTACAGGAGACCTCACCCATGTTTCACGTTCCCTATCTGAACTGAAAGCTCACCCATGTAACAAGCACATCTGCCTTCAGTGCTGGACTCCCTAACTGCAAACCCTCAATCACTCTGACCTCAGGACCACTCCCTTCTGGGGCACGACTGAACGTGGTCATTTGCAACAATATGGACCACCTTTGGAGGAGACCTACAGTATGTTTCTTGTTGGACTTAAAATAGGGTTTCACGTTGATTTTACAAAATGGGTCAACTATCTTTAAGGTGTCTTTTCAACTGGCCTGATGGTAGGTGCTGAGGAGTATGATTTACAGAGATTTGAAATGACAAATTAGCACTGCACTAAACCACTGAGCTGGGATGTCGCGTACCTGAGGGCGTGCCACGTATCAGGAGGTAGAAAACGTACTGAATGGGTAATGTGTTGGGTAATATCTGTTTTATAGCACATATACTGCAGTTTAACTGCCTTAAAATTACATTTTCCTGTTAAGGCTTTTTTGCCATTTTTAGCATCCATTCACCACCATTAAGATCCTTATTTATGAGCGTTGGGTTCTAGATGCAGGCAGCTTGCTACACGGTTTGAGCTATTTCTTTTCCTGGATTATATCGCATGCATGACGTCAAAAATACAAATGTCACTTAAATAGGTACAAAATAACACACGGCAAGAGAAAGATCAACTTCTGAAAATCATTAAACTAATACTGAACAAGTTCCCTGTTCTGTTCACAAGAACACCACATTATAGTAAATAGTTTTATTTACATATATACACAAGAAGTAGGATGCAGTGTCAATGACTGTTCTTTAAAGCAGTTTTAAGGCAAGGCTAAGGATATAGTGCATGTAAAAAACTGTGCTACATCACTGAAGAGGAACCAGCTCATGTTTGTTTGGCCTGCACGCTGACATGCTCGGCTTGTGACTCGTTTTTACAGTAAAGGTGTTATATACTTTCTGTAAGATCGCTCAGGCTAAACTCCTGCCTAACAGAGCACACACAAGGAGAGAACTGCACTGCTTCTCTTCCACGAGTCAGTTCACATGTGCGTTATACATGTGCTACTCTCAGTATTGTAAATTCTCAGTACAAAACAATTTACTTTGGTAGAACTTCTTAACCTCAAGGAATAAGAAAAAAAAAATCACCTTGTCCCTGAAAAATGTTTCGATTGAGCATTTTTTGGGGTTGTCTAAATCTAAATATGATTGATGGGCATGATTGAGAGTAAAAACTGAGCTTCAGGAGTTTCCTCAGTGCACTGAGTTTAGCTTATCTGACTGCACCTTAATCTTACACTAAGCACAGTTGATGCTTTTTCAATTCAGTGAGCTCACTGGAGAGCTGTCAGAGAAGCATGCACGAGCACAGATATTCAGGCTCAACTTTAGCATACATACAGTATGATTTAACTAAAACAGCATCAAACCAGGAACACATTGTAACACAAAGTCATGGTCCTTGAGTGTGATTAAGAAGCAGTGTCAGGATGCAGTTTATCAGAAAACACCAAAATACTGAATCTGGAAGTCATGTAGCTGTACATGAACACAGTCAGATGTTTGAAATTACTCGGTACTGTACATATTAAATCATATAACTAGTTCACACAAGAATACAATGCACTACAAACTGCTTGCTCCTTCTTTATAACAACAGCACTCAGAACTGAACAAAGAAGGAATGCGTGTCAAGAGGGGCTTGACCTCACAGCCCAGTGAAAGACTAATTTACTTTCACTACGAGGTTTCTCGTTCTTGTTGTAGAGTCTGGAATGTGACACTGTGCTCATCTGTTGAATATTGGTGGTTACAATAGGCTAGGTCCCATGGGCAGGGGTGGGTGGGTGGGTGGGTGGCATGGGGCATCCACTGCTAATGCTTCAAGCCCCAATCAAATAATATTCCAAACCTTCTGACCCCGTGTTTGTGATCTGTGCTCAGATGTCCCCCTCCCTGGAAGTATCACACAGTCAGCTCAGATCTTCTTCGCCTTGCGCCCCAGGTGGTAGTAGTAAGCCATTGTGACCACCAGGAAGAGCACTCGACTGAGGAGCAGGAGCATGGCGGCATTGGGCAGGATGCCGATCTCCATTAGAGTGATGGATGTCACTGAAACCACAAAGCAACATTTAGTACTTGAAATAGGATTTTTTTCTTTACTATCAGCAAATGTAACATTACACATGATTTTCCCAGCTTTATTGATCCATGGAAAGTGGAACTCAAATGTTTTTTCAAATCTGTCTTTAACAGTAACTCACATGCCAATATGTACAGTCACAGAGCTGTCAATCTCTGGAAGTTACAGTCTTTTTAGTACAAAATTCCCTTTTAGTGTTCCTTTAGTGTTGACAATAACAAAGAGGGAATTTTGTACTGTAAGACCATGGAAGAAACCAACTTGATTCGTGTACTTGACAGCTGAAGCCTCATTTTAGATTCATCTGAACTTGAGAAGACATTTTTCCACAGAAGCAGGACTGTAGTTTATCTCACATCACTTGCATTGAAATTGTTTGAGGAAATGATTGGTTGTAGAGACCAAAAACTGTTTCAATGATCATATCCAGCAATTTAATACAAGGCTATGAGTCCACACTCTGAACACAAGAGGGCAGTATCAACACATACATTTGATAATTTCTCTGGATAACTCAGTTCTGACTAATGGTCTGTCACCATTAAAGTGAGATAGTAAAGGGGGGATGTCTAATGCGGTGATTATAACAACTAGGGACAAAAAGACATAACAAGAACAGTAAAATAATGGACTGGAAATGTTTAATCACCTAGAAACTGGACAGCAAAGTAGCAGGCTTCACTGAGCAGAGTCCACTGGATAACGATCTTCTCTGCTGTGTAGAGACCATTCCACATGATGAGGGCCAGGCCTGGAAAAGGATGTGATAAAAGGGAATTTATAGGTTCAGGGGCATGGGAATGAAAATGGAAAGAAAGGGGAAGCTCAGGAAAGACGATTCCTACACACTCCGTTAACGCAAACTGTAAGAGCAGTTTACTTACAGCTGTACTCCAACTGTAATCAGTGATGCCGTGAGCACATGGTGATAATTGGCCTATTGATTCTGTTGAATGCTCGGACTCACTGGTTGATTCTGATAAAAGCCTGTGCTCAATCGTTTCATTCCCCATTCTCATTCTCATTCAAGTTAATTGTCCTGTATTTCACTCCTACACACGTACACACACACACGCATGCACACACCAGTGAAATGATGGAACGAGCAGAGGTGGGCAGAAAGGTGGGAGGGCTGATAGACTGTATCCTCTCCCTGCCAGGATCCATCTGTGTGGCAGATGAGACCCCGTCCTTCACCTCCTCCATCACTCCTCGTCTTGCAAGACATCACCCTTTTTTTTGCTAATCCCAACAGCCCTGCTGACATTTAAAATACAGAAGCACATCTTTTGTTGGCCTTATGAGATTGAAAGCTGGTTCATTCATATCTTCCTCCACAGTGACGTGTTTAAGGTTTTATCCCTCCTCAGGCAATGCAATAATCATACAGAGGATGGTTTTTGATTTGTTCAGATTTTGCATTGTACAGACTTATCAAGATAAGTTAATAATGTGTTAAAGTACAGTCAGAGGTTCTGCTTGGTCCTCCCATAAATGTCTTTTGAGGAGGGAGGAGTGGAACATATTTAATGTCTTAAATATTTTGTGCTCCTATGTCTATATAAAGTCTAGATGCTGATGTTCTGACATATGGAAGAGCTCAAACCAAAGGAGTTCTGGACAGATTTATCCCTGATTCTCTCCTCCCAACAATCTGAAGAGAAATCTGGTCTGGGAACTTGTTCGGTGCCTATGTTCAGCTGAAATTACCTGGTAATGTGGGGGGTTTACAGATGCACATTTAAACCTCCTGGACTGCTTCCACATTCATCAGGGCCACCCAAAAAATTTCAAACATTATTATTTAGGATTTAAAGTCTGGATGATCGAATCAGTAATTTCTGTGCAGGAATACAACAGCCAATGAGAGAAGGCTAGTGAGAGAAGCAGCTGACAGTGTTACCAAGCAACCATAAACACTCTAGCCCTTGAAGCTAACATTATTTAGCATAGTGCTAGTGACAGATATTAAAACTGACAGTTCAAATCTCACCTCCAGTTCTCGTTGAAGAATACACGACACATGTTGACCGCGTTTCACCAACCCAATCTCATCCAGCTGCTTTTGTTTTGTTCTCATTGCAAAGCATCACTACAGCACGCTGTTGCACCGCATCGGTCTCCATTTTGTTTCCACCTGCTTCCCCATCGTCATATGAAATCATGTGAGGTGGTGCACTGCTTTCTCTTGCAAGACAGTCTTAATAATATCCTGTAGTGTGTGATGCCCCATTATTTACCAATCTTGTACAGTATGCGTGTTAGAGATTAGAGAGGAAAACATCTGTGAAGTTTCTCCTTATGCGCGTGATGCAACCCAATTTTAGGATTTTGAAACCAGCTTTAGCTGAGAGCGACAACCTGACAAAATTTACTCAATATTTAACTGCTAAACCTTTGCCCTCATTCTTCTTCGTTTCCCTGCTTACTTTCCCATCAAGAGCAACATGTATAACCAGCCTGTGTCACAATCATATTGTGGCCCTTCATAGAGCCATCACAAACCCTGTAATCACTGTAATCACTTGCCTGACAGCCTTCTCTCAAACTAAGGCCATTAAAATAATCACTCACACCTCCAATATAATTGTTCTGTGACAGAGGAGCAAAGCACAAATGCCATAATTAACTGGCATATTTATGAGCATCGATTGTCTCCCATGGGTGCTGTGGCACAGAGGAGCAAAAAACAAAATAAAAAACAAAACAAACAAACAACTATTTAATGCGTGATTGAGTGAGCAGAGATCCTGTCCAAACCACATCCACGCACACGCACGCACGCACGCACGCACGCACGCACGCACGCACGCACGCACGCACGCACGCACGCACGCACGCACGCACGCACGCACGCACGCACGCACGCAAACACACTCAGTACAATACACTATCCTGCCATTCCTCACTGTGTTCCCACCAGATTTAGACCTGATATACGGGGCGACACAGAGGCGACTCAAGCCTTTGCTGAATATTCTGGAGAATTAGGCTCTGTACCCATCAGGACATCATAATGAAGTGTGGATAGACAGAACTGAATGACATTATACAACCTCTGTTTGTAGCCTAAAGGAATGATTGTGTGGCAAGAAGGGAGCTTTTTTGTTCATCATCTGAATGCGTGTGTGCGAACTGTAATGAATGCATAAGAAGGCATTATCACAAGAAACCACGAGCGGTGAAGCAGTGTGCATTTTTAGCATGTCCATGGCTAAACAGAAAAATTATGTGTGTCAGTATTGTTGCAGCACAGTGAATGTACTCCCTCATGCATAGCTACAGCATATGCACTGTGCTGCAGCTATGCATGAGGAAGCATGAATAGCTCTATGCATTTATAATCTGTGTGTCTTTCTTCATTTTTAGGAGTGAAGACTTACTAAGCAGTGCTCCTCCATAAAGGCGAATGGAGATGTTGGTCGTGGAGAGCTCCTCCTCAAAAACAACCTCATATAGCTGGTTGGGAAATATCAGGGCCTGTGTAGGAAAACAAAAGCACAACTCTGTCATATCAACACAACAGCATTCTGTCCACCCAAAATGCAGCAGCGTTGACAAAGTCTTCCTGTCTGTGAGTCAGAAGCACTGCATACGCCATGAACACTGAGGATATTGAGCATTTAGGTGGTATGGCCGACAAAGACTTTGCTGTATCTCCAGATGTCCCTCGCTGATGGGTTGTAAAAGAATCTACAGTAACTGGCTGCTGGGTTTACATGATTTTTCCTCTTAAGTCATGAATGTGAAACAACGTCTTCATTGTGTTGATAATTTAAGCAACACTTACCATCAGGGCCATAACTGTGAAACCCACTGCTGAGATGAGTATCCACACCCTAAGAGGAGAAACATGACATGACTGACTGTATCCTTCCTGCAACCAGTGCTGAAAGTACATCTGCTTCAGCATTTGCAAGATGTTGAACTTTACTGGAAGTGATATGCAGATGACCTCACACAGTCTGCTGTGTTTACTGTGTTCTGAGCAGCTGAAGTCTCACCTCAGCCCGATGGGCTCTCGCACTGCAAATTTCATCTCATTTCCGAGCATCTGACTGATCTGTGAGCAAACAAGGCAAGACAAAAGAAAAAGGAAATGAGCTATGAGAACAGAAGTGTAACAGCAATCATGTCATTTTAACAGATATCTATTATGACAGCCTTCCACAAAGAGCCACATAACCAAGAATAAAGTGTGCTCCATGGAGGTGTATTCGATGTTGTCAGCACATCCATAGAAAGCTACTGGAAAGAAGTATATTAAATAAAGCAGTGGAGAGAGAAGAAAAGATCAAAGAAGGACCATTAAAGATGTTAATTTAGAAACTAAATATCTTCACCTCCTTAATCATCCACTGAAGATTAAGAGGGTATGTCATGACAACATCTTGCAGTGAATTCTGGAGGAATAACCAACTACCAAGCCAATGCCAAAAGAAAAGCCTTATTTGCTACAAATGAACTTAATCCTAGCAACACCAGCACCAAGCAATACTCAATTTGTAATCCTGAGAGCTTGAAACATTTAGTGGGAGAAAATTATAACAAAGTCTAAGTAATTACTCATTCATCCAGTTGAACAGAACAATTGTTAATATTTCATGAAATGCCACACAGAACGAATCTTATCATACAGTATTATGGAGAAGGCACACCCAAGCGTTTCCCCGGTACGTAATATGTGTTAGGATAAGCATCTCTTATCACAGATGCTAGAAGATGATGGAATGCGAATAATTGGAATCTTGTTTTTCTAACTCTGCTCCATCATGTACATGAATACATTCGCATGAAACTCTCCAAAAAACACAAATATGAAAGCATCCAAGTGATCTTCTTATTCAACTGTCTGAGTGCTGGTACGATGCAGTGAATAAACAATTAGCCAAAACATAGTCGATAGTGAGAAAATCGATCACACACACGTTATGAGGAATAACCCTTTGAGATACACCATCTCATTTTCAAGGGGGTCGGTCCTCAATGACAATACAATACAAACACGAAACATAAATGTCAAAAAAAGAAATTAAAAAACAGTAGATCATACTCCCAATACAGCATGAAAAAGTATCATTCATTCAAAGATTATAGAAAAGTATTATTGTCTGCGAGTAATAAAACAAAACATAAGTACAGTGAGATCTTCTGAAGAACTTTTGCGCCTCAAACCAGCCATATGCAGTATGTTCCAAGTGCAACAAAATTGAAATACCAAGGTCTAAATGTATGGGGAAAAGACACCATATTTTTTTAAGTCTAAAATACACAAGGACAGGGAGGTAAACAAACTGATCCACATGAACTGCACAAAGGGCATGAGAAAAAACAAACAAACCCAGTTTTCTGCCCGAACAGACAGTAACCCACAGATAAATTACAATCGTTGGTTGGCTGAGACGATGAATTCCTTCATCCAAAGCCTTCAGGTCCTATCATTTCCCTAACATCAATGAGTTTCCTTCATCATTAAACATTTCCAAGAAACTGTTCTTGGGTTGCAGTGAGATAGCATCACTCAAACCAAAAATACAATGAAACATGAAAACCACTAAACCGAAAAAGATGAATCAGTTTCTGACTTGTAGTGTTTTCAGGGAAGGCACTATCAGTGGGAAAGCAGTTTTCTGCATGACGGGCCTGCAAAATGTCAAAGTGAATGAAACAAAATGAGTCATGTCATATCATGGAAAACAAGGGTTTTCAAGGGTTTTGCCACCATGTAAGTGAAACTGAGCACTGCATCTGGAACGTTATGAAAAAAACCCCCAAAAAACTGTGTTTTGCAGTCTTGTGACTCAATCAAATCATATCATGAAAAGAATCCTCATGAAGTCACATATGATGATGTGGTTTATCATATTATTGCTTTGCAAATTTCTTTTATCCACATTACTTATTCCAGGAAAGGTAGAAAATCAAAATGAACAAAACTTGTTTTTGAAAGATTTTAAACATAAGACACCTCACAGTGGAACATAGTTCATAGCTCTGAACTTCAGTTTCATAATTTTATCTGTGATTCTGCATACATTTGCCATATTGTAATGAATATTGATAGAAAAAAATGATAATTCATGCATAACACCCAGTCCTACTGGCATAGCACATTAAATGTTACATACATTACTCAAAAGCAGTAAAACATATGCAATGTATGCACTTTAGAAAAAATATGATAAGATATTATTTCATGAACGCATTGGCAGCATACAGCCATGCATTCAGGCACAAATGGCCCAAAAAAGCCTCATTAAAGTAGCTTTGTGGAAAAGGCATTTTATGTCAAAAATAAAAAAGGAAAAGGGAATTTCTTTTGTTTCTTTAACATTTCCTCTCAGTAGATCTACTGCTACAAACTTTGATTTCAGAGCAGAGGCCTTAAGAAAATACAGCCTTGAAGTTAAGCTCCAAAAATATTCAGATTCACAGTTACAGACTAGACCAATTACATCTCTCCTTGCACTGCAGCTGAAGTGCCTTTACATGAATCCATCTGTGCCAGCTGTGATCACGTGACCAGGTGAATCAGCCTTCCTGTTTCATGATTTCAGGGGTTGTTTTTGACAGGAACGCATAAATATTCATGACTGGCATGAGAAATACTCAAAGGGAGCTGAGCGTCAACTGATGGTACAGGGCTGGCTTGGGGTGGAATAGAGCGGATGGGAGTTGGGGAGGGAGGGAGAAACAGGAAAAGGAAGAAATCACAATGCTGTATGTGGAAAGAGATGCTTAATCACAGCTGCTATGGTCTGGCCTTGTCATCAGTCACTCAGTCAGCTACACGCAGTAAACAAAGGGCAACTCTGAAAAATATTCAGGAGAAATCAGTTATCCAACAAACTAAAATTTGTCATTTGAGTATGCACGCATCTCGTCTGATGAATGATGTCAGTTTGTGCAGTCAAACATTTATGAAGGCCTGGGCTCATGCTGTCAGTGCTCAGTTGTTGCTAGATGATGTTACCACTAAAATAACATACCAGTCGGTTAAAAAAGTTAAAAATGTCACAATAGGTAAGAAGGGCCGTGTGTCTTTGCAGAGTTGCACTCATACATGACAGCACAAATACACAAAGCCTCTTTCTCACCTGAAGTATAAGCAATAGCAACAGTGTCCTTATCTCTAAGCAGTTAAAAACGCAGGAAGAGACAGTCAGTGGGCTAGAGGAGCACTTCCCTCCTTTGTTTACAAGGACCACAGGCATGAAGTCAACTGTTTCCCCTCCAAACCAACTCCTCCAATGGAGCTGACTTTATTGTTAGATCCCAGGGGTCTTTTTACGACAACCACTTAATGCAAGGATAAATGGAACAGCTCAAGAATAACAGCACAATGCAGTAGAAGAAGTGAACAATTACATGGTAAGTACAACAATTTAATTTCTAAATCAGGGTCAATGACACAATTAAATAGGGAAACCTACTATTCAAAACAGCACATACAATAAACCACATTATTCTGAGTATTGTGTTACGGCACTTAGACTATTGCTAGATCACCATTCAGTCATTACAGCCAGTAGCTAACCTCCAAAATCTTTCTCAAATTAAATATGGGACATGGATGCAGAGGCAATCACTGTTTCTCTTTCTTTGTCAGCACATGTATCCCTCAGTAAGCTATGTGAAAGGGATCTGAGTGGCAGATGTCTGGTTTAGGCTTCTTGCAAAAACGTTGAGAGAGAAAACAAACACTCAGGAGGGCTGAGAAAAGAGGGCCAACATGTCATCACAAGCTATCAGCCACCACCGTATGCCCGCTCCCTTCTGTTCTGTTCCTTTCTCCCACTTGCTGATTAATATTTCAGTGAGGAACAGTCTGCTCAGCCTATCATTCTGATGCAATCTGATAAAAAAAAAAAGAAAAAAAAGGAGAAAGCAATCTTGATATTTTAGTTCACTGAAATGGAACAAGAAATGCCTGTGAGTCTGCAACTGTGCAACTCAACATATGACAAGCGTTTTTGCGCTTCCTGGCATGAACCAGCATTTGCGCTGTTGTGTTTTTGGTAAATACATCACTGTGCATCTACATGAATGTGTATATACATGTGAGGAACGAATATAACAAATGAGATGCAAGAGGCAGGGAGTCTCCCAGAGGAGGCAGTCACATCTCAGTGGAGCTACGAGAGCTCATGGGATTACGTGATCTAGATTCAGTGAAGCGTAAGGAGCAAATGCACACAATGGGACACCATGAGAGTGATGAGCCAATTAGCAGGCCATTGTGGCTTTTAAAAGGAATCCATAGTTCTTCTCAGGGTTAATGAATGCATCTCTGGTTAAGTGCCATTTTTCCTTATGCATTGGTGCAATTTTATCCATTTGAGAGATGATGGTTGAACACATCTGCCTACTTTTACTTTAAGTTATTTGTTGCTATAACACACTAGCTATTTGCTCTCTGCATATATCTGCATCACTGGCCATATTAAACAAAAGGGACACGAATAAAACATCATGTGATGTAATCTGACCTTTGAGCGGTGCACTTCACCATCATCATCCTCTCCACCAACTCCAAGGATCTTCCGGCTCTTCAGGCGGCTTATCAGGTCTGTCTGGCTGTGCTTCTTCATTAGAGGAGGGTGAGGTTTAGACGCCATGGTGAACACACCTAAGAGAAGTAGAAAGAGAGGTACATAGAGGTGGGTCAGTGTGTGTGTGTGGTAGTAATATTGGAGGAAATGAATAAATGAAATAGAGAAAAAAGGAAAGAAGATGGAAAAAAATATATTAATTTGGAGTTTCCAGAATTTCTGTTATTACCCCTCCCTTTGAAGAAGGCACCTCTCAACAGCACAGGCAGGAAGAGGTATCATCCAATCTACCAATAATCCCCTTGAGGACTTGACTTATGCAACACAATTGCATAACACGGGTCCAGCAAATACAGGCAACCAATAAAACCCTCCTCTTAAGTCAGACTGGAAGCAGGAGCCAGATGTCCTCTAGGTCTGCCGAGAGGCCAGCGGACGCAGGTGCCTGCTCAAAGACTACAGGCACACGCACATGGACACACACATGCATGCACACACAGTCCTGTGTCCATCATTTTTGGAGACATTACATAGACTTACATTCATTTGCTGGAGACTTACCATAACCATAACCATAACCATAACCATAGCCATAACCATAACCATAACCATAACCACTACTTGCCTAATCCTAACCGTAATCTAAACCTAACCTTACCCTAACCTTAGCCCTTAACCCACAGGAGCTAGTTTCAAAAGAAGATCATTTACGTGCCATGTATTTGTATTATTCTGCCTATGTTGGCTGTTAGCTGTGATAGGAGGATACACTGCGGTGGTCCTATTGATCAGTGTTAATGAAAAAAGCCTGTGGATTCAGTGGGAACAAGCAACGGTTGAATCAAAAGAGATCACCATCATCATCATCATCATCATTGTGTGCCCAGACGTACAATGGGATGGTCTGTCTACAAACTGATGGCTACTCGACATGGCAATTCTCTCGCAGAGTGAAACAAGAGCAGTTATTAAGCTGCTCTCTTAAGGATGGGGACAGTACCTCTAACAGAGAGCTTTGTGGCCAGGAAAGGAAAAAAAACAGTGTTCAGTTTTCCAGGAATGTATCACCATAGTTAGAGACAAAGGGTAGGTATCAAGTACATTAACAATCCAAAGCTCTACAGCAGTCTGTGGGATACATATTCCATTTTCTTGCAAGCTCAGAGTTTCTTGAGCTGATTAATCAATTTAATCAGATAAAAATACTAAGTACTTGCTGATTCAAGTGTCTCAAATGTGATGATTTGCTGTTTCTATTTCACAATATGTTTAATATATATTTGGTGTTTTGACTGCTGATGAGAGACAATAACAAACGGCAAGACATTACTTTGGCGAGAACCCATGCCAGAGCCATACTTGGACAGTATTACCTTGTAAGGTCATCCACATACTTCGTTCTCCTTCTTGTGTGTTTGGAGGGGACAGACAGGTGGGTACTAGGAAGTGTGCTAATCTGAGCACATTTCTGTCTGTGAGACGTAAGGGAAGCTTTGACAACATTCCCTTGTGTTGGCACGCATACATAGGATTGCAGAGGTCAGTGAAGGTTACACAGCATGTGTTCAGTCTTCTGTTGTCAAACATTCCACTTGGACTCCCACACTGCGCCCCAAGGCACTAGACTTTCCCTTTTCTGTAACTATCAGCAGGTAGAGGCACGACAGAAGGAAAAAAGAGAGAAGCGAAACTTTGCTACACAGGCTAACTTATTTTTCACAACCAGTACAGGGAATCTGATGATGGGCTTCAGCAAAGCCTGTGTTCATGGGCTGAACCTTATGGAAAAAATAAGATTTATTTTTGATTTTTTTGGCAATTTATGCTGCATTTACATGTAGTAATTTAAGTTACATCATTTCACCAGATATACAGTACGCAGTTACAAAATTTGGTAGTTCAATTTGCAAAAAACAGTTGTTCCTCATCTTAACAAATTGTTTCATGGAAAAATCTATGAGAACTTGACTTTGTTTTTATGCTCAATGAATCAGTACACTACCATAATGACTGTGATGAGGCATTTGTTTCTGGCTAAATTATGATAATTTTCAGATTAAATGAATTTTTTTTAGATTAGTCACTAAAAAAGTAAACTTTTTTGGTTATGAAGCAGTAAAATCAAGCGGATCATGGTGGGCCAAATTTGATTTATTACATTGTATCTTTTGTAATGTGATTAGTCCATATGCATACATTGCTATATCAAGGTTGAAACAATATATTCTTCAGCCCAACACTCATTTCATGCAGTAAAGTGACAACTGTATCCTTCCCATTTACAGAAAAGCAAACAGACAAATCTGGCAAATGTCCCTGCTTTCACTGCCACATCATTGGGTTTGTCTGAGAAGCAAAAGGAAAACATGCTTTGCATTGTGTCACTGTAAATGACAAAACTCCCAGAATGTCAGTGTGGCCCCCTGAATGCTGATGTCCTCCACCACCATAACCCCATCACAAGCTACGATAAAGCAGTGAATAAGACACACCTCACTGCACGCATTTCTCCCACATGCAAACATACCCTTGCATGGCTCACCATTTCAATCCCCCTACCAGCACTTCTTCACTTTCCAGAGGGATGCTGATGGAGTTGCCTAGCAACTGCAAATGGGCCAAAAGCATCTTCATTATTGAGAACACCTTTCATGATTGAAACCACCTTTGATGATGAGGTCTCTGCTAAGAGCCACTCATGACATGTCGTTCTCCTTGCTGTTATAGGTGACATTTTGGGATAAATGAAGACTTTGATCTGTCTACAACCTGCTGCAGTCAAGACATGCTTTCCTAATTTGCAACTTCTTGCCAGCATAAAAGACTTTAAGAGGGATGTTATGTAACTAATGAAATGTGCTACATATGTAATCTCGTTCCTTCAGAATGGCAACGTACATTTTTACCAGAGTTGTGAACCAAACCAAACCTAGATGATGAAAGAGGGGTCATACATCAAGATGAAAATAAGATCTGACTTTGGCAAAACAATGAATTATTGAGTGAGCTGGACAGGATGAATGAAGAGAGGCTGTATTTAGGAGCAGATCAACTAAGACAGCAGTTCATTTGTTGGGCACCCATGAGCAAAATTCCAACAATCACAGAAGATGTATCGCGATATGTGGCCACCCAGGTCAAGGCTGGTCTCTCTCTACTTACTATGCTACCCTGAAGTGGGCATGCGATATCCTGACGTAACCACGCAGCTGGTCCTGGAACTCATGCTTGCGCGGGACACACAAAAACAAAGATGGAGGGAATTCAATCAGCCCCATCCTCATTTAAGGCAAAGATTTGGACTCAGTTAGGTTTTTACCAAATACCAGGAAGACCGAGCTTGACACGAGCTTCGCAGTCTGCAAGGTTTGCAAAATGAAGATTAAGCACTTCGGGAACACCACAAATGCGCGGGCTCACATCACCGGGCATCACCCAGAGTTAAAGGTCACAGTGCAGAGTCAGCCACCAGCGGCAGACCAACGCACACTGCAGTGCTTCATCAAACTCTCTGCCAACTCCGAGCGGGCTAAAAAAATTACCAGGTCTATCGCCTGCTTCATCGCCAAAGACTTACAGCCTTACAGTGTGGTGGAGAACGAAGGGTTTATCTGCATGTTGCAGACAGCGGAGCCAAGGTACGCTATACCATCCCGTAAGTTTTTCACTGAGACAGCTGTGCCACAGCTTTACCAAGAGACTAAAAGAAAAGTCGCCAGTGCCTTGACCAAAACAACCAGAGTGGCACTAACATGTGATGCATGGACATCGAGAGCAACCCAGTCTTTTGTGACATTCACAGCTCACTATATAACTGATACGTGGCTGCTCAAATCCCGTGTTTTGCAAACTCATGTGATGCACAAAAGCCACACGGCCGTGAATGTCAATGCAATGTTCAACTGTACCATTTTTATTATACAGAAGCACTTTTTTTTTCAGCTTATTTCATAGCCAGCTACATAGAGTAGCAGTTGTGGTCCACACACCGTTTTTGTGGAAAACGCACTTCCTTAGATTTCAAAACTTAAATAAATAAAATAAATAAATAAAAAAATACATAAATGTAAAAAAAGACACTTTAATGTCTCCATTTGTCATTCTGTCTTGCAAAGCAGACTGGAGTAGATCATGACGATCCTTGGCACACCTATAGATTGAAGTAGAAATCATTATCAATCAAATCGTTTTGAATCGAAAATCGTTTTGAATCAAAAATCGATTCTGAACTGAATCGTAGACCCAAAAATCTGAATCAAATCGAATCATGAGATAGTCAAAGATTCCCAGCCCTAATATAATCTCTCTTAAACATTTGACAGGAAGGGAAAACAGTCATGTTCAATGGCGCTACCTTTACAGCTTCTGCTTCTGTGAAACCATTCAACTGACATGCATTTCTGTAATTAAATTAGAGTAGAGTGAAAAGCAAACTGTCATTACTGATGAGACCAGAAGAACGGCAAGTGAAATATTACGAAAGACGCGCGAATATGTCAGCATCCAAAAATACCTCCAGAACACTCATCATCTCACCAAGACAAGAACTGAAACAGTCGATAATCAGTGCTATAATGGAATAACTTTCTAGAAGACATCGGTGTTCCTGGACTAACTGCTTACTGACAATATACCATTTCTATTCAGGAGATCCCATTTCCCATTTTAGATGTATTTTTTCATAGAATTTAAAGATAAGAACACCCTCACTAAAACAACAGCTCATTAACGCAACAAATTTCAGCAATATATGGGTGACTAATGTCTTTCTTTAGAAGACTATCATGCACAATCAAGAACTTTGAAAAAAATCAAAGTACATCTGCAGATTAAAAAAGCATTGCAGGCCAGCGTATTTTACAATTGTTTGCATATAGAGTAAAGACAAATTTAGTAAGGATCAACCAAAATTAGTTGTTCAGGGCCGAAATCAAGGAGACCAACAACCAATATTCAGTGCAATTCTGAGGTTCTTGTACTTTATTTCCATTTTCAGTTTGTTTTTTTTTTAAACAGTGGCGTGCAAAAGATTGGCCACTACTTGTCACAATTTCTGTCACTGAATAGCTAAGGGAGTAGAAGATGAACAGATGTCCAAAAGGTATTAAAGGTAAAAAAGAAAAGTGCGAGTAGGTCTATTCATTGTGTTTAAACCTTGTATTTCTGCACAGCGGCAGATAAAGGCTATGCTAAGATTATTTGTATTACACTAGCTGTAGAATTAGATTGTCATGGTCGCTGTGGGAGATTGTTTCCGACTCCAAATCCAATTTCCAACAAGTCCGAATGTCAAAAAAATACAGATGTAATCATTTCCAAAATTCACATTGTGTTTGAATCAAACAAAATATTCTGCCTCAATCCATTCATCCATCTTTTCAAAAACATTTTCACTGCAGTCAAAAAACTGTTTGCTCTCCTATTTGCCACACACAAAAGGAGGCACGCACCTGTATTATCTGGGTGGTCCAGCGGCAATAAGCCTAAGGTTGTGATTATTATTTCATCATTATTTTATGCCTTTACTAGATTAGCCTGCTGCCCACATGTATTTATGATGATTTAACAGAGAATGGGCTAACTTGTATAATCAAATGAATTACTTTATTCAAATTGAGGATTTCGTTAGAGCATTATATTTTTAGGGTGATACCGTCATAAAACGTTACGACAGACATTCAAAGATTCATTCAGGGGAAAAAAAAATGACATTCTGTACAGCTCTAGTATTTGTGATGATGATATACTTTAAATGTGCTCAGGGGTTTTAGAAAAAAGACAAGAGTCAGATGTATCAGATGTGTGATGTATACTGGAAAGCCTGCCTTTGCTTCTTGTGACATGTGACATGTGACATGTGCCATGGAAATGCAAAGCAGCTAAACATAGAAGGACGATATTGAGGAAAAGGTGCAAACTCCCTTAGAGATCTCTGGTTATTGACTAGAAAGATGCAAAAAATGAGTGTATCATATGAACAAAGCAGTGTGTGGGTGTAGAGGAGCAACTGTGAACAAATGTGTTACTCAAAATAAGAAAGCAGACTATACAGCATGCCCATCTCCTCCGGCTTTCCATTAATAACATGAGATACAGTTGCCCAATTGCCTCTAAATCCCCTCACCGTCATGTTTGGGATATATAACAGCACCACATAACGCCACGAGAGATAACACACAAAACAACACCTCTACTCAACAGACTCTGGAGACAAGTGCGAGCAGTTCAATGAAATGTCTGTTTCTTGCCCACAAAGAATACTTCACTGACCTATTTTGAATGTATCACCGCTCATGGTTAGTGTATGGTATGATTTGCTCATTCAATTAGGAATACTGGTGTACTGGTGCTGGTATATAGCACGGTATAATGTTAAGGTGAAGACAGAAAGATCCAGTCTTCCGTGTTCTGATGTCATATGGTCAAGCATCCTTGACCCTCATTGGATTCCAGATGTCTTAACAATGTTAAGACTTGCTTGTTTGCATTGTCCTGCTGTCAGCAGCTGAGGTTGGAGCTGTAACCCAGGAAGAGAAATCTGAAGATGCTAAGAACAAATATGTTCATGGATGGCAATGTCAGTGTGGGTCAGTGGAAATATTCTAAAAGCTATTGGATGGATTGCCATGACATTATGTACACACATTTATGGTGTCCAGAGGACGAAGAGCCCCAACTTAATGGACATAACAAACACACGCAACTAACATATTTAACTTAATTCAAACCATCCTCAATATAGGTGCCTAAACATAACTAAGCTGTGACCATTTCACATAAGAACATGCTAATTATGACCACTGACCACGCTGACATATTTGAGTTGGGAGTGAGAACATGCTGGAAATGATTCAACACCCACTGAATTCCATTAAATTTAGTACAGATATCTACAGGCTTTTCCTTTAGCACCACCAGCAGGTTTCCATTTTTCACTCATCCAGTGAAATATCTCTACATCTACAAGATGGACTGGCACAGATTTTTGCACAGACATGATGGCTCATGGTTAAGATACATTCTTGGATAAGATATCTGGTTCTTTCAGGTCTTACCCCTGATTAAGTATCATTACTTTGCAGTGACTACCAGTCATCAGCACTTGAACTGATCTGTTTGTTGCTGTGGAAAGTAGCTGGAAAATTACTCTGATGAAAATGTGGATTTGTGTCATCAAATTAGTGTATATCTGATTGTGTGCAACCACACCCAATCACTGAGGAAGATGGAGGCACAAGCTTTCCTCGATGCAGGCCAACATGACTGTCTAGTGCCCTTGGGCGAGTGGAGCTGGGTTACTGAAGGACTTGGCACTTTGAAGTCTGTGAGTGCTCAGCATTTCCACAACAACCTCAGATACCTCCTCAGTAGTGATAAACTGATTCACTTCCACCACCTCCACGAAATGCTTGTTTTTGGATAGATTACTGCAGCCTCCAGCATCATGAGCAATACTGATCACAACTGATGTCAACAGTACAGTACATAGAAAAGCCTTGATCACATTGACGGTGTGTTGTCATTCAAGATTTGTCCCTAAGTGGGAGCCTGTTTTATTTAAAAGCTTACTTAATTTTCTTTTCTTTTTCAGTGTTTTTCCTCACAAATCAAAATAAAATGCTCCATTACATTCCAGTTCCAGCCTTACTGTTTTCTGATCCGCTTGCATTAATCTTCCATAACCTACAAGTTCATTTTGTAGATTTATTGTCACTGTTGTATTAATCAATTCCACGGTATTTCTACAAATTTGATCCAAATAAGAGTGATTACAGTAACCAGAAATTGTAGCCTCAAATAGAGCTGAAGCAACATTTGTCTGACACTGTCACAACAAAACTGTATTTACTGCAGTTAAATTGTAATAAACACTGGATTGTACAAAATAGCACCTAATGTTACAGTATGCAGCAGCAACAAAACTACTGACAGAGGAGCATGACGAGCCTTAAATGGTGCCTTTTTCTCTGCCTGTGGCCTGCATGATCACACACTTTACACATTCAACATGACATCAGTACAGCTCAGTCGAGGGTTGGCTCTGGTAACAGAGGTAACATTATAACATGCAAATGGAGAGATTGATCCTGTAGATGCATCCAGCTATGCAGGGGTTTTAAAGCTCAGATTTCTTCAAATCACCTAAAGTAATGGTTTCCCTGCCTAACAGATGCATGCTCTGGTGTAGTGGAAATTACAAATGAGGTTCAGTTGTAGCAGAGAAAACAGATGAGCACAGAACGCAGTGCTCATGACAGCTGGTGATAAACAAAGGAGAATGGAGAAGGCAGTGAATTCCTATCTTGAGTCAGAACAGGCCACCAATGAATGCCCTAGAAACTGTACAAGCAGTCAGTCTGAGGAGAAAACTGCTCCTCAGTCTTGATCAATAGATCATTGTGCTGAGTCAGATTAATACTGTTAAATCATCTGGGGACAGTTAGCAAAGAATTAACTAGTCCTAATGATTCCTGGGATTTGGAGTTTCCCTGCCTAATATTGCATTATTACATCACACTGCAGCAAGGGAAATTACCCTCTTGTTGGCTGACTTACTTCAATGTGATTATGTAATAGTGTTCCTAGAGTGACACTTTGGGGAGTCACAATTACACACAAAACTGAGAATCCCAGGAGTCACTATCATTGTAATGAGACATTACAACATTCTTAACAATGTAAAGCAGTTAAAAGCCTAGTTTCACAATTACAACAATAAAAATTGAATTTTACATGAGTTCCCTCCATATTGATCAAGAATGTACATTTCTGAACAACAAATTCACATACAGTCCTATGAACTCAGCTGTGTTGAGTTGAGTTCACAGTACAGCAGTCCAGCCAGGTCTTAGTAGAAACAGCTCTTTATCCCTCCACCTTGCACTGCAACAACGTCATAAATCAATTGCAAGAAGAAAATAATACAGGACTGTAATATATTATTGTAATATATTGCTTTTTCATAGCTGGTTTGAGCACTGCTGTGTTCACCCTTGCTTTTACTAAAGATGAGATACCAGAAGTAAAAACAGTAAATCTGACTTGGTAAATGTACTGTAGTGGCCTGAACATAAGATGGAACAATAAAAATACAAAAAACTTTTACAGGTTTATTCCCTCCATGACAAACATGTTACACAAGCCATCATACATTCCAGTACAGTAAACCTGCCTCCCTAAATACTTTTAGACACACTGTAAATCGAATTAAAGAAACTTGCTAGTCTAGTAACATTAAGGTCACCAGCAACCCACAACGCAACACTATACAATAAAAGCCTCACGCAGTAGGAGCCATTACTTGCTCCATTCATAGAGAAGTGCTGTGATTATGTAAATGTCTATGAAAGCAAACCACTGTGAGGGACTGCAGACAGGTGGGTTATTTTTACTATCTGTCACATGAACTGGGGAGGGCCCTCTAGTAGTGATTATTTGGTGTTTCTATCTCTGGAGCCATCTTGACACGGCAGGCTCACTGTGAAGTCAAGGCAGAAGCAGCAAAGATGAGGTGAGGTAAAGCTGAGCTGACACTTAGTGCACACGCGCAGCTGGGAGGTGAATGATCTCCTCCAAGGAGCAAAACCATCAGAGCTCAGCATGGACCGAGCACACACAGAGAAAACATGATGAGAATGAAATCCTGCCTTCAAACGCCACACACCAACAAGGCTGACACGAAGCTTCAGAGCGCTCTTTGCTGTACTGTAGGACACTGCTGCGAGAAACAGCCAACCAGTAATTATTACTACTTATATATAATTATTATTTTTACTGTTACTCAGTGACGAACAGTTAGGGTTATTGTTGATTTCCTCGTCTCTGCAGCAGCATATAATTGGACTGTCACTACGATTTTAAGATATGCGGTAATTATAATTGTGCAGGTTAGAAAACAGAAGCAGATATTCTGTTTCCTTATTGTAGAGCAAGAAAAACCTACTAAAACTGCAAAACTTTCAAAAAGGAGCTCTTTTTGGAAGATTAACTTTGTGGTGCTCTTGAACTGTATTGTATTATATATTATATAGTATATATTGTGTTTCTGTTGCTTAGCCCAGACCTCTTTATATTAATGGGATGAACATTATGTACATGGATCTGCAGAGTTAAATCAGGAGAATTGAAGGCAATGGCGGTGTAGGGGAGTCACAGGTAGCTAGAAATACCAGATGTCAAATGCTTGTTGTCCAGGGTAACTGTTAGCCAAGACTAATTAAATGATTGAATGAAGCAGGCTTTAATGACGCACAACAAATGGTTATTAGAGATAAAGCTCTGCACACCCAATTATGTTCCCCTCAAGACTGCTGGCATATTAGAGAAGATTTTTAAGCATCTCGATGGGAACCACAGACCCTTCACCACACAAAACACCATTACAGTAAAAGGGGTTGTGTTACTGCACTTTGTGGATCAAAGACTGTGGATTGCCACGGAAAGATCATGGTGAATTGCTAGAATCCTGTAATTTTTCACTCGTGGGGAACAATCAGAATTATTACTTGCATAGCCTTAAAATGCAGGCAGTAACAGACACAGTGGTACACTTAAAAGTGCTGCAAAATTAATTTTGCTTGGGAGAACAAGAATTACCATGGTTATGGGGTTGTATTGTGCATCTTGGTAGGAGCTGTGAAAATTTGATTAGCTGTTTCACTAAGTAAATAACAACAGGTAATGATCAGCAATGGTGACATTTTGAAATCACAGCAGTGGTTCAATCACAAATAAGCACTCCTCAGTTGCTTTATACTCAAACAATAATCTTGTGTTGCCTAGTTGGCTGTCAATTCCTTTCAGCAAGCAGATTTTCAGACAGCTCTTCAGATTTTCAGTGGCCTGTAGATACAAAGATTATTTCACTCCCCTTTGGAATGGAAGTGAAGAGGTTCAGTGAAACACACTATGAAGAACTGTATACATACAGTAAGTCCTAGGGCTTTGGAGGTATAGGTTTAGTTTCAATCAGTAAGGGGAGAACTGCACATTTGGTCTGGGGTTCTTTTGACCCTAAAATCTTGGCCTCAGGATATGATGTATACTCTAGGACTCCAAGACTAAAAACATTAAACATTTTTTAAAGCAGGAAATGTAAGCAAAACCACACTCTTCTTTATCAATCTCACAATCCTTTTAACTGTATGCCCTCTTTATAACTTTCCTTTCCACATTCTTGTGATTCTCTCATCTTGTTGACCATTGTGCTAAAGTACTAAAAAGGGAGTGTGGTAATCCGCAATTTCTATAAGTAGAACAGACATGCTTCTGTGTTCCTAGGGAACCCCACAGGGCTGGAAACATTTACTTTCTCGCCCTGACAAAAAGTAAGTGTTAAAGCAACTGAAACAGCTTTTTGGCTGTCCATGTCAAGAGAGCACCCAGACTATGAACAGCAGTAGAATGGAAACACCTTCTTTCAATTAATTTAAAAGTCCTGTCATACTTACAATGTGAAATACTTCAGTAGGTGCTACCAAGTACAGCAGCTTTTGTCATGGCTCTCACTATTGATATAAAGACATTAGCACAAATCAATAAGTGTGTCTCACAATTAATGAAACAATGTTAATTGTGCAGAGGATTGATCCCTGAGGCTTTAAAATCTGACTAATTCAAGTGTTTGACCTGGCCCCTCCTTCCTCAGCTTGTCATGCTTGCTGAAGCACTACCTGGTTGCTAAGCAGCCCTGCTGGATGATGAAGAGTATTCATTTGAGGGCTCAATCTGTGTCTTAAGGATTTTGTGTGGAATTAACTGGTTGGTAAAAGTCAAAAAAAGATCCTCCAAAATGCTGTAATCTGTATTCAATCTATACTCATCTAGTAACATGTAGTTCATTTTATTAAATGTTTGCATTTTTACCCTCTATTAACTCATTGCCTCTCCTGAACATGTGTCAGAAAGCTTGTTACATAATCCTCTGCTCATGGATGCACACACACAGATGTACGTTGGTTTACACAGCAATAAACACATTTCTATTGCCCATAAAGTTCAAATGAGGCAACAAGAGGGTTCCACAGTAAGAGGCAACAACATCAACATTATTGTGTGTTGGTGGCCAAGCACAGCAACTTCCATCTTGCTATCAGGCTAGAATATTGACTTTAAATTTTGGCGTCAAAAATAAAATTTCGCATATCTCTTTTCCTGGGGTCTGCTCCTAAACCTCTGGCATGACCACACACGTAGCATAGCATAGTATGCAAGTATGTTAAGTCTGTTTCACTGTGCTGTGAGTCTGGCAGAGGTCTGCTGGAACAAACACTTACTTTAGCTATTATTGCGAATGTTTTCTCATTATTTTGCAGATATGTAAATCACACTCTCCTTGCCCCTCCCCTCTAACCCTTCCTCTCCATACCAAAACAGTGACAGAGGGTTGAAAGACATCAAAACACAAGAAAATAAATATCTAAATAAAAAAAGTTTCAGTGCCAATACATTTTTGTTCCAATATACGTGTTTCAATGCCAATATTTCCTTTTTCCACCAAAGCTTGAACTTTATTTTAAAGTTCAAGCAACAAGGATCGATGATGTTGACATTTAATTTGCTAGCTGGCGGGTGCGACAAATCAACTGTTTCTATAGTTCACACTAAGAGCAATGAAGAAAACGTCAAAACAAATGGAACTGCAATTACCGGGAATGTGCTACCTGCCTCACAATTTACAAGCAGCTGGGTCAACTAAATCATCTCTGATATAATAGAGATTGTTCACTATTTTAATGGCTTTAGAGCAATAACCTTGAAAATGAAAAGGCCATCATTTTCTCACAAATACCAAGTAGTGATGAAATGCCACACTCCGCTGCATGTTTATGTTGCAGCTCCTGAAGCAGGTTTGTTACGCAACTACAGCGATTTCTTGTGACAGTCTAGTTTGCACTTCACAGTGTCAATGTCTCAATGTCTGAAATCTGCACCACTTCTAAAGTGGTCTGATAAGATAAGTCTTGATAAGACAATGGTGCCTTTTTTACCTATTTGTCTATTTGATTTATTGAAGTACACCAAACCGCTTAATGCATATTTGTTAAGTATAAAAATGCCTAAAAAGAATTTAGTCTTTAGTGAGAAAATGTAAATTTGTTAAGAATAAAAATGCCTTAATAGAATATAGTCTTTAGCGAGAAAATGTAAATCAGGAAATATCTGTTAAGTAAACAAGCCTTGGACCATGTTCAGACAGATATCAGCACCACATTAAAAAAGCACAGCCCCCTCATTCATTAGAATAGGACCACTGAGTTGATTCAGTAGACACCCTACGCACAGGCAAAGAGCTGAACCTGGCTCAAATTTTATATCAAAGTATCATTACTTGTTGTGCAATGTCCTAGCATCTCAAAAGCCTTCAAACTCTATACAGTGATGTTTTCTGTCTGTACATCCACTAAGAATCTCACCAAGCATGCTCAACAGACACAATTTAGTTGTCGCTCAAGTATTTAAGTTCTACACCTCAGCCTAATTATTCAAGACACTTAAACGAGTACAAGAGCTCAGCGAGTGATTGTATATAAATTTAACATATTGAACAAAAACAGAAATAATTCACCTGCAGAGGTCAGCAGATTAGAATGTCCTTTGTACATGACCATTGTCTCCGAGTTTACAGCTATCCCTCTATCTAAAGCAAAGAACATGATTTCAATGTTTCATCTGACTATCATTGTTTCTGTTACTGAGCTCTGATGCTATGACTGAAACACTTGAATCAATTCCCCCTATCAGTGAGCAGGGCACCTTCTACGAATAGTAAACACAGCTGCATTCATACCAACACAGGCACATACCATTCTTGTTACTATTCAGACACTGTGATTTGGTTGTTCATCGTTCTCCCACACTGCAGACGGAGTGCAAATAATAAAGGCTCTCTGTGACAGAAAATCAATACTTGGAACACGGCATGTTACAGCTGCCCTAAAATTTCAACCTTTCTCTTGGCTGCAGAAAATACAAATCAATCTTTAAAAATACAAGGTACCTCTAAACAGCATGCCATTCAACATCAACTTGTTCAATTACACAGATAACGTAGCAGCTCTTTGTTGGTGGACAGCGATGAAATGTCCAAAATAATTTGGTGACATACATTAGAATTTCATGTCACAGTCATGTCCTTTGAGAAGTCACCAGAGGTAATCGGCACAGCCTGCTGTACAAGCAGACAGACGGGTCTAAAAAAGTCTTTGTTTGTCAGTGGGTATTGGTTTTGTCTGACTCTGGACCAGCTCTAACTCTTAAAAATGACCCTAAATTCTGTTGGAGTATGTGTGCGTGAGTAAGGCCTTTGATGTAAGGAACGTACCCTTTTGCCCCAAATGCATTCAAGCCATGTTAGACTGCCAGAAAAAGCTCCGTCAGCTTGTTACTAAAGCTAATTAGATCACTTTTCACTTTCACAGTGAGGAAAAAAGAAGAAACTGCAAGGCCATGGCCAGTGAATAAAACCATCCCTGAATAATGTGTTTATGCTCCAGCACATGATGTTTGCTCTGAATATCTCCATGGATAACACTTTTATATTTCCTACTGACATCCAGAATAAGGTTCCCTACTACTGGGCCATTTTTGTCACACTCTATACTGTTAATTCATCTTCAGATATGCCCCTTGGCAAATGTGAATACACCCACGCAGCTTGCTAATCAGGTTTTTACTGAGCATCACAAATGCCATGAGGGCTCAGCTAAGTTTACACAGAAACAAATGAGGGAATCAACCTTCGTCACTGGTAAATGCTGATGTTTGAGCATGATGAGGTAGATATTTAATTGGGGAAAAGGTTGCATTTGTCTCCTGGCCGTATTAGCTTGTTTATTCCCTTGGCAAGAGCCTGCCAGTGACTGCATGATTTCAATCTATTTAGAAGCAAATTAAACCTTTCAATCGTAAGAAGTTGTTCACTCAGTCTGATTAATGTCAGAAATCTTGCTGGAGCCAGCAATCATCCAAATAATATATTGACAGTTGTAAAATACCATCAAGCCTGGGCAATATATAGTAGTAGTGAAAATCAATGTATTAATGAAATGTTGGCATAATGACCAAAAATTTGGACAACAGAATTTTGTAACGCAACAAAATATGATCAGATTAAGATATGATTCCACTGAAAGTTAATTAACTATAATATTAACTAATTGGCCAGGCCTTAAGAGGTAATACAGATTGTCTACCCAGGCCTCCCAGAAATGGGAGTCAAATAGTATTTTACTCAGTGGGCAATGCATAATGCTTTGACCTTTGCTTGAGCTCTCATACTGAGGAAAGGTGTGTGTGTGTGTGTGTGTGTGTGTGTGTGTGCGTGCGTGCGTGCGTGCGTGCGTGTGTGTGTGTGTGTGTGATTTCTAAATTGACATCAAGGCAGAATTAGCATCATACTTGGGATTCTATTATTTTGAACAACAGGCTGTTAGCATGCATTTGCATGAATTTGCATAGAATACACTTCATCCTTGAGCAAGTGTGACTTATTTCTAATGTATTTGCACAATAATAGAGTATGTTTGTAGTAGATAGAAACTTAAAAATCTCAAATCAGAAACTGTTTCTATTCAATCCGAATGTAGTGCAGACAAAGGAAAGTGCAATGCCTGCAGGTGACGTGTTTGTTCAGAGTGTATGTGACGGCTGTATCGGTGACATTTCGTATTGGAACCACCAGCATGCGTCACTCTTCACAGCATGTCAGGTGTGAAAGGGTATAAAACAGGAGCCCCTGCTGTTGAGCTACCATGTCTGCCTTTTCTGTTCATTACGTACTGGATAGTATACACAGTCTGAAAACCATTAGTATTTCTAAGTGCTTTCCACTTAGAAGTACTGTGACCTGGATGAATGAGAAGTAAGTGTAGTGTAGTTCGAATAACTCATTGTTGGAAAACTGAATTCACTAATTAGTGATGTACGGTGATGTAGTAGCATGTGTATTGTTCCTTGGAAGGAAACCTGCACACTGGGACTGGACACCACTGGTTTGGAGAGTACACTGGTAACCAGTCTTGCCAGTTATATTGGTACTACTCCATCTTAGCCAGGAAAGGTCTGAATCCATGATTGGACCAGACATCCAAATTCAGACGAAAACTATTTTGGGACTGCGTTACAAGAATGAGATTCCCATACTTATCCAAACCATCAAAACAGGAAAAGTCACTTTAAAGACATATTGTGAACAGATGTCAGCCAAATTGGACCAAGGCCATCTATTCTGCTGACAACCACTGCTGCAGCTGAATGTATTCTTTAGCCATATTTCACAGTTTACACCAACTTCAGCTTCTCTGCAAGCATGTCTTACCCTACGTTTACACGTAGCAGGGTATTTTGGAAAACAGATATTTTAGCCCCTCCGTTTTCAAAAATAACATCGTGCACAGAACAATGTTTTCAAAAATGTCGTTTACATGAACCCAGATAAATACGCCATCGAGTGCTATCACAACTATGCCAAACCTATGGACGTGAGTGTAAACATAGGTCGCTCACATGACAATAAGTATTTTCGGTCGCATGTTGTGACGTTTCGGAACCTAAAACGCCGTTTAACCCTGTTTACACGTCAACACATAACTGGCCTTTTCAGAAATCTCCACTTTGGCCTGAGTTTTTAAAAATGATCATTTTCCGTGAAAAAACTCAGTTTGTGTGTAAACGAGAGGCCAAACCGCATGAAAACATATGCATTTTCCCTAAATGTAAACGTAGGCTTAGATACATCTGAAATTGGTAATCCAGTCATTCCATTAAGACAGTGTTTCTCAATTCCGGTCCTCGGGCCCCACTGCCCTGCATGTTTTAGATGTTTCCTGCTCCAACACACCTGATTCAAATGAGTGGCTCGTTATCAGGTCACTGCAGAGCTTGATGACGAGCTGATCATTTGAATCAGGTGTGGTGGAGCAGGAAACATCTAAAACATGCAGGGCAGTGGGGCCCGAGGACCGGAATTGAGAAACACAGCATTAAGAGATTAACCAATCAACAGAAAACAAACAGTTCTGATAATCTGTTTAAGATTATCTGTTTTTTGGCAATAATGCCAAAGATCCTCTTGCTTCAGCTTGTCACTTCTATGATATCAAATTGATTATATTTAGGTTTTGTGCTGTTTGTGAGCCAAAAGAAGACTGAATGGGTCTACTTGGGCTCTAGAAAAATGGCAGATGACATTTTCCACCATTTTCTTGACCAAACCAATTAACTGAGAAAAAATGTACTTATTCATTGAAAATAAAAACAATGATTAGTTGCAGCTTTATTTTACTAAAATTGGCTCGTTTTTCAAACTATGACAACACAGACACAGAGAAACTACAAAAGTGAAGCAACCTCTAGATGAACCTGGCATGTTAAGTGATCCATTATGCAGTATATATGAGCAACACTTGTCAGTTCAGTGAGAACCAGTTGTGATGAGCTGCTGCTGAGTTCCAATGTCCAAATGGAATCAGCAAGTAAATGAAAAAGACAGAATACCAGTAGGAGAGGGATTAGCAACCTGAATGGGGGTGGCTCTGAGGTGATAGGGTGAGCCTATGGAGAGATAAAGCTGTCTTCTCAATTCTTAACATTTAGCAGCTGAAATATTTCAATTCCCATCATCATACTGCAGCAGTTTAGTACTTCAAGTAAAAGGTTGCCAGGAGGTCACTTAACCAGACATCCTATGCAAGTGTTGAAAATGTTAGATGTGATGTACGAGTGCTGCTGAGGAGAACTGAAAGGTAACTTTGTTCAAATAGCAAAGGGGAAATGTGAAACCATATTAAAAAAAAAAACTCAAAGCACTCTTGCACACACAAGCGTGCACACATGCACACACACACAAGTAGCTAAAACAATCACAATGCTCCACTGTGAGCATGAATACATACAGACTCCAAACAACCAGGCCACACAGCATGGCTCTTTGAACGGCTGACCAGCACAGCCTGGTATATTCCTCATTTCGGGTGACTGCAGGCCATTTACTACAAACTGACTACTAAACAACTATAAATAGTCAACTATAAAAAAAAACAAAAAAAACATCTTTCACTTACTGAATACAGATACTACTAGATGTGGAGTTCACACCTTGCTCTTAACCCCAAGTGATGATGATGCTGCTGCTGCCACTACTCCATTCTTCCAAAGGTACTCTGGTGTTCCTTAAAGTTTATCCGTCAATTAAAAATTATAGCATTTTTTTTAATGAGGACTGTCCTTTCTTTTCTTTAAAATGTCTTTAGACCATGAAAGCCCCAGAAATATCTTGTGAGCAAACATAAGATGATGCAAGCAAGTTAAACAAAAGATAGCACCACATGTTGTACAACATCACAATATAAGTAAAGGGATTATCAAAGATAATGAATCCTAAATGAGATTTTGCTGAGTTTATGCAGACAGCTGGAACTGCCTGAGGGAAATGACTTGCCAAATATACACAGAAATTGTCGACAGCGCTTTGCCACCATTCAACAATGGAATTGCTTTTCTGTCTTCCCCAGATGTAATTAATGAGTTGGGCAGCCCATCATTGCCATAAAACAGCAAAGCCTGAAAAGCAACATATGGTCTTAGCTTCCCTAATCTTGTCCACTGGAAATACACAGTAGCACATCTGTTGTAGTGTCTTTATTAAAGGCTACGACTAGCCCAGTGTCACACCAGATAGTAGGAAATTATATGTGAAAGGAAGATAGCCATCCTCATTGGCAGGAGAATATTGCTGGTACAGTAGTCCCTAGAGACAGACCAGATGTCATTGCAGAAAAATGAAACTAAATATAGCTAACTACCATTTTGCTGAGGTAAATCATATTTGTTGCTAGTTACAATTACCAAAACAATGTTCGCAGAAGACATCTACATTGAGCTGTAATTGTTAAAAAAAAAAAAAAATGCATAGTCTACCCATTCTCTAGATAAATCACCTTGTGGTACTGCACTTCAGGAGCCATAAATACTACCCTCACACTTTCAATTGCCTGCACATGCACATACATATTTGTGCAGCTAAACTAAATCTAAACATTAAAATTGGAAGTATTACAGTTTGTTGTGTAATTTATGGACAGTGCTGTGAATGGAAGTGTTAAATAATCACTGAGGGGTTAAAACAAAAAAAGCGGTCACCATGTGCTTTGGCTACCCAGCATGCAGCATGCCAAGAGCGTGTGAAGGGCCTGAGGGACTGCCCAGGGCTGTACTCAGTGCGGCTGCCTGCCTCTGTGCCTCTTCACAGAGAACTACACAGAGACACATATCCATCTACATATGCTACTGCCTAACTCTCCACAGATCAGTTCAACCTCACAGCCTGGCTCCACTGAGAACAGGTTAGCTCTCCATGCAGTCTGGTGGAGTGTACGGGGACACATTTAAAAATTACAAAGAAAAACGGTTGATTTTTAACTTAGCTTTATAGACAATATAGTACTGCTTCCACCAACAGTACTCCCACAGTGAATCTGCTCTATTCAATAAGGAGGTCCTAACATAATGTAATATTTCAGTGGTTCAGACAGTTATTAAGTACAGTTGTAAGATGTGTGCGCCACTTCTAGGTGACACACAGAGCTGTGCTGTTGCCCTGCATGAGAGCCATTAGTGAGAAGAGTTTGCAACTACAGCTGAAAGAGTCTTTGAGGTTGGCTGAGGTAACAATATCCCGCAGTCACAAGCATTCACGGAAAAAGAAAACAGTCTGAAAAGGTCAACATCAGGCCAGATCTGACCCATTTACCAGAGCCACCCTTACATTCAGAAAGTAGAGTCCAGTACGTTAACAGTGAAAAGATCTAATGGTTTGATCGGCTGTGCTTTGGTTGTTGTTGTTGAAGTTGTTGAACACAAACCCCAAGCCAGAAAAACTGCTGATGGCTCCATCAGCACAGCCACAGTATCCTCACCAGATATCCACTGCTGCCCACTCCACACCAATTTTATTAATTTTCCACAAAGCTGAAAACTTTGTCACCATGGGCACAAAAACAGAGAAGGAAGCCCTATTTCATCTATCCTATTTCCTCAGCCAATTAGAATCCCCCGCCCGCCCACAGAGCCTGGATGACATGTTGATTCCTGATCACAAGGCGATTAGAGAAAAACAGTGCGACTGCTGCCATGAGAATAAGGTTTGTTCAGGAAAAGACAAACCAAATATGCAATTTTTAATGCTTCACATGGAGGGGTAAAATAAAAATCCCTCATTTGTCTCCATATTCTAGGTCACGTTCTTCCTTTAGAGACCAAGAAATGCAAGAGGCACCCTGTCGCTTCCCTCATGTTATTGCCTTCTGTTTGACCGTAGCCAGCATCATGGGTTGGGATTTGAGTTAAAATGCTTGTCGCATTACAGGTGTGGGCATGTCAATGCACGCTGCATTCAACAGTGGTGTCATTCTAAGGGAAAAACACCACTGCTCATGGTCATGGTCATTAATAGGAAGCTGCAAAGTAAGTTAAGCTTAAATTTCAGCCATCCAATGAGCAATCCTCAGGGAAACTGGACTGAGACTTTCCCTGCAGTTTGCTGTTAGTCATTTCACAGCACTGACAAAATGACGAAATCCACATGTTGATTGTGAGAGCGCTGCAGCATTGCCGAACTGCACCTAGGACAAGTCCTGACACACAAAACAATTGCCTGAAGTGTTAGGTGTTAAGCAGACTCACGGTGAATGAATCACCTCTCCAACAGCTGCAACTCTGTTTGGGGGGGGGGGGGGATTCGGTCATATAAATAAGAACTGAAGAATAAGAATGTTTATATAAACAGTACAGCATGCTATCCTGTATGACTCCCCTCTAACCACAGCTGGTAACGTTACATTGCCCTTTTTTTTTCGTTAAGCTAAATAAAGTCAAGTGCTGCTCTAACTATGCAATTTCTACTGCTGAAACATCCAAACATCGGTGTGTTTTGGCTCTTGCTGTCCCACCACACCGGTTCATCCACTTTCATCTGATAAGCAGACACCCCTGCCACCTCCTTCTGGAAACTTACCTTTTTCAAGGGACTTTGGTTGGCGAAACGCAGCAACACCACGCAGTCTATGAGAGCGTTCACCTCTGCCGTGTTTAATAATGACAGCACATTTTTCCAGCCTCTTAACTGGGTAATAATTAGTTGCTCGCTAACGTTAAACCTCTGGCTGCTGAATAACTTCACAGCTGCTGGGTGGGGTGAAGCAGCCCAGCCGTTAATACGGTTATGGAGGAAAACGATTAAAAGAAACAGAGAATGAATGAAGAAGCTAATCTTCTGTTTAAGATAAGCGTGTTCCTGAACGTTACATGTAACTGATACGAAGGAACACCATTTGTGTTTTTCTTTAACCGTTTATTTGAAAGAGGTGTCGACCAAGCTTAACTTCATTTTCCAAGCTTTTGAAATACTTTCAAGAAAATTTAACAAAACAACTCAACCGCAACATGAAATAAAACATCTCTCACAAAACTAGTCGACAAGCTCTTCCAAACACGCAGTGCGAAATTACTTTTATTTAAGCTAGCAGTCAACTCTCCAAGACGAGGACAGAGAGGAAACAGAGCTTGAAGCATCTTAAAGTAAAAATGTAGTTCGAGGGAAAGACGGTAGTTCCCATATAGAAAGCACAGAATGTATGTGTAACTTACAGCGGGAAGCGGAGGGGTCTCCTGAGTGTGCTTCAGAGCGTAACGTTAGCCGTTCAGTCAGCAGACCGTGCAGACAGTGTGGCAGCACCGCGTAGAGCTCCTGCTCCCTCAAAGCGCGGAGCAGCGAACAATCCAGGGGAGCTGGACAGTACCGTAATAACCGGCGCTAATACGAAAGCGCACATTTGATTGTCTGTACCGTAATACAGGGGCTAACACCATAAATGTGACGCGCAATAAAAACAAATGCTAGTTTCAACCAGGGGTGAAAGAAGTATTCGTATATTTTACCTGCGTAAAAGTACAGTGTAAAAATACTCTGTTACAAGTAAAATTCCTGCATTCAAACTCTTATTATGTACAACAGTAGGAGCATCTAAATATACTCATGAGTGCCTAAAGTTTTTATGCAGAAGAGCCCAATTTTAGAATCATATATGTAATATATGTGATATATTACTGGATTACAAATAGTGATGCCTTCACGTGTACATCATCTTAATGTAGTTACTGGTAAGGGTGGGGCTAATTTTAATTACTTTATATACTTATAGGTAGCTTATCCTTGAATAGTATATCATAATTTAGGCTTTTAGTTCATTTAAATTTTGTATCAATAATCCAAAACACAAAGTAACTGCAGGATGCCCCGTTCAAACCCCATCATGATACTACCACCTGTTTCCAATGAACCTGTTTACTTGTGGAATGTTTCAAACAGGTGTTTTTGGAGGATTCCTCATCTTTCCCGCACTATTGCCCCTGACCCATCTTAGATGGGGTTTGACCCCTGGGTTGGGAGAAACTAAAACTAACAAGGGTCCAGAAAAGGCTAACAGGCAAGTGCTGCTTATTAACAGACGCATTAACAAATCAATGTAATGTAATATCTAATAACATATCAATAAAAAGGTCATTATTTCTGCTGAATGTTTAATACATTTTATTAATTTTGCTGGTAATATAGGGTTTTGAATGCAGGTCTTTTGCTTATAATGGAGTATGTTTAAATTACTGTATAGCTTCCACCACTACTGTAGAGTGAAGACAAACTTCTTAGTAGAACACATGCACGTTAATTCAGAACTACTGAAGGAACGCTCCCGTCTGGCAGCAGCATGCCATCGACCTCACTCATGATATTCTGTCTTACTCTGCTTAAAAGTATTTTCCATGACGTAACCATCTTCTTCATGTGTCAGCTGTAATGTATGCAGCATATTTTGTCTGTCTTCCCTTTGTCTCCTCTTGTGTGTCAAACGCTTCTTCTGTCCAAACCACAACATAATGTATAGATTGTATATGAGCAGCCAGTCGTCTTTCTCTGATGTCTGCCTGTTCCAAATTCAGGAACTGGAAGTAAAGCTTAGTATCAGCCATTGTGGTGTAACTGATACTTCATGAGTTGCACCTGTAAACTAAAATTGACAACATGTGGTGGGTTGGAGTAAAATTTGAGGATTTAATATGTAACAGACTTAATTTCAAGATTCATCCATTATCAATACTTTTTCTGGCAGTCCTGAAAATCGTGTAATATTTGCATTTGAAAGGCGACAGAAGTTAAAGGATATAGATTTATAAACTTGGGGGGTGATAACAGCAAGCAAAAGCACCTGACTACTGATCCAACAGTGTTTTTGTGAAGACTGACACAATGAACAAGATGAACAAAGTATCAAAGGAAAGAGAAATGACATATAAATGAGCAGAGGATTTAAGAGTTTGCACAGCGATTTGAGAATAATGCTTTTCTTTCGATGATTGTGCCAAGGCAATTGAGAAAAAGTAAGATTCACTGCAGACATTAATCCTTGAGTAATATGCTTCTACACAAAAGTAATGGTTTGAATGTGTTGCTTCTGCTTTGAAATATGCCACTCCCTTGAGGTGCAAAACATCCTGCACATACCTGAGTACACATACAGATTCATGTACACTGTATTGTTATTCTCAATGCTGATTTCAGCCATTCCAACATGTACAGGATAGGCACCATTATTGTACATAAACAGTTTGGTCCTTGGGCTTTCTTTCTATCTACCTATTCAGAAAACAAATGAACACTGGTTGGAAATAGCTGCTCCTGCTTCCTTAATATCTACCCGGTATTTCAACATCAAGACTTTCTTAATATTACCAAACAGTTACAGTTTAGCAGTGTTCTGTTTCCACATTTTGTCTTCAGAACCTGAGGGGGGAAAGGCAGGGTTATTTGTCTTTAATTGCTTTTGTAACAGCATCAGGGACTCACATGCAGGTGCTAATAAAACAAGATCCCCAGCCTTGAATAGAGGTGCTGAATTAGTGTTGGGGGAAGGACCTCTGAGGATTCACTGGCAGGAGCAGAATGAAAGGTGTGGGAGGGAACAGGTGCTCAGAGGTTGACAGCCAGATGGAGTAGAATAGCTTTATGGTAACAAACTGCATGGTAGTATACACACATCTATCTATCTATCTATCTATCTATCTATCTATCTATCTATCTATCTATCTATCTATCTATCTATCTATCTATCTATCTATCTATCTATCTATCTATCTATCTATCTATCTATCTATCTATCCCAGTAACGGCTGAACAGTCATGTCAGATTGTTGATGTGACTCTTTCCTCAGTCTTGAATGAAGACTGTAATGCAGGTGTTCAGCAGAGAGAAGGTGAGGTGTTCTATAATTATTAGGAATGTTGCTGGCGATGCAGGTGAGACCACAGAATGTGGCTGAGACACTAAAACAACTCAAGACTTGAACAAAAGATGTAGATGCATAGAATGTAGATTTATATTGATTTTGGCAATAATTTACTAAATAAACTTAGCACTTTATTTCATTTGGTGGCTTAAGTTTTGTTCTTTTGCACATGCAGGTCAATTTGATCTTAAAAACCATAATGTGAACACCCAATAAAAACAAACCTGAGTAATAAGTCAGAAGGTTCCCTTATTTGGTGTAAATCAGCATTTCTAAGTAAACAATCTTTAAATAAATAGACTCTTTCGACACAAAACAGGCTTCACCTATAATAAGGTGTAATGTAGATGTTACAGTACTATCTCCATAGTGTAGCCAGATCTATTTATTACCAAGGAAATCCGCTTCCAGTTTCCATTTTTACCTTTTCTATTTCACCAGATGGGTCTTGCGGTTAATTAGCATGGGAATAACCTACGGAAGGATATTGGAGAACATTTGAAGACAGGACATAGTCATGTTTCCGTGGCATTTTCTCCCACCTGCACGATTATGACCTCCACCCTTCAGGATACTGCACATTCAAGCAGTCAAGGGAAACAGTGACATTTGAGAGGGGCTGATAATAGCTGTGGGTGGATGTTGCAGGTGAATGGCAGACAGCGGCTATTTGTTGAGGAAGGGTGGGAGGTTAGGTAGACTGGTGTGAGAGGAGCAAAGATGTGAAGGAAAATACATTCATCCATTCAACCTTTAATTATACAGCATGATCCAGTGAGAGCAGTTCACTCTCTTTTGCAAGGGACAATAAGAGAAAAGGCAAAAAATCCAACAGTTAGACAAACAGCGAGTTAAACAAAATGTGAAACCAACAATGGGATAAAACTGAATCTGAAGCCAAAGTCAACCCTAAAAATCCACACCCCACCAAGATCTGACAGTGCAGGTACATAAATAGTCAATGGACTCATGAAATGTTAGAATCTGCACAAAAAATCAGGTGATCCAACTTCAAATCATGCTGAAATTGATACTGAGATTCCTGATATGAATCTCAGAACACCGTGACACAAAAATATACAGAGTTGGGGGAGCGGCACAGTCCAGTGCTGACAAGACTATTGTGATTTGGGTGGAAAGACATGAGGGGTTGAGACAGAAATATTTTCACTTTCATTTTGTTTATAACATTTTTCAATAGTACCATTTTGAGCCCACAGACACAGCAACATGCACATGTGCTGGATGCACTTTGAGCAATGAAGTAGAAAATATGGGCTCTAAGAAAGGGGCTGGTATGTGGGAGGCATGTGTGCTTTGTCTTCACCCACACTCAAACCTGTCAAACAAACAACACTCTTCATCCACCCCCAAACTGCAGGAACCAATCATGTTTCAGTACTGTAAAAAACCCAATTTATTGCCTCTGGCCTGTACTGTCTCAAACAAGACATTCTGTAACAAGGTGTTTGGCTATTGTTTGTGAAGACAGGAAACTATTCAAACCTGTTTAGTGTACTTTCATGCTTAATTATTCTACAACTTTCTGATATAATAATTCATTAATTGAATATTTTCTCAGAGATATCCAGTTGACAAGGACCAAGTGCTTGACTTTCACTGCTTATGGAGGAAATAAAAATATCTTTACTACACTGAAACTCAAAAGAAAAACATTTCCCGCAATGCAAGAAAATCAGGGTTCTTGGTCAGGACCACTCAATTTCATCACCAAGGACAAAGGATAATTATAAAAAATAAAAATCATGCTCCTTCTCCTTCAAGAAAAGTCCCAGATCAGCTCCTTATACACCTCAGTGGACGTTGGTGTCACCAAGGTCTTGTTATCAGCTCCCTTACAGACGTCCCACCTCTTCAGCTAATCGTGTTAGACAGCCCTCGAGGCATTAATCTTAAATTCTCCTGCTGTGCTTCATCTCACTTCACGTCCTGAGATTTCAGGGTGTTTTTAAAGCATGAGATATCTCTCGCATATTATAATCATATGGCCATAAAAATGTATGAAAAATCTTATCCCCTTAATCCTCCCTTGCCTCCAGAAAGCAGGATATGCTGTTTAAGAGCAAGATTGTGATATTTCTTTCATTTTAAGGAATGAATTATTTAGGATTATTGCCAGCGGCCTGAGAAAACTGAAACATCATCACATCAGTAAGACTGTGGGCAATCGAGGAGGATAGTGACTTCCTGGAAAAGAGCAAGAATCAGCCGATACTGTCCACAGCCAATAATGCCAATACCACCGGAAGTAGAGAGGTGATTTCTGGAGAGGGGGTGAAAATGGAGTGAAGGTTACTTGTGATGTATTTTACCCCAGGGCATTTTGTTCTGTGGAGGAAACATTTCCTAAAATGGTTGTTATGTAAAAAGTTTACTGCATCAAGAGAACAACAGTCCAGGGCCCTGTTCTTCAAATGTGACTGGACTATTTCAGGCTAACATGCTGTTAGCAGGCTAAATTTACCTTGTTTATTCTCATCCTGCCAATTTAAGAAACCGCTCTTGGATAGAGAGTTGAAACTACAATCAGTGAATGGTTGATCATATGATTTCAGGTTCATAAGGAAGAATGCCCCCACTTGTTGCACGGATGCAGCTGCAGGTTAATTTTAACCCAATTTCAAGGAAAAATTAATAATGTCAAAGTTCACAGTATAACTGGAAGTCAGTTATCGACTCATTACCTAACACTGGTGACTGTGCGTTTAGGTCACATGTAAACACAGAAATGGGGATTGGACAGGAGTAGTGGGGTGGAGGGTGTGACGAGCAGCAGTCAGCTGTGGCTTGGCTGTTTATTCATCGGTCAGAATCTCATGAGGCTCGGATTTAGCCCAGCAGTTGCTCCAAAGTGGAAGGAGGCAAAGGTCAAGTATTATCTGAGCACACTCTCTCTCCCCTCCATTCTGTCTGCAAGCAGCCTTATTGACCTCGCCTGCACCACACTGGACAAATGCACAGGCAGTCAATCATTTACGTGGCTCATCCTTTACCTTGAGATTAATCATTATTTGCTCTATCCAATCCTGGACAGAATTAGAGGACCCACTAATCCAGTAATAATCAGAACACAAACTGAGTTGCCTTTCCACTGAAAAACTTCCACAAAGAAGTGAATGATTGGAGACAAAAAAAAAAACAAAAAACAGGAGCAAAGCAATGTGTTTCTGGTACACAATCATGCTGTTGTATGTTAGAAAAGCAGTTTGGAAATCTGCATCCTAAGCACTGCCTACAGATTGCATAATTTGGTATATTCAAAAAGATTAGGCAAATGGAAATAGTCTTTGATATGAAGGAGCTCTCCAAGGCTTTTGGCACATTGTGCTGCTACGTGGGCTCCAACTAAATATTTAGCGCCTAAGCTGCTCTTCTTATGGAAACAATGGTGTCCCTTCTTTCAAGTATAATTAAATTTCCTCTTTGCCTCAGCCAAGAACTATTTTGAGTACCTAGCCTGTATTTGTTCCAAGCAGGAGAAAATCATTAACCCAAACATAGGCTTAGTTCAGATTTGTGGGCATTTTACCCCCCAATTTTGACAACAGAGTCTGAGTAGTTGACTCAACAGGAGCGAAATCTAATTTTACATGATGTATGAAACATAAAAGCCTGACAAAATGAAAGATGTCCCTGGGGTGTATTAGAATAATTAAAACCACATAGGAAAACATAAGCTTCAATATAAGGCGCCAACAGGTCCCGCTAGAAAAAATGCTAATAACTTCATTAAATACAGATTAATTCTAATTAATTCTCGTTTGGAATTAAAATAGGTATTGACTGCAGCATCAGCTGGCTGGATGCACAAATAAGGCTGAGTGCTTGATAAACAGCAAACTTGAACCTTTTAGAATAATAAATGCAATTGAAATTGATCAAAATCACTCCTGTAACACCCACATCTATTTGATATGTCCCACAGATGATATACATCCAGGGCTGTACAGCATCTCCCTCTGGATCAACACACTCATCACTCCTCTGGCATGAATGTATGATTTCCTGCACACAGCTGCATACACAATTTACATAATATTTCTTCATTAAGGAATACAACTGCTCAGTCCAAGATGTGAATAATTTCATAACTGATGCAGGCTGGCTCCCGTCCACCCATGAGCACTGCAGACAGACCATCGAACACACTGCAGCATCCTGAACTGAGCACTGTTTAAATATTTTATAGAGACTTTTGTTTTGCTGTACAACACAGACATGGAGTGCTAAATGAGATATGTAGGTGTGGGAGCATGAAATACCTTGGCCTTTTAGACAACTGCTGTTACCCACAATATGAGCACCATCTGTGTCTCGTAGCCAAGAATGTCTGTAGAATCAGAGGGCAAATTATGATTTGACACTAGTGTCACTACACAGGCAATTCTGCCATATCTCACAAGAAAAAAGGCCAGTAAGCCTTTTTAAATAAAGGTAAGTCTATTCATATATTAACCTTTATGTATGTATACATTGCATAATGAAAAGTTCAGTTTCATAAACAGCTGAGACAAATCATTGTGTACCAACGCCAGCAGCATGGCTTGATGGAAGGCAGTGACTTTTCCTTCAGTGTCACCAGGAGATTAGCAATTCTGATTTTTAACTGTCTTACTGAATATTGGGATTGGGATTGCCGTGAAATTTGATACACACATTTACATTCCCCTCAGGACTGCTAAATTGTTGCAGCTTTGCAGAAGTCTTCAAGGTACAATGTGTAAGATCTGGCCAAAATCTTAGTTTATAGTTTAAAACATGCTGCCTGAGCCAACACATGACTGCACAATGTTCCACAGCTCCCCCAACCTCCACTGGACTGGTCTTAAGCTTTTAACCACACTCCTCTGCCTCTGCTGCCAACTCTGTATAACAAAGGTTTTCTGACCACTATGTAAGATCTGGTCTTAGATTAGGATTCACCGTTTCTTGAGGACTTTAGCTGCAATCTGCATGCATTTAGATGGGAAGTCAAATACCGACTGGTAACTATCGACTTCTAACTTGCAATGGATTGCAGCATTTGACCTTTTTTTCCTATTTCCTCTCTCATTTTCCAGCCCCTCCCTGCCTTTAGCTGCCCTGCATCATGCCTGCTGCCTGACTTATTCACCCTCACGAACAAACAAAATCCCAACTTGTTTCCTTTTTGCATCCAGTGAGTTTACTTCAGCACTTGGTTGTGTCTGCAGGTGAGACAGACTTCGCTTTACACCCTGACAGAATGTGCTGAAGTGAAGCTATACCTGCACACAGGATCTGTTGAGCCCTCGCATTTACTAAGATTTTGGAGAGATAGAAGTGTACTATACATCGCCTCTGGCACGAATCTAATCCTGCCTGCTTCTATGCCCCACACTTCCCTCCAGCTAAGTTTCTTCTTTTCTATGTTTTCCTTACTCATCCGCTGACCCTGCTTTGCCTAAGAGACTACACTTGCACATCGAGCAGCCTCTTCCTGCCTCTGAATCTGCTCTACAACCACTTTCCCCCTGGCAACTGCTATTGCTTTGCTCCTTGTAGGTTGTGCTATTTTTAGTCCAGTATATATCATGATATTTACTACTCGCACCATTCTGGGTAACATTACGTATGATTCATCCATTGGGGAAACATCTTGAGCTGTGATCCAGAGGGAGATGTTAAGCGTACGAATGTAAAAAAAGATTACAAAGGAGCTCAATTTGGTGCCAGTGACAAAGGAGGATGGTTTAAAGTTCTTGGGGTGTATCTCGTGCAAACTGGGAGGTTGGAGCTGAGGCTGTGAGTGAACCGGGCTGTCTTTGTCAAGGTTCACACCTCACCAAACAACCCACAGGCACAGGAAAAACAGGAGGAAGAAAAGCAAGAGAACAAAGAAGTTTTCTTTTTATCGCTAATAAATGGGCAGAACTTAACTCCTCAAGCCTAACACAGCAGTGATGGTAGACCTGCACTGGACATGAAATATGTGCTCCTTTAATAAATGTCTTCGGAAAAGTTTTAGTTGCCTCAGTTAAAAAAGTAAATAAACTCAAAATCTGGCTATTTTAAGTGCAGGTGAATGAGAAGTGTGCATGAGGTGCATCTCGTGCCTTGATATCAAGCTGAGAGCAGCTCTGACAACCTCAGCTCATCAAAGACGCTCTCATGTAAAGGCACACATTGATTCGTGCTGTATCCTGCTGACAGGCTGGTCGTTGCATCGATGAGAAGAGAGGGAACTGAAAGTACTGTATCTTTCTTTCCTCTCCAATGGGGAGGTGTAATGAGACCTTGGCTGACACTCTTCAAAGTCTCTGCTTTGACTGGTGGAAATATGACAGCTCTCCGGCAGGCATGTAATTGCTATGGGGGACGGGGTTGTGTCCCCTCCGATATATGAAATATGGAAATGTGTCCCCCTGTAATGGTCCTAATGGCCTTGTGTACTTTGTTCTGTATTTCACAGAACACCCAGCAGTGCAGTAACTGCTGATTGAAGAGCTTGTTTTTACACAACAAGCTCTTACACAGACTTTGTTCAATGGTTGTGCACAGTTGGATGCAAACAGGAGCCAGACTGACAGGTGAGACAACTGGTTTATTTGAGATTGTGAACGGAGCCAAGCCAAATGTACAGTATAACACATTGTATAAGATTTCCCTGTTGCTCTCTGGGTTTAGAGAAGGACAGCCGACTTCTCTTACACTTCCCTCCAGTGCTTTATCTGTGGATCAGGACATGCTCTACTTTGGAGCACGCACAGAGCTAAAGGCAAAGTCAATGTGATCAGCTCCTTCAAAATGTTATTTCAGGCCAGCGATGTCTTTATCATCACTGGCTCAAACCATATTTGGAAATAATTCTGACTTTGTATAAACCTTCATGAAGATTAATATTTCCCTTCTTTTTTGTGAAAGCATGCAAAATTGATTTTCAAGTACTTTTTTCTTTCACTGTCTCAACTTAAAACTATAGTGGGGAAACTGGCAGTGAGACATAAAGTAACTGTTGGGAAATTCAATCAAAATGTATCAAGAAATAATGCAGCATGTAGTGAAACTTTGGCTCTTGGTAAGGTCCAGATCCAGACCGAAAAATCTCAACAACTATTGCTGAGACATGACATACATGTTCCCTTGAATCCTACTGACTTTGGTGATCCCCTGATTATTCCTCTAGCGCCACCATGAGAAGAAGACGAAGAGACAGACAGAGATGACATCCTTTATTGTCACACGTGAGTGCTCAAAAACTATTGGATGCCTTGGATCAGATGAACTGTTGATGATCCCTCAACATTTCACACAGCTCCATCATGAGGTTACAGTTTTAAAATGTCTGATACTTTGATTTATGACCAAATTGAGGTAAGATAAGATCTAACTTTATTGATTCACATGCCTGGGAAATTACATTCTTACAGAGAGCAATAATAGCAAGAATAAAGAAAGAGATGTAGAAACAGTGCAAATAAACAATACAAAGGAATTAAAATATATATATATACATACTGTTACATACTGTGCAAGAAGTGTACCTTTATAAGGATGGCTCAGTTTATGATTGGGAACACAATCAGAAAACTAATGTGAACATTTCACCTAAATACCATATTAGCATTGTTGCTGTGATCATGTTAGCATGTTAGCTGACATTAGCCTTTAGCTAGCTTAGCACATGAAATGTACCAAAAAAGACAATCTGGTGAGTGATATTTTTGCTTGACAAAATTTGTGTTTGTTAGTGTCGAGGACAGACATTTTATTGACTGTTTGTGCAGAGCAGTATCCTTATCTGACCCAGAGCATGCAGCACATTCACAGCGGCAACACTTGAAGATAGAACACTCCTCTCTGCTACAGCTCTGCGCTGTGATTCAAGTTGTTGAGTGTTTTGTTTGATAAGTGCTATGTGAAGTATATTATTTTTACATATAATATCCAACCTAATGCATTGTTAAAGCACTCGTGATACTTCAGGACCATTGTGGCAAACACCACCTACACACTTACCTTGTAACAAAGTAGGCCGAAGGAAAAACCTTTTGGTATGTCTAGAAAACTAAAATGGCTGAAATGCAGGAACATTAATGGTATAAAGTTTGATGTTGTGACATCAAACTTTCCCTTTGTTGAGCGTCCATTGAGGTAAATTTTTTTGTCAGGCTCAAGCAAGATAAGGATGTAAATGAAAGGCAGAGATGGAGGGAGGTGTATTCAGGTGTGACCAGCCAGCTGCACCAGGGAGACAGACGTTATTCACATTTCACAATGAGACTGAATTTGAGATGTGAATAAATCACTGGAGTCAGCAAAAGCTTGGAGACAAATGACAGCGTGAGAAGATGAGAGAGAGAGAGTGAACTGTGGGAATTCATAATGAGCCAAAAGCAAGTTCAAGTAAAAATGAAAGAAATAGCAAGAATATTTTGTTTTAAACTTAAGACATCCTTTATTCGTCACGCCACACAACATGCACATACACACCATGCTGAGTGAAATTCTTCTTCTGTGTTTAACCCATCCTGGTAAGTCCTTCCTCCGTGGAACCGCAGGAGCCGACCGGTGCCCGGGGACCCAGTTCCCTCTTCGTCACCATTGATCAGGTGGTGATCTTCATGCATGTTTTTGGAGGGGTTTTCTTTTTTATGGAGGACACCTCAGGTGAACACAGGGAGAACATGCAAACTCCACACAGAAAGGCCCCTTTCCTTGAAGGGCAGCAGGCACCAAAAGCATGGTGGAGGACACGCCTTCAGCGTCCCAGGCCGGAATCGAGCCCGGGACCTTCTCGCTGTGAGGCGACAGTTTTGCCACTGTCCCACCTTGCCACGGATGGGCGTGCATCATCAGGGGGATTTAGGGACAGATCATATTTCAGGGTTTTTCTCACACAGAAATAACCACTGGCACAAATAACTACCTGCTCATTACAAAGACAATGAAAACACCCCCTACAACAATGATTTGTAGCTTCTCAGACACCTGGACTGAAGATGCCCAGACTGCAATATGTGCACTGATATTATTAGTGTTCATAAAAACAGCAATAACATCGTGATTCATATCGAATATTTCCATCCACAGCTCAAACAGTAACATACCAATTACCTCGAAAGCTGTGAAGCCTCCGTCTCCACCAGTGATAGAAAAACATACCAGAGAGCTGAAAGTACGCCCAGGAGGAAGGAAGGGGAAATGAAAATGTTGGATGATTACAATAAGAGTGCAATACGTTTGCACCAAAAAGGCCTGATTGCACTGGGCAGAATTTATGGCCTGGTCATTTCAGCTCCCGGTCACAAAGCTGCCGTGCGTGGAAATGCCAGACGTTTTCTGCTTCACAATAGTTCAATGCCTGTGCATCTGCTCGAGGTCAGGAGCGCTCCTGGCTGACATTTTGATGGTGTAGGTGGAGGAGAAATATAGCAAGTAATCACCCAGACTCACCATTAAAGACGTTGCGTGATAAATGAACCTTAATTGCCTTGATTGTTTCAATTATACTGTACTATATATCACCAGAAACAAAGTAATCAACACAGTGAGGCAGGGTGGTGCACTGATCCTGCTACGTGGATTATAACTCTGCATGTGTTTCCCCATGGCACTCTGAAATATCATTAGACCAAATGCAAAATAAATGCTGTGATTGACTGCACATGCTTGAGTGTGGAAAGCAGTATCTGCAGCCTTAGTCACTCCTCTCCTCTGGAACTGCTGCCATGTTGATTCTCATGGGAGATAGCTTTACTTCTATTAACTGGTAGCTTCATGTTCGCCCATTATTATTTATGCCTTTTGACTTCAATGGTCATCTTTCATCCTGCTGCACTGTCACGTATTGTCATTTGCTCACTTGATGAGAATTAGGTGAGAAGATCAATGTCACTTTCATCGGTCAGTTAGCTTAGCATGAAGGCTGGAAACAAGGGAGGAATAGCCTAGCTGTCCTGGCTCTGCCCGACGGTAACAAAAGCCATCAGTGAGCACCCCTAAAGCTCACTGATGACCAGTGTTGTGAAAGTTTGCACTTCACAAAAACTTGCTCCAAATTCTGTTCACACATGAAAACAAACTCATGGTGACATTCAGAGCGCATAATTTAAAATTTTGAATGAAGTCCTAAAAAATTAACTTGTTCACATTTATTTCTTCTTCTTCTTCTTCTTCTTCTTCTTCTTCTTCTTCTTCTTCTTCTTCTTCTTTTTTAATGAGCTGCAAAAGCTGCAGTTCTGCAACAGCACACATTTATTGAGTTAATTATTGTTGAGAAATAAGGTAACTGATCCCAAACTGACGTTTGACTTTGGAGGAAGAATTTGCAGCCTCTGGCCCAGTGGGTACAATTTGCATAAAAATGAAAGTCTTTTTTCTGTGGCAATCTGTCTAATCTGGCCCCTAGAGGTGCTGGGAGGTGGATTTTGTTAACTTTAGACAGAGCCAGGTTAGCTGTTTCCCCATTTTCAGTCTTTATGCTAAGCTAAGATAAGCTAACAGGTACTAGCTATAGCTTCATATTCAGATATGAGAGCAGAGATTTTCTCATCTAACTTTCAGCAAGAAAGGGAATAAGCATATTTCCCAAAAATGCCAAACTATTCCTTTAAATACACTGTCCCTCCATGATTTGAGAAGTCTGTGTGTGTGTGTGTGTGTGTGTGTGTGTGTGTGTGTGTGTGTGTGTGTGTGTGTGTGTGAGTGAGAAGTTATATCTGAAGAGGGTCACAGGAGTCCACAGCTTTGACAGAAATAATGAACTTTCAGACTGTGAAAATGTGCTCTGAGCTCCACTGAAGCACTGTGGAAAGAGACAAAACAATCAGCCATCACCGCAATGCAGTGCAGTTAAAAGACTAAAAACAAGAAAGCTCCATCTCTCTGCTGATTGTGTGTGCGATGAGCAACCTGCAAACTCCGGCCAGAACAAGACACCGCATCAGAGGTGAAAGCTGAGAGATCAGAGCCCCAACTGTGTCTGTCTGGAAACGAAGTTACAGGATGATCAGAGCCAAAGTGCCGGTTCAGTTCATCTCTGCACATATCATTTCATGAAATCCTGCAAAGGGCACAAGGGACACAAGGGAGCTAAATAGTTTAGGAACTTAAGAAAATCTGACAGACTCTTTACTGACTGGCAACTCAATTAAGTGTATCTGAATTGTCCTCATGGGATAAGTCCTACACACTGGGCATCCAAAGAAAGTCAGCTATCTTTTGCAAATACTAGTCACGGCAGCCACAGAGGGACAGAAAAACTAGACCATGTTACTGCACTGATAGACATCTATGTCTCCAGCTGCAGATCCAGCTCTTCGTTTGAAAACTTTGAAGCTTGAAAACCATCGTCCGAGTAGTATTGAGGTGTAACACTTTTGCTATTAAATCTCCCTTGGCATTAACCTTTCTTCTAGCATTGGTTTTTTAAAAATGAAAGCGTTCACATCGGAAGCTGGTGTTTCCACCCACTGCTTTCTACCAGAGGCTGCACTCTCTGCTTTATTCACCAAACCTTTTCAGCCACATCGACGTCCTTTATCAGGGCAGCTTGTCTGGTTTCCTTACATACAGTTCATTGATCAGTCATGTGACATAGATCTGATCTCGTCCCTTAAAATAACTACATAGAAATCAAGATGGTATTTTTGTCAAGGAGAGCTGAAGAAGCTTCATGTTGGATTTCAAGACATTTTTGTTGAATCCTCTGTTTTAAATCTGGAATCTTTTGAGAACAGCGCATAATTAAGTTAAAGGATGTATGTCCTCAGAGTCAACTTTATTGTCCCCGAGGGGACATTTGGCTTGGGCTCAGTGCTACAGTCTGTTGCTTCACATAAAAAACGAATAAATATGTACGTATATGTCATATATATGTTAGTCTTATGATGAATTAGATTGATTTTGAAATAAATTAGGATTATCCATAAACATAAAGAGATGTGTTTTAACAAACTGACTGCATTGTATCGAAAAAGAGACTCAACACTTGATCCACTGATGATGAAAAATTAGCTTTGCTAAGTTGGTTGTAATATTATTATTTTTCTTTGCTTCTGCGTTTAATGTAAATCTCTGTCATGAGAGCAAAAACCCCCTCTGCTAACATGTCCTTGACCAAGATACTGAATCCCAGCCACTTCCTGAGGCTCTGCCTGCTGCTGACCCTGCTCTGACCTTTCTGCTGAGGGGCCAAGTGAAAAGAGCAGCAGGCCAGACAAATAAATAATTGAAGCTAAAGACACTGCAGATATTCTGACCGATGGCAGAAAGAAGAGGGGGGTGGGGGTACAGTACGTGGGATGGAGGAGGCAGAGAAAGACAGGCACCATACAGCTGACAATAGAGAATGTTAGAAATAGATGCTGCTGCTGTTTTGTCCTAATATTAATGTGATGACATGTTATAAGCGTTGAAGGGCAAAGCTACTAAATGACAGTCAGGGACAGATGATTACACATGAATGCATATGAGGTATAATTGTATGCTATTCAAGTAAAATACACTGTGTGCGTGGCAGCGTGCTTTCATTCCTTTTCACGCATTTAGAAAAACTGCAAACAATCAAGTGTAATCACACAGGACTCAACAGCAGCACAGACGGACGTGAGATTTGGTTTTCGTCAAATTGGATTTCGTCAATTCCGCGCTGGCAGTTGCAGAGATGGACTTGCTTCGGGTAAGTCAGGAGGCGTTTTCTGTGGGGCAGTAAATTGATTTGCCTGGGGAAAGGCGAAGGAGGAGAAAAGGCTTGTCACTCAACAATAGGCCCATCACATCTTCTGTCTCAGATTTCCATGCACCGTGCCAAGCCTGGCAGGTGACTGAGTCAGACACGTGAGGCATCCGGCTCACCTGAGCTCACCAACCGTTGCCATGGCTACAGGAGGGACGGTGGTGTGTAGACATAGTGCCAACCCCTGGTCATACTTGCACAGGCAGTGCACTTGTGTGACTGTTGTGGTGTTTCACAGAACATACGGCATCGTTAAACAGACGTGTTTCCCCTGAAAGTAGTTCACAGGCTCACAGATGAGAGATCTGCTCTCGTCTTTCTCTGGTTGTTCTCAGGTGACAAAGAGTTTCACATATAGCCACCGACCAGCATTAATGGAGGGCACAGCTGCAGCCAAACCAAATGAAACTCTTTGTTTTAAAAAAACCATTCAAATCAAATCATTTAACACAGAATCAGATGTTTGGCAGCCAGTGATATTTCACCAAATATGTCTTTTTATTTATCAATGACTCTTCAACTACATGTTTGAATGGTAAAATCTCAGGTCTTTACTGAAGGACCATGTCGCCCAAAAACATGATGGCTCTTTAAAGTGCTTTTAATTATTTCTGGACAACAGTTTTTGCACATACTGTAGGCATGAACTTGATCAAGCTTTGGCTACACAATGTGAAAATCAGCACTGTTTTCTAAAGGATTTGTTGATAATACAAAAGGAAAAATAACGAGCATTACTTTTGAATGGATACAATAAAGACGGAGCTGAGGACATCTGCACAAATATTGTGTTAGCTTAAGCAGATAAATATCAATAAACAGTTTTTGAAATAGACTGGAAACAGCTGTATATCCCAAAGAAGACAGCGGCATGCATGAGCAGTCGCCTCTCTGCTGCCTGTTGACAAGCTGGTAAAGTGGACTGCGAGCTGATTTGTGCCCTCTCTGGAGCAAGATGCTGTCATACCGTTAATGAGTAAGAGCCTCCTAATGAGCACAAACCCAAATTAGCATACATCCAATTACTCCATAACTCAAGTCCCAGACTCCGTTCAACAGCTTGTGTGATGCAGGAGCAGCTGAAAGTCAGTAAATGGAAGTAAATGCTTGATGTATAATGTACGCTCTTGGTGTTGCTTGAGAAATTAAGGTAACGCCGTCTTACTGGAAAATTATATATCTGTAGGCTGTAATCAGTGGTTTTCTATATACGTAAAGGCAATCGCGCCACACAAAGCTAAGTAAGCATCAGGTTTTCAAAAAGGACACAGACCCAGCAATGTTTGGAAAACCCAGAAGGACATTCAAGTACATGTGACTCTGTTCTGAAGGTATTTCTAAAATCCATGAAGCGTCCTAGAACCATCTGGGGTTTCCTAATTCACACAAACAGCAGCCGGAAACAACATGACATCAACCAGAATTTTATTATTTTTTATTATTTTCCAGAATATCGGATGCTCCATAACTGAAATGTAAAGCTAATACAAGACAGACACAAACTGGGGCTGTCAGGAAAACTGAAAATCTTGTTGGACTTGTCACACTGTACACACTGAGTGGACTTTGTGTCGCTCAAATCAGTGGGTTTGACTGAACTTTACCCAGGAGGGGACGGCTGATTCGGGGCAGAATTTCAAATGGAAGAATGCAAATTGAATTGGCTGCTGCTGTCAGCCCAGGAGGAACAGCAATCTGTGCTGCAGTCATTATTACTTCCACAAAAGACCCAAAAAGAGGCTTTCGCGTTCAGGGGCCGACACCCAATGGTGCAATATATCACAATCTCAAAGTGAACAAGAAATTGCTTAACCTCTGAGCAATCTAACACAAGGTCAAAGACGACAAGAGCGACATTTGGTGGCATGGAGAAGACGGTCTAAGTGGAAAGCTTGCTGCCCACCATCTGGAAGAAAATCTCTGACCTCTGCAATTTCATGCTATTCCACTTTCCATCCTGACAACAATGGCGGGAGACAAAAGCATGCAATCTAAAGGAGAGTGCTGATGAGGAAAGCTTTGCTTATGAGACCACTTTGACCTGCTCGCTGCACTACTCCACTGACTGGAGAAGAAAGGCATTTCCTGCATAAACAAATGAGATTAATGGAAGACTAGTTTCAATAGTTCAATGAATTTAGATTTCCCTTTAATTAAATATTGATTTTAAAGCAAAGCGCACCCTCTATTGCCTGGCTTTCTGCTCCTAATCTGCACCTGATGCCTGTTTGCCTCAGTGGAAAGGAACAATATATTACTCCAAATCAACCCAGAATTTCCCCAGAAGCTTACTGTCATCGTAATTCAAAGGCTTTTCAGCAACAAGACCAGGCTGTATCCTCTTGAGTAATTTATCACTGTACACTGCCACACCAGTGACACGGTCATTTAGGGATTTGGTTCTATACATATGCCTCTGGGACACAAATACCTGAGTGCATTTCACCACAGCAGCCACGAGCAGAAAGGACTATCTCATTATGCAAGGACATTTTGACAAGTAGATACTTTGGGATATGTGGGACTCATGGGATCACTAATGAAGACCCTAGCCCTTTATTTAGTTACGCCCCATTAGTAGCAAATGTACTGTAGCTGTCTGGAGCTCTCAATACTTCATCACGTACACTTTATTCCTTCTAACTATGTGACACGTTGGTCCCTGCCAACATGGTATAAGCGCTAAGCTCATTTAATTTAATGGTAAGAAGCCTGGAAAAGCTTTCAAGAGCCTGGCTGAGATTGAGAGAGAGACCCCTGGATGGACAGGGAGATGAGAATTTAATTATCCTGACTGTTACAGCCCCTCCTCCTCTCTCCCTCTCAGAAATGTCTTGTATCCTGCCTTCATGTGCCAGCTGAGGAAGAAAGAAAGAAACCCCACAGAGGATTTCTGACTACCCTTCCTTCGTGTGGCTGCAAGTGTGAAATTGTTGCTATGGTTGACTGGTGCACCTGTGTGGATTCGAGCTTCTCAAATGACTGAAATTATGCCAAACGAAAGTCTGTCAGAAGAAGCAGACATTTTTGAGAAATTAGTTCTTAAAAGAAAAAGACACACATCTTGGTAAGACCTTGCTCTTTACAAAGCTGTTCCCGAGCTCTCCTGTACACGCTCAATTAAGACTTTGAGTCAGTCCTTTTCAGAAGTACTTAAACTGCATTTATTACTGTCAGTCTGAAGGATTTTAAGCTACTCAGGTAGCCAACAAGCTTGGATCATTCTTGATCCACGGCCAGCTGTCCCTGAACCACCGGCATGCAGGGGCTCCACCGAGTTTATGTAAAACACCACTTTGATCCCTCTCAATGACGTCAACCACAGACCCCCGGTCAGAGTGAATGAGCCTCAGAGTTTGCAAGGAGGAGGGGAACTTAAGAGCGATCTGTGATGCTGTGAGGAGTTTGTGCCAAAGGCTGTGTTTGTTATGGGTAAAGCTCACATGCTGCGGGGGCAGTGAGAGTTCAAAGTTAGCACACTATCACCTGTTGAGGGGAAACACGCCACCCACTCACACACCTGTGTTTCCATTTAAACACAAGCAGGAACTATGAAGGCAAGACGCAATTCAGGTTTTACTTTGCTTTTTAAACTCTGGCTTTTTATTACTGTAAAAAGACAATGGCTCACCACAGGATCAAAGATACATTGAAGATGAGATATAAAGAACATCTGCAACATTTTTAATGACATTCAGAATGGAAATATGATCTAAATCAGCCTGTTATTGATCTGCACTGATAATGTGCCTCCCATGTAAAAACTTGTCACTTGTTCGATCGAAAATTAAAAACATATAAAAGTTAAAATCCTGACACCAAACATATGCTACATGTACAATGTACAATGTACAATGATGAGCATTTCTGGCATGGTACAACTCCACCACTATCATGTGGTGTGAAATCATATTTAAGGATTTTTTACAAAAGTATAGTACACTGTAGCAAGAAGCAGAGAGAAATTTACAAATTAGGCTATTTAATGATGCTGATGAAGTGGTTTTAACATATAAAAAAGGCACATGGTTTTCATGGATTCTGTAAATTTTCAGTAGGACTGATATGCCAGTAATGCATGGTTTACGACTGGAACAGATCACAGATGGCCAGGTGTGTTTTCGACACAGACAAGGCTGGGTAGAGAGGGTCAGTAAATCTGTGCTTGTAGGAATGCATTAAAGCTAGACTGCCCCCTGGTGTCACATTAAAGAATGATAAAATACCCTCCTCAAAGTCGAGGTACACTCCCACCCTCTGCAGCCCGCCTGCATCCACAGGAACTGCCACCTTGTTATGCAGAGCTTCCACCTTCCTTCTGTCACAGGCCAGGCACCAGGAGAACGAGTTGAAGCCCAGGCGAGAGTTGTCCTTTTGACCTTTCCTCTCGATCTGACCCTCACACAGCCCCACCTTCCAGCGGCCCTCATCGACAGATACATTCACTTCCCAGTACCAGCGACCACCCTCCAGGGCACCAGAGGCCAGGACCTGTGGGAAGGAGCTGAAGCGAACCTCGTGCTCCGTGTAGGGCTGCTGGGTTTCACTGTAGGCCACCTTCCTGTTGTTATCAGACAGCTGCAGCTTGGGATGTGCTGTATCTGCATCCAAGAGAGGGAGGGTGCCATCTGTACAGGCAGGAAAGGGAATTAAAGAAGAATTTACATGAGGACATTAAGACTGATTAAATATGTGTCCTTTGGGCCTACAGGATGCAGTTAGTCCTTTGGTTTAATTAGCTGTTATTCATCAAGTGAGTTGTTATTAAAAAAAAAAAAAAAAAAAAAGAAGCAACAAAAGCACTCTTCTCACAGAGAAGTCTGTAGAGGTCTCTGTCTTGGCCGGGCACAGTGATGATAACTGTGTCCAATCGTTTTTCAGTCCACCTCTGCAGACATTTAAGACGTGTCCGATCCACTTCCTCTGGAGCCTCGAACTGGCCCACACAGTTCTCAATGTTACTGGCCCTGGAGAGGAAGAGCAGAGACCATAAAGACTTCAGACTATTAAACTTCTTATTTCCTTGATGACCTCTTCAGGAGGTGCATGTCCATAGTTACACATAAAAATTGTGGTATCTACCATGCAGATAGATAAAATCTTGTCCCTTGTCGACAGATTCTACATTCATATGCACATATCTGTTAATAGACATTGCAGGGGCACTGATTCTTTAAAGGCACACTGCTGTTACTTCTTCAATGTAATTCCTCAATCCACTGTACTGGGAACAGAGGCTGAGAAAGAGGTTTCAAAATTTTGACACATAAAACCAAAACTATCCATATGGCTCGACACCACTGGTGGTAAATGATCGTGACCTGACCCTTTAGGACTTTAAATGCTGTCTACTGAAGATTTGTTGGCAGCAAATCTATCTATCAACATGTTCAGCAAATTACCACTCTTCAACAATGAGGCAGAAGTCAAGAGGAAGTCACTTACAGTTGGGCAGTCTTGCTGTATTCCTGTCATGTGAGAAAGAAAAAAAAAAGCATTTCCTTGTGTTAGTGTCTGTAAGCCAGCAGCAGACCTTATATTCAACCATCAATCAGGGTTATCTCCTAACATCCAACACACCATTATGAAAGCCTGGTCCTGAATGCACTTGTCTCCTTTGGCATCAGCCAGCCCCTCCAGGATGTGGAGGCCTTGCTGGATGGACTGCAGGGAGCTCCGGAGGTGGCCGAGTTTGTCCTCTAGTCCCCCCAGAACTTTGCTCTCCTCCTTCGTCACACACGCAAGAGCTGATTGCTCCTCCTGCTCCAGGGCCTCCCTGATGGCTCCATACTGCTGCTGCACGCCTGCTCGTGCCTCACTTAAAATCACCTGGACAGACAAAATGAAAATCAATGTCATGTTACCCAACGATCTCGATTCTTAAAAAGCTGTTCTTATTGCAGTTAGAGGACTCTGATGTCCGATTATTGAAACAGTCTGATCAGATTATGTTTTCTCAAGTAACATGAACTTCACACCGACTTTAAATAGCAAACACAAACAATTTTAAAATTGCAAAACACTACTGATGCATTTAATTAATCTGATTTTCATCTATTTAATTCAAGGTGTACCATGGAGATGAGAAAATATAAAATTAAAAATAAATGTTGATAAATGAACTCTTACTGGGCATTCTTAAAACAAATTTAACTCTTCTCTAATCTGAGGATTACTTATATAAGGAGGTCAAGTCTTCCAAGATATGAAAGTGTGTGCGTGGTACACACATTTGTAGAAATTTGTTATCCATGTGTAGCTGCTCATAACTGCTTACTACCAAAAATGTCATCTCTATACAACAGCTGCATTATGAAACTTTTCCCCTTGAATATGTGTAGATTAGTTGGTGCATCCTTATAAACATGCTCCTCAGACTGAGTTGGAGTAACAAAAATAAATTTATCTTGTAATTCCAAGAAAATAACATAAATAAATGCATGATTCAGTGACACCTATAGAGATAACTTTCTTACTCTGAAAGTCTCTTTCTTTTGTGTGAGTTCAGTCACTTTGTCCTTCACTTGCTCTTCAGCCTCCTGCAGCTGCCTGATCTCTTCTTTTAGGTTCCCCTGAGGAAGAATGTGCACCGTGATAAAATATTATTATTAGCAAAACTAGTCATTGCTGTGGTTGTATTTACATATATCTACTGTGTATCTACAGTATATGTGGTGCTGGAAGGTCACCACTTACCCTGAGCTCTCTCTCTGCCTCCCTGATGCTGATGCAGACGTGGTTGCGGTGTGAGCCTATGACAGTACACACCGTGCACACACACATGCTACATTGCCGGCAGTAGATGCGGTTTATCTCCTGGTGCTCCTGGCACCTCCAGGTAGAAATGTCCTCCATGGGAGGAACCAGCGTGTGATTCTGGAAGACAGGGGATTCCAGGTGGGGACGTAGGTGCTCTGCACACATGGAAGCTCCACACACCAGACAGGTCTTTACAGCAGACTGATATCCAGTTTTAGGGCAATAATGGCAGGGCACAGGGCTGGCATTTTTGCTCTCCGACCTGGGGAAGATGCCGACATGACTTCGAGATCCTGAAGCAGGGGCGGGACGCTTGGTGGATATCAGAGGAGACTTGGAGATGGGAGACTTATCTTTCCCTGGAGTTGAAACCCCAGGAGAGGAATAAGAGTTGGCAGGTGAGGCAGGTTTCTTTGGCGATGCATGAATTCCTATCACTTGTGTGTCTTTCTTGGGGGTTGCAGGAAGAGGTACATCACATATATCTACTTCATTGGAACTGTCAGACTCATCTAATGAGATGACTTCCTCTGATACATGCTGGTTCTGCTGGATTGAGATGTCATGTGGCACAACACTTGCAGGTACTGCCTTGCTGTCAGAGTTGTCATTGGAGGATATGCCATCAACACGCTCACAATGTGCAGATTCAGGGCGCACTGCTTTCTCAGATGTCTCCACACTAGTCGACTGCCCAGGTTTATCTAAGAGAGAGTCTGACAAGGAAGTGGTAGGAGTCTCGGAGTCATTGGACCGCTCACGGGGAGCTTCCACAGTTGATCGCTTTGGGTCAGGTTGCTCTGCTGCGGGTGTGCTGGCCTTCCTCTTCCCCAGAAGTCGGCTGGTGAGTGAGGGCCTCCTCAGTACAGTGTCAAATGTGTTTTGTTCAATATTATTGGATGTGCCTTTAAAAACAGAGTGCAAACAAAACAGAATTGGTCAGGGGGGAAGTTGACTGAGCACTTTTAAATAATACTTCACAAAAGCACCTGTAACTGCCTTCTGCCCAGCACAAGTGCACTCAAATTTTACTGCCACTGAGCAGTTTCACTTAATGCAACTCAAGCACTGACTATCTGGGTTGCTCACACTTAAGTGAGTTATTATGATGCCCTGTAAGATCATTCTGAAAAGCTGTCAGAGCTGGCAGTCTGCCATGAGTGAATGAATATCTGGCAGTGAAAACAATGGCTGACACCTGATACACTTAATAGGGCCATTATCAACAAGATACTGACCCTAAAATACAAAAGTTAGAATGTGGAGAGGAAAAGTCCTAAAAAACGACGACTCATGCAAAACACATGAAAAACACGTGAACACGTACTAATGAACGCATGCCATAAGCTGGTCAGACCTTTACCCTAACTGACTGTTTGCTTACGGAAATAACAAACTCTGGCCTCAAAATGACAGTTAGATTAAGCATCAGACCTTTGACACGGTAAACAAACAGCACAGCACTGCTATTACATTATAAAAGTCCTAACGTTAACGTTTTTTAAAGCCATTTAAATATGTTAATTTAATTCTACCTCCTCCTTTTTAAATTACTGTCAGAATTACTGACAATAAAGTAGCTACAGAATAACGTTAGCTAGCATTAGCAGCTTTCTAACGTGAGTGCGATGTTAGCCGGGGACAGTTTAAGTGACGTTCATGTGTCATGTGAGAGGGAAGCCACTGATGCTACCTAACTGCCGGTTAGCTACACCTTCATGTATTCATCCACCTGCGGCCGAGAACACGGTACCGGGAACATGAGAAGACACCTGGTTAGCTTGTAACCACTCACCGGGCACCTTATAATGAATTAAAAGCAAAAGTTTACAGTACCTGCGGTGCTGCGAGGCGGATCCCGCCGACTGTTGGTGGGCGGCCGTATCAAACTGCTATCGAACGGCAGCGTCCGGTACACTGTTTTACACCTCCACTCCGGACAATGGTACGGCCCGTTCGGGACAACACTCCACAAGTCTCCAATACATCGTTGGCAGAACCGGTGGTTACATTTCAGGGTGACGGGGTCCCCTGTCAGCTCGTTGCACAAAGGACACGTCGTCGGTGTGCCCAACGATGCACCCATTTTGTTTTGGGTGATGTTTGGTTTCTGTTTCCGCGATAACAAGCAGCAGAGGCGGAGCTAAAATGTTTGAATGCCGCTCCGACCCCCCCGCGGTGTATGTCTTAAAGGTACAGTCCATGGATGCATGAGTTATCGTCACTAAAATAAATGAATACATAAACGCAGTATAAAAATACTCAATACCTGACTGAGTTTGACTGACATCTCTCTGAGTTTATTGTAGAGCTGTAAATAATGACTGTTTTCCGTGTCAAATTGGCAGATTGTCATTAACAATTAATCATCTTCTTTATAAAATTCAGTGAAAAATGCTTTCACTATGATTTCCCTCTATCTAAGGTTATATCTTCAAATTGCTTTGTCTGACCAGCAGTCCAAAACCCAAATCTATTAAATCTACAATGATTTAAAATAGACAAAAGCAGAGAAAATCCTCACATTGGTGAAGCTGGGACCAGAGAATAATATGCTAAATGAATGTAATTTATCATGTAATAAGCCATGATAACTTAAAACACCTGTTTGGATGTGCTAGAGTAGTGCATAGCCAGTCTTCTGTTTTAAATGCAAAATCGAATTACCTGGTTACTATAGTTATCCAATAAATGTAGCTGAGTAAAAAGTACATTTTGGACCTTTAAAAAGTATGAGAGTTTCCACTCAGTCACTTTCAGCCATCACAGGTTTTTAATGCAAAAGGTTGACATTTGACTGTGTGTTGTGTGAGGACACTGATAAAGTCCACTGGTGTTGTAATTGTAAATAATGCAAGTGCTGCTGCAGTTTTCACCATCTTTTTGCAAGAACATGAGCCAGAGCTAAACTTCCCTCTAAAATTTTCACAGGTACCTGTTTGTATCGTGACTCATTTTGTTCTGGGTTTACCCAGAGGAGCCCAATCCTTCATTTACTAACTGTGATTTATTTAAAAGGGTTGCATAACTGTTTATAACATAAAGGAGCTGATAACTAACAATTAGCCTACCAATTCACTCTTTGTGCTGTAATGAAATGCAGTAAAACTAAATGAAGTTATCCCTCATCTCACCCCTTGGATGCCCCCAAAGGACTCTCACAAGGACCATGAACCACACACAACCACACACAAACTGTTTATACTGATCTGTTCTTTGGTTTTCTGGTCTTTTTGTTGCTGCTATGTCTTAAAGCATCAGCTGCAAACAGTTAATGTGGTATCTTTCTTATTTTCACGTTTCTCTCCCCCACAACATTCTTTCCCTTATGGTGGTCTAAACATGTGACTTGGATAAAAAGCTATTGTGATTTGTGAGTGAGAGGTTAATCTTTCATAATCTCAAAGAAATGTTATCTCTCAAAGAAACAGCGTTTTCTTATGTGTACTGCCTGGAAGTATGAGGTGAGAGTTGTGGCTATATTTATCATAACTATATTTGAATTTAAGCTCTGACTTTCAAATGCCATGAAAAGTTAAGGTACCATTAAAATTATATTATATCCTGCTTTATTTTAATTGATAAACACATTGAGAATTATCTTTAAACGCAAAGAGCATTCCTCTCAAAGCCACAATTTTAAAATCAGCTCTTTCAAATCTCTCAGATTTTCGCAGCATCCATAGTCCATCCATCTATAGTTGCCACTTTAAAGGGTATTCTGGCAGTTTTGTAATGCACCATCATAAAGTCTGAGACTCGCAAGAGACAGATTTTTAAAAAATGGTTGATGAAGCAGCAACAGCTGTTTCAACTGGCTTAAGTAATCTAATCTTCATGTGTAAAATCAACTGAGTGGCCCTTAAACAAAAACTAACCTTTGTCAAAATGAACAAAAAAACCCACAACAGCATTTTACAGTGAAAACCTTTATTAAGTGTTCATATATTCTTAAAGGAATCCCTTTAATTACTCTAAGTTAATCACCTTCTCCATATTTGCTAATTGTTTGGCATCTATAGAATATCTATTTACACAGGAACATATCCACAGGTGAGGCTGGGACAGACCTTACTGAGCCATTACCACTAGAGTTCACTCCAGTCACTATACACAATACTGCAACTGCATCATGTTACCCTGTATGTCCCAACAAAACAAAGCGAGAAAGAGAGTCGAAACAGAACGAGAGAGAGCTGGAGACGAAGACAGAGACAAACAGACTTAGCTACACAACCGGACAATTGTGTGTGAGGCTGGCATATTGCTTCACGAGCCCAACAAACACAATGCACTCACACCAGCTTTCACATTATGTGCATGCACTCAGACTCACTCACACACACCCACAGACTTCCCTACACACACATACAGAAGCACACTCACACAGCAGCTACGAGTCCTGCAGCACACAGTCCTAATAGCCCCCATCACAGTGTAGATACGACAGACTATAAAATCTTAGATTTCTTCTCAAACTGAAGCGCTGTGCAAAGTTGGCTAGCAGGGTTTTGAATGGATTTAGGTAAAATTCCTAGAACATCTTTAATATTCACTGTACATACTTTGTAATACAAGTTTTTTCTCTTTTGGGTGATAATATTCTTATAAAACAGTCTTAAATATCTTTTTTTTTTCAGTAAATGAAGAGGAACAAAGGGGTGTACAGTATGAGCAAAAAAAGAAGAAACTAGAACGTTCATTTCATTGTCAAACCTTACATATGAAACACAATAGATTTACATCAGCCCGATATATCTGAAAATGAGCAGTTTCTTCTTTTCACAAATAAAACATGACACACACATTCTGACGGTGGTACACACGGCTAAGTGTTAACATAGTTTAATACTTGTAATTACAGAGTTTGTGGATGTTTTGTTTGAATGTACTGTATGTGCGTTGTGTTACAGAGCTGTGTTTGTGCATATGAGGCGTGAGGCGGCGCTTGTGTGTGTGTACAGCATGTGTGTTTGTGTCTGTGCTCGTATGGCAGGTGTACAATGTCAACCCTGTGCCTTCTCAGGTAGGTAGTGGGTAGTCCATATACGTCTTAATAGGATAACAGTCTCTGCCCCTGTCATGGTTTATGAGATGTTGTGCAAAGGTTAGCTCTGCAGACACATTGGGATAAAAGTGCACTGGGCTCCATCTAAGTGCTGGGGATGATGATTTAGGGATTGCAAGCAGGATGGGTGGACTTCAAGGGGAGGTTACACTGGGTTTATGGCAGGTAGATGTGACAGGCAGGCTGGCTGGTTCCACAGTATTCCTCTCCTTCGGAGGCCTGGATTGCCTCCCTCCTTTAAGATGATGTTGAGGGACTGGTACTTCATGACAACAGACACATGGAAATTCAGGAACCTGAAAGAAAGAAAGATAAAGAGATGGTGTGTTTGTAAATGCTGAGGGCAGCGGTGGAAAGGGAGTAAGTAAGTGAATAAGTGCCCTGTACTTTCTGGTCCATTTTTACTCATATTTCCATATTTTCATGCTACTTTAAATTTTTGCTCCACTTTATATCAAAATACTTATAATGGAGTTTTAAATTCTTTTATTTGTACTTTCACTTAAGTAAAGAATAAAGTAAAGAGTATTTCTTCTTCCTCTCAACACTGATATTGAGGTATTTGTACTTTCCTTGAGTTTTTCCATTTTATGATACTTTAAGCTACATTTCAGTGAAATATTCCACTTTTTCTCCACTACTATTTACTTGACAGCAGTAGTTACTAGTTGGATTAAGATTTAATTCATATTATTATATATTCACTGCTACTTTTGCCAAAGTAAAGCATCTGCGTAATAATTCCACCGCTGGCTGAAGGGGTTCCAGGAGGCGAAGAGTGAGGAAGAGTGTAAATTGTTTATGCTCTGAATAATTGATTTACATTGCATTTGTGCTGCTGTACTGTGCACTGGGACGCAAATGACATTTCACGGCTGTCAGATATTAAAGATCACATTGTGCATGCTTACGTAATGAGAGCAGCTTTTTATCATTTGATAGATCAACATGTATATATCTCAAGATGTATGTTTTGTCCTTACCTCAGCATTTGATTAGGCGTTGCCTCCCTCTGCAAACACAGAGACACAGAGAAAAATGTAAAAGTGCTACAACAGGGTTCTCAAGGTCATGCTATTAATAGACTGCCATGTTCACACACTGCTAAACGCATGCATCCTTCACTGGGACTGGTTGTGTTGCACAAAAACACCAGTAGATGGCACCAGGGATGAGTTAAATGGTAAAACACTGCTGAGCTGTAATGAATTATCAGTACATGGTAGATTCTCCAGAGCCCTAAACTAAGGAACGCTTTCATCACACTGCATAGAGAGGCTGTTTATTGCCTGGTAAAGATACTGATAAGTTTCCTCCTCTTTCATCTTTGTCTCATACTGTATTTGTCGTTTGAAGGTCACTGTAGTTTGAGCTGAGAAAACACACATTGCACAGATCTCTTTTACTCTGTTGAGGATGGTTTAAGATGGCGCCTTGATGACATTACATGTGTATTTTCTCTCACAATAAGAAATCACACTATGCTCATTTTAAATATCTACTCTTAATTCTCCCCACTTTTGCCTATTACACTACAGGGCATGAGCAAACTAATCCCACTTCCCACTGGGAGATGCACCTGGATACACCTTTTTTCACAGCAAATCACCATATATGCATGGACACCAGTGCATAGACCAGGCCATTTACATGATTACATCATGACAACCTCTGACTGTATGATGGAGCTTTGAAGTCTGTCAGACATCCTGTCTGTCGACGGTTGTACAGCCAGGATCAGATATGTGACTTGCAAGACAGTTATGGTTAGATATGACTGAAATGCCCTTTAACGATGTAAAACTCCTTCAGCAGATGATCAGGAAGAGGGTTTGTTGCCTCGTTGGTTCCTGTCTGGTTCTCAACCTTGACTCTATCTGTGCTCCTCATATCATAGTCCAATATTTCAGCAACAGCAGTTGTAAAAACAACCAAAAAAACTTAAAGCTTCTAGTATTTTATTGTAGGTGTTATTTTTCAGGCTTGTTGGCAAACATTGGTGCTTATTAAGGGGTTAAAATGAGTGCATGAGTGGTTGCTGATGTCGTTTTTAAGCACATTAAGCCCATTACTCAAAAGCAGGCTCATGCAGTCCTTTTAGTTGTGTTCAAATTCTTTTATAGCTTCCTAAATTTAGCTTTGTTTTTACAGAGGCTGCATCAAAAGCTCATTACATCAAAACTTTGGCTTGAAAATACAAGAGCATACCAAATGCAATCCTTCTCTGAATTCAGCTCATGCAATCTGTTTGCCAGACTGTTTTATCACTACCTTAATGAGTGCACACTTTCTATTTTCAGTTTTCAGAGCTGTGTTCTTAAAGAGAAATTTAAAGTATTCTCATTTACTTCAAGTGTATGCTTTTGCCAGCCCACTATAGCACAAAGATCCAACATCAGTGACATTTATAACCCAATACCCCAAAGATTTAAAATCATTAAATAATTCAGGGGTTTCCACCTCTTCCCCCAAATATTTAAGATTTCACTTAATTGATTCCAAAAATAGAATTAGGGATTTTGTGAAAAGGGTAGCCTAATGGTTAAAGAAGCTGTCCTACACCCAAAAGTAAGGATTTTAAGTTCACATCCGGGCAAGCAGCAGTCCTGTTCAAGTCTTCTTAAATGAGGCACTGAATCCCAGCATGCTCCTGGAGTGCTACTCTGAACCTGGCTCTGACTTCCAGTGCGGTGCACGAGCAAAGAGCGACTTTCCCAAAAGAAATCAATAAAATATCATATCTTTAATCAGACCAGATAGTAGATGCTCACCCTTGCTCTCAGCCAGCAGCTCTTCTGTCATGAGTCCATCCTGCCGGTTCCCCAGGACGAAGGCCAGGAAGGAGAGGATGAGAGCGTCGAGGATGCCCATAATAGCCAAGATGTAGGCCCAACGCACCGAGCAGGCCCCCAGGCTGTATTTATCTGTCTGCTCGCCGCACATCCGCCGCACCTCGTCGCTGTCCCAACCATCAGGATAGATCATACAGCCGAGCACCAGACAGACACCTAGTGAGAGGCAGAGCGGGGAGGAAGGGAGACATTAGGAGGGACAGTGTGCGACAGTGAGGGAGAATGAGCGTAAAGAGGAACAAAAGGTATAAGCAGAACAGAAATGAGTTTGGGGAAAAGTGCGGCGTAATAAATGAGGCCAGGGATAATGAGATTTCGTGGGGCAAATGAGAGATAAAGAAGAATGATCATTTCAAGTGCTTCAAGAATCTCTTCCCTTATGCTCTCCTCTGTGCAGATTTTGCTGTGTTTCTATTGCGTTTATCACATTGATTTTCATTCCCTCCCTTAGGCGGGAAATAAGCGTCTAGACACAATGAGTGCTGGTGGAGGAACAGTAAAAACAGCAGTAAACAACCACAACAACAGTCACTGCCAGACACAATGGCAGCAAGAGATTTAGAGCAGAGTGATAATATGAAGGGTCCTGAAAAACCTGCCGGGCAATTCCTCACATTCACAAAGTTTACTTGTTTTGTTAAAAAACTTCAACGCCTCTCTGCCTTTTAGATTTTAAATAGTGGTAATATTAGATTTTAACTGGCTGCTCCTCATTCTCAGTTGCTGCCTGAAGTGTAAAATGTCTCTCATCTTCAATTTGGATCTCTCTTGTCTTCAGTTTAAAAGAGACTCTTCTCTGAGGTGATGCTGCGGCAGAGCAGCACAAGAAAAACCAAAGCACAGGCGCAGGCTTGCAGCCTTTTTCCCCCCGTTTTTGGATTTTAACTAAGCACTCCTCATTCTCAGTTTTTGCCTGAGGGATAAAATCTCTCTCATCCTCAATTTGGATGAGGTTCCCCTCTGGGGTGATTTTGCAGCAGAATAGCAGCAGACCTGGAAAAAGAAGCTGACTGCACAATTATCCAGAGTGCATTGCTCATTAATAATAAAACATACACCCCATTTTTTTAACCCCAAACACTTGCTTGCAATGTTTCTTCCCTGAATGCTGCTTGTTTGTGTATCTAAGTGTAGGTTTTTGAACATTATTCCAGTTTGCTACCCATCTGCATTTCCAAGGTCCTGTATGCTGCTTTTAAACAGAAATGTAATGTGTCATTGTCCTTTTCTGTATCTTCTTCCTGGCTTCTCCACAGTCTTACAACCATCTTTTTCACATGCATTCACAAGCTGCCCACACATACGCATTTATACGCATTAAAGCACTCGCATACTGCAGTTTGTTACAGAAGCGCTGCAGTCTTTAACAGTGCTGAAAGACTTCAGGGGGTGTTGAGAGACATTTCAGAGAGAGCAAGTAAGTAAGAGGCAGATTACAGAGCAATATATGCTGCAGACAAACTGCATGCCTAACAGAGCAGAGCATCCCCTGGACTCCTCCTCTACCTCCCCCCGTGGCTCTAACTGTCATAACAAATTCATGTGCACACAGAGGTTCAGAGAGCGAGGACTCAGGTACTGATTCAGACTCATGATGGATGGAGGAGTGCCGCAATGAACTATTCTGTTTCAGACATTTCTCTGCTGTTTGGCTCAGAAAACATTCTGTTACATCACTTCATAGCTATGTGAGCCAACAGCATGTCATTAAGCAACAGAAGTCAGCCTCATACACTGTAGCAGTACCACAAGGGTTGTACTACAACTCTGGTTTTATGAATGATGAGCACACTTTTGACGTCTCAGGCAGCACCACTGAATCAAGAGACAGACGCTTTTCATTTAAGCCAGCCTTAACTAGGCCTTGATAGGGCATCACTGTGACCTATGTCACTCAGCCTGTCATCACAGTCTGTCAAACATCCACCAGGCTCTTCATGATTCACCTCCTGAGTGAGTGTCACGGAGGAGATGTGACTAGTGAGCGTGCAGATGGTGAAAAGGTCCACTTCTACCTGCATCACATGAAATCAAACCTGCACAATCTGTTTGCCTTTCCACTTCTTACTAACAAGTCTCCAGTGTCCCTGGTACACTGACAAGACAATAGCTGACTGTGGCCACAGAGCCTCAGCCTTAACACAAATGTGGCAGTGTCGCACAAACAAAACCACCTCAATCCTCTCTGTGAAGTGGCTCAGAGCAAACCAGACTATCTCAAGCTCTGGTACAGAAGACAGTCCTCATGTTTCTCTCAGTGTCTTTCTGTTTTGTTCAGCAATGCCAGGTGTCTGACAAACAGTAACAATAGTTTTTCATCTGCCTTTAAACGTGCAATTTCTGATTTTTGGAGTCGTGTTTCTGGCCACCTGGTAGATAGAAGTCCAATATTTACCGTCATTTTAACTCTGTTCTTAGGAAATCATCTCTCTCTTTAGCTGCTAAATGCTCCGCTATGTTCACCAGCTCGTTGCTAAATGTGTCTGCTGTTTGGTGCTGAGCAGGTAGTGTACAGTGAGATTTTCAGAGCTTTTTTTTCTGCTGAAAATAGCTGCCTGTTGCAGCCAATGTCGCTGCTATGAGAGCAGTGAGAGAGAACTAAAACAGTAAAGCTGAGGAGGGAAGCAGCTAAACAATGAGCCGAAACTCTCTACAACGCTAAGTCGAGGGGAGCTGCAGATGATTCAGGTTATAATTCAGTTGACACTGTTTCCTCATTATCACCTGATACACTGATATTCTAAAAACAGTGATTGTGGCCTCATGAGTATAATCTAAAACAAAGTAAAACAATAAAAAGGTGATTACAGATGCAAAATCTGGCTCTTTTACAGGGAGCTGTCCACCCTGAGGTGGTGCTGAAGAGCTGAACTCATCCGTCAGCTGTCATGTTATCTAAGAGGAAAGCTGTCCATACATTCTCTGAGTGTTCCTCCATTGGGACTTTGGGGAATGGGCAATCTTAAATAAGTAACTTTTTCACCTCGGGACAAGAATGAGATCCTGCCAGCTATGCTTCTCGAGCTGCGTGAATACTGTGTACATCAGGGGAGTTTATGTAACAGGTTTCACTTAACAGAGGGAGAGCCATGGAAGACCAAATAACATTTGATATTCTGTGAGTCAACACCCGTCGCTATTCTCTCTCCCTCGTGATGCATTTACTACAAAGGTAACAAAAGCTTTTCCAGATCCTTCTGGGTGTCTCCTGCACGCCTTTGGCTCGATTCAACGCCATCATGAATATTACATTGAGACTCAGGAGGAGAGAGAAGAGGCGCACAGGGCTCTGGAGCAAGTGTGAGAGAAAGAGACGGAGGATGCAGGAAAAAGACGAAAATAAGAGGTGTACACTGACAAATGCTGATAGCATCAGGGGAGGGAGACCAAAAGAGAACAAGAGCTACAAGAGCGGTAAAATATCTGTGACTGTCGCCACCGAACACTAAAATATCTCTCCAAAGCCTGCCTCTGCAGATGAACATCTCTAAGGGATGCACTGGTGAGGATTATACCAACAGAGGGTGCCACATATGCCGCTCCTGTTTCCAGAAACAGCTTGTGCATAGAGGAGGAGCACATGTCCCCTCCATACAGTGTAACAGTAAGCCTGCAGTCAACTAATCCATAACCACACAACACAACCCAGCAGGCCTATCCCAGCATGCACTTACATAATGAGGGGCTTAATCAAAATTCACAGAGGAAAAAGGCAAACTATAGCACCTTACAGCCTGCACCCATGTTAATAACACCAAGCGAGGAATGAAGGGCACACAAGCAGCATGACATTCCTATGTACACTCTTTAGCAACAGTATCTTGTGCAACACCGTTCATTCAGATGTTACTAGGCACATACTGTTTAGTGAAAGGAGACAAATCAACGCAGATGCAAAATGCAAGTCAACAGTACATTGAGTTCGAGGTACTAGAGAAAATATTTAGCATAAAACATGTTGTGACAGTATTATTAGCAGCGCTGACAGGGCAGTTTACCACACATACAAGCAAAACACGACAATGTGTCTTCATATGAATTTTAGTACAGTTGAAATTGACATGTGGATTTCAGACTGCTGGTTGAACAAAAAACAATTTGCAGACATTATCTTTGATGTTACTGGCATTTGTTTTGTGACATTTTATTGTGACTACACAATTAAGCAACTGATTAAAAAAAATAATGAAAATAATCATTATTTGCTGTTATCATAGAATAAATAGTAACACTTCGACTTAGCATTTATGATACACCCAACAAATGCTTCATAACACACCACAATGTAGTTGTAAGCAGCTGTTTATTATTGTTATTTGGAAATATTATTAAGTATTTGGCAACAATTATAACTATATAATTCTATAACTGTAACATTAAATACGTGGAGGCTGGTATATAAACAGATAATGAATGGTAATAAGACACAGTTGCAATAACATAAAACGTGTCTTCATAGGAGAACTTATAATTGTTGACAAATACTGTACATGAATAAACACTTTAAAATTACCTCACAGCTGCTTTCAAGCACCTTATAGTGTGTAAAAATCATTTATTAAAAAAGAGACTTAAAGTGAAGTGTTGCCAAAAAAGAATTATCTCCTCATCGGATGGTATCTGCTGGCTTCGCCCACTCGCTCTGCATTGGAGGAGAACTGCAGTAATAAGCGGTGCGCTCCAAATCCTGGCTACAGAAAAAACAGCACACCTGACAGAATGCAGCTGTCAGTCTGAGCAGAGACGAGATATTAACTGACGGCATTATCCGACCCTTTCAGCTTTGCCCTTCTCTCCGTCTCTTTCCTGCTGTCTCTGGAGAGCAGGAGGGGAGCGGCAGACAGGCGCAGGGGGCGAGGAGAGACAGATCATGAGGAAGGGCGAGGCAGAGATGCACAGAGGGAGAAAGAGGAGAGGTGGCGAGAGACGGAGCCCGTGTGGGGTGCCGTGCTCCGGCCCCGCGTGCGGCCGCCAGCAAGTACCCAGCACCGCGCTAACGTCATGAGCACTGGCTGCCATATGCTGGAGGCCCTCGGCGGAGCTATTCTCAGCATTTACTCATTTCTGTCTTTTCCGCACACACACACTGTTTGTCTCCTTTCTCTCCCTGGGAACACGGGGATCATGCGAGTGGAAAAACTGGACTGAGAAATGGTTGTTGGCTAACAGCGTCTTATGTAAGAGACTGTAGGTAGGGCAGATTAGGTGTGAACAGCGCTGCAGGAGAGTCTGAGGGCAGGCGGGCAGATGGTGCAGAATGGTATGATGGCAGTAGATTTGTCAGAAGCACATTGGCTCATCTTCCCAAAGAGACTGCTAAATCCCATCGATACTGAGAGATCCCATTGCCTCCTATAATCTCTGCGTGTCACTTGCAAGTGGTGTAGATGACTGGGGGTCCAATTCGACCTCCAGAGCAGCAGCTTGATTGGATTTGTGTGTCTGGTTTGCAGACAAAGAAAATAAACCACATATACTGCACATTGCGTTCGAAAGACTATAGGGTTTAATCCACCTCCACAGCATCTGGCTCATGTTTTACTGTGTTTTCAGTGTTTCAGCATGTCATTGATTGCACCGGGTGTCAGATGGAAACACACAGTTATTTGTATTTCCTGTTCCTTCCATCACTTTACACATCTGCGGCACATCTAAGCAGCCATGAAAAGGGATTCACATTTTTTAACTCCCACAGCCCTTTGTGGATCCCATTTTCTCCTCTCCACATTTAAATAGCTGTGACAAACTGAATTATGCATACACACATCCCAAACTGCTCTATCTCACACTGCATATGGATCCAGTTCTAATGCAAACACATGCACAGGCACACATGATGTTGCCCACCGGTAAACATGCTGACCCTTTGTGTAAAATATACACGGTTTCTTAAGTGCTCAACATTGTTTTGTCACTTCTCCTCGTGACACATCTTGGTGCTGATGAATAAGTCAGCCTTTCTGTTGAGAGAGCCCACGGCTGGCAAAGTGGCATTTAAGGTAAAAACTAAAAGTCAGCTCAAAAAAGAAAAAAATAGGCGCACAGACTCTGGGAAGAGCTTTGAGTGTTTATCCCGTCGGGGCTTCCCATGAATATGCATAGGTGAGTTTGCTTTAATGTAATCACTAAAGTTACACTCCCACAGGTGAAATAGTGACCTGAATGTGGGCAAAATCTCACTCGTTCAGTTCAAAGGGTTCCTTCTACAGTCTTTTATGCTTTTTTTTTTGCTGACGGAAACACAAGAAGAGATAGAAAAAGACAGGAACATTATTACTCACATCCAAAAAGAACAAAGTAACAGCTTGTGATTGTTCTTCACTGGCTAGTAATGTGATCCACAACCCCTAAAGACATGGTTCATCCCTGATGCTTGTTGTCTGCTGTTCTCAGCATGAAGCTCCAGGCGGAGTGAGATTCCTGCCAGTGCTGAGGCACAGTGTGACAGCGTGGCTGCGTGTTTGGATGACTCACGTTGCTGAGACTGGAGACAAGCAGCCCAAACACCACGCTGTGGGAGAGAGGTGGGAGCGGTAGCAATAGCCTAAAGTTTCAAGGACCAAATGGTCGGTTCTGCATGTTTTAACGAGTTTGACGTCAAACTGTGCATGTTTTACATTTCTGCAGAGCTTTTCAAAAAGCATGCTGGATGAGGGAGTATTCCGCAAGCACTTGAATGCAACAAGGTAAGAGCTTCCAAAACACTGCTTCCTCAGGACGGCATTATAGCATCATTCAGTGTCTGGGGGGAAAAATAAAGAACACTACATGTTTCAATGTGTACAAGTAGATTCTTATACCATACTGGCATGAGCTGAAACCGTCGCTTTACTGTGAAGTCTGTCTAAAAATGGAAGCTTCCTTCTTGCTGGAGGAAAGTGACACTCATCCCTTTCTTCATCTGTAAACAGCTTCAGCTGGAGAGCTCTTGAACAAGTCCCTCCTGCAGAGCTCCTCAGTATTTGTCCTACAAGACATGAGTTAATATTTGCGGCTCTATTCTGCTCCCACACACCACTGCTCTGGATAAGGGCCGAGTCGGCATGCTTGACCATGTGCAGGTGTATTTATACACTGTATTAAATTTAGGGCTCTCACTCATCGATGTTAAACCAGATTTTTTTATGTTTATTTTTATCTTTATTGGAAATCGCCACTTTATCTCTGTGTTTCAGATCAAAAATGAGTTAAAACTGTCAGGGCCTGTGTTTTTTGTGTTTTTCCTTGTGCTGCCTTAGCCTGCAGTGTTTTTTGTTGAACACTAATAAACTGTTTGAACTGTTTGGATTGTGTCCGGCTCCGCTACAGTTGGTCCAAATCTACGTACCGTAACAAAAACAGCATTAAATATCATTAGCATCACATGACAGGATTTAGTTTTTGGCCATTGTTGGTCTGAGTAGTAAAAGACCTGTCAATCCATTTAGGAGTGACTGCAGGTTCAGTCTCTGTGCTTTGAATTTTGATGGTGATGGATGAGATGCATTATGCGTATAAGAGTTAGTTAGGCCGTTAGAACCAAGGCACATTCAGCAGAGTTGAAAGGCTTGGAACAAGTGTCCACCACCAACAGAGGAACATTTTGTCACGGCAGACAGAACAGGAGCAAAAAGGTTTATGGCCACTGTGCTGCCAAGATGGCCACTGAGAGTATTATGGACAAATACTGTCAAGTTAGATGTTATACGCAGTATTTTATGAGGCTGAATATGATTATCTGCCAGAATCCTAAAGGATTTCATTTTAAATCTGAATCTGTGAAAGTCCAAAACCAAAATATGGTTTGATCCCTGACCCAACATGCTTCACAGGCTCTTTTCAGGGGCCTCTATGGCGTCAGACTGCATTTGTTCCAAATCATTTTCCAGATGTTATCATCAGAAATGTATGTAGACTTCCATAATTTTATAGATGATCTGGTCTGTGATTGGCTTTTCTCATATAATATGCTTCAAATATAGTTCACAAACAGTCCAGTCCAGACTACCACAGTGTGGACAGCACCCTCCTCATCCCACTGGACAATTAAGATGTCTCCCTGGTTCCAAAGATGAGCCAATGGCTACCACAGAAACACGACCCGAGACTATGACAATGATATGCTGTAATTGCATCCAGATAAATGGGGCTATTAAGAGCGCATGATAGTGGGACTAAATGGAGTGTGAAAATGTGTCACCACTTAAGCCTGCTTCATGGTCCCGGCTTATGTGGACGAAAGACAGAGGGTTACAAATGTGGGGATAGTGCCATTATAGAAAGTTTATTGTGTTGCTTTAAGAATATGTGTCAGTTTGTGTGGCTGTTAGAGCCAAAATAATGAGAAATATACAGGAGTTTCATAGTTTCACAGAGTACACAGACAGGAGACGAACATTCATTTTGACAGCCGGCTGGACACAAATTTAAAACAGCTCTCTGAAAAATATTTCCAAAGTGTCAAGGATACGGTGGAAAGTGGAGCAAGAGAAACTTTTAAAACTGACTCCAGCTATCTCCCCTGGAAGATGAGGAACATGCTTCTTGAGATGAACTGTCTACAGTCCAAATCTATTTCTGCTTCAGTTGCTGGCAAAACTCAGTGGTTGCTAGAGGGGAGCAAGGAGCTTCCAGGCATCCTCTGTATCCCGCTCCGTCAACATCTTCAGCAATTTTGTGCACAACGAGCACATAATGCCCACAGCTTACCTACCAATTCAATTCAAAAGATTAGAGGAGCAAGAAATGGCTTATTTCATCAAATCATCTCTGCTCTGTGCCAGGACAAGACTTGGAAAACTTTTTAATCATCTTGCAATGCTGCAAATAATCTTCCCACATGAGCATATTGCATATTATAGCATACCTGTAGGCTGCAGGAAGTGCTCTGACTTTTACAACAGGGAATAAAACTCAACTAGAAACACTAGAAATATCGTTTTGATGACAGCTTCAGAAGAAGCCTGATGTGTGATGTGTGAATCCAAAAAAAGAGAGGGAAAAAGACGCCTCTCAGGAGAGGATGAAACATCTCACCTGCCACACACTAATACCTCAAACTGTCCAGACATCAATTAAAAAGCAACTGGACTGGGTTAAACCAGCTGAATTATTGCTAATTTGCTAGTTACAACTAACTAGTTTCAAACCAGTGTTTAATAAAATGCACCATTAAAAAGATGTCTCCAGTACTGTGTAATAGATCTATAAAGCCATTCAATTAAGAAGCGACTAAAGCATCAGGAACAGTAATATAATGTCCAAAAGAACAGTCTGTCTGTCTATCTGTCTCATTGTGTCCTTGGAGTTAATGATCACAGTCATCTTTAAAAGCTTTTTTTAAACCATGCGTACTTTGGCCCAATGCTGTCTATTCAGACGCGCGTGTGTGCTCTGACTCCTAAAGTCCACACAAACTATCCGGTGAGACGGACTCTCATTATGGCACATTGATTAAAGTTGGTGTTAGAAAGGAGAGCAGGCTGCCTACAGATGAAGCAGGACATGCAGGAGGTGGGACACAGTGTGCTCTGAAATTACCAAGTGATTATACTCAAGTGAAGGTTGACACAGGAGTGAGACATGCGCCTCTGTATTAATAAATGCAGCACTTCAGGCTAAAGCTGAGGTGCGGATGTGGAGGTAGAGGGAGGAGGGAGGGGGAGAGGAGTCGAGGGAGGAGTGCAGAGTAAACCGCAGTGAGCAGAGCAGGAGGGAGTCAGGCTGGGGTGGAGGGCTTATGTAACAGGTTCAGATGTGGCCTGTACCTCCACAGAGGATAAGGACTGACAAGGGCAAAGGGGATCAAAAGAGACCTTTGAATTCTCTGTGAAAAATACTGAGTGGACCACCAGCTCGGGGACGATAGAGGCAAACAGCCACGGCTTATGCAGGACTGCTCGCTCTCAGCCAACAGTTAACAGCTTACACCCGGGACAGACAAACCAATGATGATGAAGCAAAGACAGCATTTTCAGTGAAAACAGAAAATTAAAAATGAACCTAAAAATACAAGATTTCATAAATGCTCACTCCAGCCAGCACTTCCTAACAAAACAGTGCTTCAGAGCGAGGCCGATTCACAAACTACTTCTATGTGTTTTGCATATGTAGTGGTTGAATAAGTCTTCCAGTAAAGGCAGCAATACTTAAAAATAAAATTATGTAATTATTAGCAACAAAAATGTACTTTAAGTAACAAAAGTTAAGGTACTCATAATGCAGAACAGACCCTGTCAGTGATATATTACCATACCACTGGATTATTATTATTACTGCTGTATTCATATGTAAGCAGTTCTTTAATGTTGAACAAAAAGAACATTTCCCATTTCCGCCATGTAGGAGAGCAGAAGTATAAATTAGTATGGAAATATTTAAGTTCGAGTACCTCATAATGTTACTTAAGTACAGCACTTGAGTAATACACTCAGTCCGTTCATACATGAACCTGTGCACTCTCAGCATTACTGTTCGAACAGCACGGAAAGTTTTTTCCTGGGTCACAGTGTCCTTGCTGTCCCACCTCGTCCCTCCCTCTGTGGAATACATCAGCTGCCTCCCCCTCCTCAGCTCTGGCCTGAGCCAGGCCACTTGTGAGATCACGGGGATTAACTCTGGCAAATCTATAGTCCACACCCTGCAGGGCTCCAGGGACACAAAACACAGCAGAGTCATGATGATGACTTGGCTGGCATGTAGAGATTTTGTATTCCAGTGCCACATTCACACTCACCAGGTGTGGGCTAATGAATTAGTATTGATTTGTTTTGCACAATGTGGCGTGCCTCCCTGGTGGGGCATAGAGCCACTGCGGGAGGAGGGACTTGCCCACACATGTGTGGATATTTAGCAAATGCATTTTCCTCTCAGCCTCATTCACATGCAAATGTAGCTTTAGGTCTTCTGAAGAGCAGATCTTTCAAAACTCTGGATTTTCTATATCTGTGTGAATGAAGTTTTGGAAACGATGTCATCACTTCAGTTAATGCACGCCCATTGGTGCTTTGTGTAACGAGCGTTTGGTTGGCACTGTGAGACATTGTGCCACAAAAGTGTTAAATAACTACAAAGAGATGAATAATTAGCTTCTACTGTTTGTACCTTCAAGTTTCTAGTGCAAAAGGAAAATAAACTCTCTACGCATGCAGAGAATGTTCTTCTCTGGCATTTGGCGAATCGTTGATATGGACTTTATCGCCACCTACTGGCCCAGCATTCTTGTATTTTCAGTATTTGGAGTCATTTTTGTGTTTCCGTGTTGAAGAAGATAATTTGTAAAACTAGGGTTCTGTGGAAAAATAAGTTAATCCAATTACTCCTAGCAGTTTTGCTGATGCTACAGGGCTAACATTTATTTCACTCAAATTCAACTTGCATTTTATTACTTGCTCCCACCATCATTGTTAATGATTGATAAAAATTGCGGGTGCATGCCAGCAAAAATCAAAAACCACTGAATTAAACCGACTGTTCTGCATTCACAAATAAATCAACTAAGTATGGATTAGGAGAATAGCAGCACACGAGCATCCCTGTAAATATCTTGCTGTGCTGGAAAAAGCTCTCTGTGGGATGCAATTACTGGAAAAATGTACAGTACATGCATGTAAATAACTATGTGTACGTGTGCAGTATGTGTGATGGTGTGTGCGCAGATGTCCGCCATCCATCCTTTCCTCCTGCTGTCCATTGTCAGCAGGACTGTGCGCTGCATGGATGATGGTTCCCCAATGCCGCCCGCTGGCTATAATTAGGTGGTTCAACTACATGTAGCTGTATGTGGTTCTTAATTAGAAAGACGCAGGAGTGGAAAGGTGTTGATTTGAAGACAGATGAGCATAAAAAAACAAGATTGCTCATGTGATTGTATAAGAAAACAGGTGGAATAAAGAGTCACAACGATGAATTTGTTCTCTAAAGATCATCCCTATCTCACCTTTAAATGCTGAGCTGCCTGCTGCGAAGGCGCCACATGTGGATTAGTGCACAAGGCAGCGTTGTGCATCCACTTGATTTGATTCAAAAAAGGTTGTGGGTCAGCACATTCACTTTCAGCGCTGCTCTGAAAAGACCCAGTGAGAATACAGATCGGCTCTGAAATTATCCTGAACCAGCTGTCATCACTTCTCTGTACCACCTGACTGCCACTGTCCTGCACCCCAGACAGCCGGGATGGGTTGCAGCCAAAGATTTCGGAAGCCTACTTAGGATATGAGAACAACTCTGCAGGGGATTAATATTTCTGATGCTTCAAAATCTCTGGTCTTGTTTGTTATGTCACTAACATCAATATGAGGCCAGTTTCTTGTTTTTTTTTCACTGGTGTTTCGTACTTAAAAGCAGTGATGCAGCTTATAACAGCAGACAGCACTTTCCCATGTTGTTTCACTCTCACAGATCTGCCCCACTGGGTATCTGACTTGATGTGCTGTGGAGAGACATTACTCCTTGCTCTGTATGTAGCCGCAGCAGCACGACTGACAGGATACATCAGACTGTTTCTAACATGGTGATGATAACCGGCAGCCCCCAAACTGTCACAGACTGCTGTAAAATAACAAAAAGGTCTGAAGTAAAATGAACCTCCTGCCACAGGCTGCAGTTTGGGCACTTCAGTGTTGGGTTCATGAAGGTTTCAGATGAGTCTGCTGCACATTCATACATCCAAATGAAAGTAGACTGCACGGAGAGGTGGTGCACACTCATGAAGACAGACCACAGTAATATATTTATCGGATCAGGGGTGAAATTTGGATACTGGGAGGCCACAAAAAGTAAAATCCCTCTATTATTTTTCTATTTAGCAAAAATGAAAAATGTGAATTGACAGTGTTGGTCAGTCACTGTTTTTTTCACCCCCCTGACATTATTCCCATCAGATTGCTTTCTAAAATTATGAGGCAGGTGTAGGGCTGGGCGATAAAACGATAACGATATGTCTCGCGATAGACACGTAATCAATGTCAATAAAAAATGCGTTTGATAAAATATTCGATAATTTTTTTTCTTCGTCTGAAGAAAGCAAAAGTTGTGAAGTGAGGTTGGTTGCATGAACAAAGGCACTCGCTCTCAGGTAACCGAGCAACGTAGGGAGTAATCAGTGATCAGTGGGAGTGACACGCTAACACGCCAATCATATAATAGTATCAAGTTCGGTTGCGCCATCTTGCTGTCTCGTGTTCGGTGCTCCGCGAGGAGTGAGATGCGAAAGAGAAAGTGAGCGCTACAGTGAGCGAAGAAATTGTCAATAAAACAGGGAAAGTCAGCTCGCCAGTATGGCAGTTTTTTGGATTTTATAAGTCGGGCCGTAGTCAGACCAATGTGGTCTGTAACTTATGCAAGACTGTTGTCCTCACCAAGACCAGTAATACCATAAACTTGTTTAACCACCTTAGCCGCGCTCACTCTTTGGAGCGCAGCCGTATTCGCCAACGTCCAACAACACCACCGCACAAGCAGCTAACCACCACGCAGAGGTATCTGCTTCAGTGCCTGATGACAAATCATCAATCAAGACATAACGGAGGCAGCGGCATATCATACGGCTAAAGACATGCTTCACTGAGCACTGTGGAGAAGCCAGGTTATAAACATCTCTTACACGTACTTTTTTTTTTTCTTAAAGACACTTGCAATAAAAATATAATTGAATAGTTCATGTATGTTTAGAGTAAGAAGAGTGACTAAAGTTGTTCATATGTCTAGGCTGGTTTTATAGTTCAGTCAGTGTTACTGTACTGTCTATCATGTTTGTTTGTTTGTATTTTACAGATGTCAAGTCTTCCTCAGTTTCTGCTATGTTTCCAAAACACGGCACATATATGAAAACATTTTATTCAGCAGAAGGTGAATCAGCTTGTGAACTTTCTGCACTAAACCTGCAGAAAAAAAGTTCTCAGGTTTCTCTCTGTTTACATTTTTACACTTTCATTTACATTTATTATTTGAGTGTTTTCCATGGTTGTGTTGACATTTCCTTTCCTTTCTGCTTTCCTTTCTGATAGCTGAGGGGATTACAATCAGAGGAAGGTTCAATTTAAAATAAATTTTTTAAATTTCTCCTGGTCCTCATTTTAAATAGGTCATATAAAATATCAATAATTATCGATATCGACCGATATACATATATATAATATATAAACATTTATATCGCAATAGAGTTTTCAGCCATATCGCCCAGCCCTAGGCAGGTGTGTCTTTGACTAACTCAGCTACAAGTTTTTGTACATCTTCCAGAAATACCATCCGGCACAAAGGTTTTGCAAAGCACGTTTTACGAGTATCAATATCAAACAAACTACATTTTGACTGAAAACATGGCTGAAACTATATGAAGCACATGATGTACAAGTTGCTCTGCAGCAACTGAATGCCACTTAGATTCCAAAAAGGAAATGTGAATCTAATTTGATAAGGAAGCCAGTATGATACAGTACTTCATATTGACTGCATTAGCTAACCTAACTCTAAATAACATTTATTTTTTACACTTCACTCTATTTAAATGTGCAGTGACTTAATGTTACATTAACATTAACATATTCTCACTGTATAAAAGTGGTATGGCAAACATGGTACAGGGCAGCATTATTTGGAGTCAATATTTACTTGCATTTTGGCTCTGTTTTTGGTCTCCACCAGCTCCTGAGAGAAATACCTGAGTATTTAGCAGCTAAATGCTCTACTAGGTTCACCAGATAGTTGCTAACTTTGTCTGTTTACTGTTTGGTGATAAATAGGAAATGTAGAGTTGTTTTTTAGAGTTTATGTGCCGCAAATAGCTTCCTGCTGTGACTGCAAACTGTGCTGAGATTGGTGAGATTAGCTGAGGGGGACTGCAGAGTTGGGCGATAATTATGTGTAGGTTGATTATTATGGACATTACATGTAGTCAGTGATCCATTGTTAGTGTAGGAATATTAATTCAACAGCTTTTAGTAAGAGCAGTCAAGATGTGGCAGCATTTTTTTTAATTCTCAAAAGACAAGAATTTTCCTTTGCTGCATGAACTTAGTTTTTCAAAGTGCTACACAAAGTCAAACCAAACTGAAGGGAAATGAACTGTGGATACACAATAATTCATTGGCTTTGACAGAGCAGTACAATATTACCTTAAACCTTTTGGGTAAATATAGAGCTGTGTGAAAATGGTCAGGCTCACTCACTTGAACTCGATGCGACATGCAGTCAAGATGCAGAAGGTCATTCGAGGATGAACGACGGAAAAGCTGCAAAACTCTGTCGAAGAAAGTCGATACAACTTGTTTGTTTTGTTTATTACTTTTGGATCAAGGCAATTATGGAAGAATTATGGTTTAACAGCACTTCATCAAATTAAAGTCAACTGTTTTGTGCAGTTTAATAGACATTTTGTTAATTTATATGCTAATTTTTGTTATAACACGATGCTGTTTACGACTGGCAGCTTGAGGAAGTTGCTTTTCAACAAAGGTGAACATGGCCAACAAAGTTAATTAAATCCTGGGCAGGGATGGTCATGTATTAGCACGCAGACAAAGGATGTGCATCTATTATGTCTACCGTACCGTATATATTGAATATTGCTGTGAAGCAATGTGAAACATGCACACATAAACGCACAAACACAGCAAGGCAAGAGTAACAGAATTAGCCTTTTCCTCTGTCAAGCACTAATCTGCTTTTAAAGGCCTGATAGGTATCCAGACAAAAGTGCTCATTTGCAGCATTAATTCTGGAGAGCTGGAGCACACGAGCCTGGTCCCGCTGCAGTGAAAAGCACAGCTCTATGACAGTCGCTCTCATGCCGAGCTCCGACTCTTTCCACCTCTGCATTCAACTAGGCTTTAATGGCTGTTTCAGAACAAGCCTCTCAATAGAGCTAACGGACCACGGGAGTGAGAGGCAGCTGCAGAGAAACACAGATAATGATACAGAGAGAAGGAAAGAGATGACCCAAAGGATCAGTATGTCTTCTCAGCGCTGTTGTCTGATTTGTTTTCTGTCTCTCTCTCTCTCTCTCTCTCTGACCTCATGCTACTCTCTCATATGTCATCTCCCGGTTAGTTTGCTCTTTATTGTCATCTCTGTTTGCCCATCATCTTGCCACTGTCCTTTCTCACCAGGCAATAAAGGTTTAAAGTTTGAATGTGTTGATCCCAGTGGTGGAGAATCCTTTACTTAAGTAAAAGTATTAATACCACACTGTCAAAATACTTCATTACAAGTATACATTCTGTATGTCTGTAGGGCCTCGGCAGTCCACACTCCGAAGTATCCTTGGGCAAGATACTGAACCCCAAAAGTGCCCCTGATGCTATGCCATCGGTGTGTGAATTGATATGTACGTCGTTTTGGATAAAAGCGTCTGCCAAACGACTAATTGTAATTGTATCTAAAATCTTACTTAAGTAAAAGTATGTAAATATAATCAGGAAAACAGTATTAGTTTACTCAGTGTGAAGGTAGGCTGACTCAGCTAATCTTATTGGTTACCTTCCCTTTAAACTACATCCACATAAAAAAAAAGTCATTAATGTGTTAGTCTCATTAACAGTGTAATTATTAGTGTAAAGCTCTTTCTCACAGCAGACACTGCGACTTGTCGCAGAACAAAAAGCACAGGTGTCACTAATAACATTAACAATGGCTCCACTCTACTCAAGTGCCTCCGTAAATCATGACAGCGAGCCAGCATGCACGATACAGGACCCTGAAAGCCATCGTTCATTTTATCTTTTCCACCTGTGACATGTCAGCGTGTCCTCTGTGAAAAAGGTCTGATGTCCTAAAATTTAATTATTCCTTTAAAGGTTACGCTTACCTCGTTTTGAAGCATGCAAACTTCTTGTCCAACCTGATGCACCTTTTGTGACAGTATCACGAAATGAAGCTTGAATCCCTCACAACATTAATGAAAGTGCGTCTATTTCACAGTACATGTGAATGCGGCATGAGCAAGGAAGCTACATGTACATGCGGCGGATCATATGGCAGTTAGAAATAGGCTTGCCAAGATTAGCTCATTAGACAAATGTTTATTATGTATAAATATACTTCGGCTTCTCATCAGAGGAAGCCATGCGAGTGGAGCAGAAAGCACAGGCTGGTGCACAATCTGAAGAGTCATCCCTAAAGTATTAACCAAAGACTTCAAAGCAGAGGATGCTTCAGAGTGCAACTTCGTCATTTTGCTATGAAGTCTAAAGCAAATCTTTTCTTTCCTAATTATTTCCGGGAAAAACAACAAACCAGGCTTGCACTGACAGAACGGACCGCATGATAAAACAAACAAAAAGAGGGAAAAATAGGATTCTGACCTGTAAGTAAATACAGCCCTTTGAAAACAGTTCAGTCTGTATCTTTCCAAATAGGCCACCCCCAGTCTGCAAATTTGTTCTGCTGACTTTACAAAGCTCACGACTGTAAGCGTATGACTCATATGTTTTTGAGAAGAAACAATGTCGTCAAATACAGAAAAAGGCTGCCAGCCGACATAACGGCGTGAGTAGACAAGGTATATAACGGTGAAGTAATTATCATTGACCTCCCAGTCTTCTTAGTTAATTGGCGTGCAGACCCCTGAAGAACTGCAGCTCCATGGCAGAAAGAGAGAGATGAAAGGCACATACTGTACTCACTGAAACAAGCTGATGAAGAGGAGAGACGGGGAAAGAGGAGAGGGGAGTTATAGACAAGAGAAGGTATGAAAAGAGAGTGGAAACGGAGATACGGTGAGGTCAAAATGAGCAAGTGAAAAGCTGAGATGCACAGAAGGGTGAAATTGTGTGAAGGTAGCAGAAAGAGATAAGGTAAAGGAGCTTGTGCATCATGTACCTCGCTGTGCTCGGCTCAGCGGAAAAAACACACGCTTACATCTGCATGGCGTGGACTTGAGCAGATGCACAGACGGAAATAGCCCTGGCGAGGAAAGCGAAAGAAGGATGGAAGTCCATCTAGGGCAGGATGGACGCAGGAGCATCTCTGCACTCTGCTTTGGCTGAGGTAGACATTTAGAGAGATCTAATGTGTCCTGGTGGTTTGCCTGCTCATCAAACATTCAGCCTTTTTACCTGGGCTTCGCAGACAACACTCTTCCTGGAGATGGTTAGAGATGTGTGTGTGTGTGTGTGTGTGCTCTCACGGACTGATTCATCGGAGAGGAGCTCTGTGCAATGGCATGAATTTGTTGTAAAGTGTTTATGCACAACCTTCTGACCTCTGCCCAAGGGGATTTGTGAAAGCTGCAGCAAGAGTGGCTTACAGTATATCACTTCAATTGCATATGCGTAGCCAATACAGTATGGCCTTGATACTGAGCTAGAATATCTGAATAGGCCCGTTTCTCAGTGAGGCGCGTCGCTGTTATAAGCTGAAAGAAACTAAAATGTAGCCTTACAGAGAGAAAACAAAGAGGCCGCTGGGTGACAACAAGCTAAGGCTGCGTCCATTCTAATTTCAGTTTGCTTTACTGGTATAAGATGTGACATATTTGTGCAGCCAGAATGCTTCAAGAAGGAAAATATTGGATAAAGACAATGGTTTCTCACTCCTGCATCTCCTTCTCTTGCACACACACACACACACACACACACAAACTTTCTGGTCTGTCATTTATCACTGTTATATTGATGATATGTACCTCCCTATCAAAACATCAGCTGACAGCAAGGGGCCCATTACAGATGCCTGTGGGCCACCTGTCCTCCACAGAGCTAGTAAGGGAAGGCAGCGTGAGTTTAACCTTCAGCTAAGTGTAATGAAGTTTGACAGTGCTAAGCAGCCAGGCTCGCTCATTAGGCATCTCTGTGCCAGCTTGCCGTGGTCAGGGTCTCTCCTCTTGGCTTTCTCTTTCATCTCTTAGCTGCAGAAGCACAAAGCCCGGCGGTCTCCTCATTAGACAGGCCTATTGCATTAATTCAGCCCAACATAGCAAACAGAGCTGGAGCTGGTCCAAATAATCCCCGCCATTTGTATCTGTTTGCGAACAGGAATCCGACTGCTTCGACCACTGGTGCAGCTGAGCTGACCCGTGTTTGGCAGCTCCTTTCAGATGATGGAGGCCTCCGCTCACACCGCATGACATTAGCCTGCAGTTACAATGATAAAACGCTGCCAGCAGCTGAACCACTGACCTCTGCACCGTTTTAAACACCCTCAACACCCCTAACTCTACCACACAAACACACACACATCTGTTGGCTACAGATCACATGATATGAGGTGGCATTGTAGCCATACCTCTTAGGTGCTGTGATACCAACATCATCACGTAATTAAGAAAAAAAAATTGATATAACTATAACTATAAAGCCACATTCCACCCTTATATTATCCAATCACACCGGACCATCGCGTTTGACCAATAATGAGAGGAGATACATGCTTTTCAGAGGTTTAAGCTGCACACATGTGCACTTATGTCAAGGTGATGTATTATGATAAAAAACGTGGAGATAAATTTGCATCAAGGTGTCAGTGTCTCTATATTGTTATTTAAAGCAAAGACTGGTTTCATTTTACAAGCACAAAACAAGTTCCTAATTTAAACAAGAGAGCTGCTACCAAAATTCAAAACACAGGACTGGAGCTAGAAATACACTGATGCAGCCTTTTTCCTTCCTGACACCGAGCCCCATACCTCCATTCAGGGTACCAATCCAAAACCAGTGCTCTCCAACACCTCAGCGTGTGGACCTCACTGGGATCATTATCATGTGAGGTGACATGAGACCAGGGATCAGTGGAACAAATGGTCCTCTAATGAGGTTAGAGGAAACAATTTGAATTGAATAATGACACAGAAATTGGTTTGGTCACCTCATGGCCCGTAGCTGATGTGCTTATCAGTATCGGACCAATAATGATCACATCAGATCCCAAAGTGGAACCTGCTGTCACTCCCAAATTGATTGACAGGTTTTCTGACACTCATACAAACACAAGGAGGCAAAGTTATCAATTTCCTGAGCTGCTGATGGTTCGTAAGAAATGCTAATTATAACAGGGTTTTATGAGAAATGCCTCATATGTGACTACACCTGTAGCAGTCAACAGAGTGACTGTCACTTAGGTAGCAGCGTCCTTCATGGACAGCAGGAGCAGTGGTGGCTGACAGCTCCAGAGGAGATCCTGCACTCTGTCTGCTTACTGTATCTTCACTCTGGCTGCTCCCACTGACACTTAATTCATCTAATCAACTGATGGATCAAAGTAAAATCCATCCCAGTGTTTAGGAGTTTCAGGGGAGAGGACCCTAAGCAGAAAGAAACTGGACCCCTGAGATCCTCATTTGATAACCTTATTTTTTCACTGTGTGGAGTGTAGCTGCGAAGATAACAGAGGAAAGTTTTCACATTTATACATGCTCCCCCTTCATTTAGTGAATACGCTGACAATAAACTATCCGCTAAGCCCCTTTGAAGGTCCCCTCCAGCCGCTGCACCCCACTTGAAAGGCACTTACCTGATGCTGCTTGCATCCAGCCGCAGATCTTGTACACGGTGGAGGTGCTGAGGAGGAAGAAGAGACTGAAGCAGCCGATGCAGGTGACAACCAGCATCATGGACATTCCAATGAAGAAGGAGGCGGCCTTGAACGCACTCGAGGGGATAGCGGAGAACTCAGTGAAGCTGCCCTGGCAGGCCAGCTCTCTGGAGATTCCGTCTCCGACGCAGTAGTGAAAAAGGCCGAAATAGCCGGCCTGCGGCGTATCCACGCCATCCCCGATCCAATAGGGCTGTGAGAAGATGGTCACGTTAACAATACCGAAGAGGATAGTGAAGATGGCCCATAAAAGTCCGATGACACGGGAGTTGCGGACGTAATTGGTCTGGTACAATTTCGCAGCTTCTGCAGATGGTAGCATTGATGCGGCAGATCCAGGTATCATTTTATGCAATCCCGAAGACTAAATGAATGCTGCGATCTGTCGGAGCGCACAGCGAGGACTTCACATTTATCACACGGACCGTCTCACGGAATCAGAGCCCGGAACAGGGAGAACAATCTAAGCCCGTGCGACTGCAACACAGCAACATCTGCCAGGCGCGATCAACTCATGACGTCGCATCCTAAAGCCAGGTGCTGAACCAAGTGAGGAGCTACGGCAGAGCGCTGGAAACCTGGATGTGAGCGATAACTCTGAAAACTCAATGATTACAGGAGCAGAAGCAGCTTCCCTCCCACTTGCTCCGTGTAGCCGTCAGACGTGCACATCGCTGCCGCACCGTGTCGCTCTCTGATGCCCTTGGAAAGCCTCGAAAAAGCACCGAGCGCAGGAGAAATATATTATTCACACCGGTCTCGGTTACACAAATGATGCGCTCGTATATGGCAGCCTGAATAAAAACAGCCAATGACAAGCAGGTTGTAGCCTTTTATAGCGCTGAATGAGGTCGCATCCAGTAACACATTATAGGCTTGTACTTACAAATTAATGCAGCCTACCATCATAACCATTCAGAAAATACGACGGCCCCCTTCAGGATCGTTAACGGGGATTTATTCTCCGGTTTATGACAGCATCACCGGGCTGCTGGGAGTCAGAGAGGGAGGGGCACAGACGGCAGACGCAGAGGCAGCGCGTAATGCGCGCGTCTGTCCGTGCAAACACCTTCTGGGTGACGCTGCGTCAACATCCACCGAGCTGACGAAAGATCAGACCTTAAATGTGTTAATAAAAAAATTATATATATATATATAAAAAAAACTTGAATGCAGTTAGATTTTTCTTTTCTTAACAATTTCCGGCCAATTCTCTCGCGAGTCGTCCTGCTTGTCAGAGTACCTGCGGTGTTGACGCGGCTCGGCTTCATGAGGCGCGCTGCTTTGCTGCCAGGATGTTATGTAACACTTCATGAGACTGCACATGATGGCCTGAGGGGAAAACAGACACAGAATCATAGAGTAAACACGCTGCATAGTGAATGCTCGTTTCCACTCGTACATTAATGAGCTCTGTGTATGTTAAAGCTTCATTAAAAACATGGCTTCCAATGACATTACTCTCCCTCCTCCAGAGAAGAATATTATATGAAGAAAACAACGTTTCTCCTCCCACCTTTCCCCAGTTCCAGCAGAAGTGGCTGTTGTGTATTTGTGTCAAACATCCAAGTGCCCAGCTTACATGGACACAAGACACCAATTACTGCTGCAGTGGTGAAGCAACCTCTTAAATAAAACATTGCAATCTTTGTCGTCTTTCTCGAGCCCTGCAAGCAAATTCTGCCACAAAAAAGGCAATGAAAGAAACAAATCTTCTTGTAATGCAACCAGAGGAAGTCGGCAGAAATTAAGGCTGTATTTGTAAAACATAAAAAAACCAAAATAAATCACCCTGAACTCCTCATATAATGAGCAGTAAATGGAAACTGGCCTTTGTTTTTCAGTCTCACTTAAATCCGTCCTCTTCAAACACCCCATTAAACTGACCAATAGCTAATGGTTGTGTAACTGAAGGTAAATGTGCACACAAACATGTTTTACCTTTTTCTTTTAAAGCAAACCATAGTGTCAATTTCTAGTCAATTTATAAGTCTGGTCATGATTTAAGGATTTATCATGGGTTACATGCGTTTAATCCTCATTATTTCTCACCACATTACCAGGATAACCTGACTGTTTCCAGCTAAGACCAATGCTTGGTGCTGCTCTGTACTGTAGCACTTTAAATCACTGTGGTGGCTTTTTTTCTCCGTTAGATGCATTGTCGCTATTTTGCTGCTGTCCTTATTTTGCTCCCTTGATGGCTACTGTGCACAATGCCAGTTGTTCATGGATTAGTGCTCGGAGGATTTACTCTCTGAGTTCAATGCTGATTGAAAGCACAGATGAATTGGAGTTTATTCATCCGAGTGAGAAGAGGCAGCAGACTCATGGCATCAGTGGGGTCACTATCCTGAAACAGACGTTTCACAATTTGTTTTACTTCTAGAAATGCAAAATATGTACAACTATTTAGGTGAGCTTCGGCAAACAATGAACAATCAATATGCATCTATTCAAATATCAAAAAGACAGCTGCCTGAGCCTAATCCGGATCTTTGTATGGAGGCCAGAGACATTTAATAACAATTTAATCGTGGTGATGGAGGAATGTTTTAGTAAATATCTGATTTAAAAAAAATTATTTTAAGTAAAATAAATCGTATATGTGAGATTCTGTAAATGTGAAAAGGGCTTTCCGTACTGCATCACTGTTTGAGATTACATGCAGCATAATGAAGCATAATTTTCATGTATTCATGAAATAAGGAAAGCTTACACCATCAGTGTTTTAATCACACCTGTAAAATATGAAAGCAAAGTATGATGGTGTTGGACTGAACTGCATTATTTTTCCTTCTGCACCCCTCATGTACCATATGGACAAAGCATGGATCAGTGCTGCGGTCAAAAAGACCTGAAGCATCAGGAGTGACGTTGATATCTGAATAAAGTGTCAAAACTGGATGCCGTTTTAAAGTATGAATTTCAATGAAAATATATATTTATATAATGCTACGTTGATTCAGGCTAAGATAACTTGAGCAGTGTGGCTAACATGTTAGCTTAACTAGCTAACTTTCAATGTAGCATTCATTGTTGCATGCATACATGGTACATTTATACGCAACTGGAAAATTACAGCTGGTATTTTGCAAGATTGAAATTAGGAGAGAGTTTAAGAAAACATGCAGCAGGTGTTCGTGTAAAGTTACACTCAAAATTAAATGTAAGGAGCCTTAATGCATAATTATAGAGTTGGTACAGCGTGTTCTCTTATTTTGAAGGAAAAAAGTCCCGATATGAGAGCAACGTGAACCGGATGTCCGGTTTTTGAAAAAGTTTGCGTACCCCTGAAGCCAGGTGATACCGTCCTTTCACCGACTCTGGTAAAGTCAAACCCCAGGTAAATTGTTAAAGCAATATTTGGTTAGAAAGGTAGGAAGTTAGACTTTACTTCAACGCCATTATATCAACTGAAGACATCACACGATTATTTATATAAGTAGTGAATAGTGAATAGTGAAGTGAATTTTGCGTTGATTGTAACCATGGTGATGTCCGGGTGTGGAAATGGCGACGTTAGCTAAAACAAGACAAGGCCGCGACCAGGTGTGTTGCTTATTTTGTCCAAGTTACACCTTACCTCACAGCATAATGCAGATAACTCTTAACACCACATATTAGGGCCTTCTTCTTCTTCTTCTTCTTCTTCTTCTTCTTCTCTGAGATGAGCTCCAGAAAACAGTCCAGGTTTTTTTTTTTTTTTTTTTTTTTTAACTTTCACAGGTTAATTAAGAAGTACTCCTGTTAAAATCCAGTGAGCTATTACTCCAGAAAAAAATGAGGGAGTTAATCTGAAGATAAATGCTTCAACCATTTTAAGTTTTTTGTTTGTTTTCAAGCCACATCTGCTCCACCTCATTTTACCAGCTCCTGTGGTCTCTTCTCCCAGCTCTCTTCCATTGTTAGGGACACTTTTATTGACATCCAGCTCCCACTGGAAGTCTAGAGGGTCACATTTGTTGTTAAAGTGCTGTAAAACTGCATCTTGTAGTCTCTCTTTCATTACCACACTCTTTGTAGTCCTCATAAAGTTTTTCCATCTCATTTATTTTCATATTTGTGTCCACTGCCCCATTGTTATGCAGTGGTACTGTGCAGAAGAAAATGGAAAAACAAAACGATTGCAAAAAGTGTTTCCTTGTTTTCTGCTGACATGTCAGTAACACCCTATTAGTCTTCACTTTTCACCTCATTAGATCTGTAAATAATGCAGAGTTTACTTAAATTGACCAAGTGATAATTAAATGAAGATACAAGAGGCCTCACTCAATAAATACAGTGGTTAACACTTCTATATCTTCCCTTCATATTGGTATAATATTCAATCAACAATGTTCATATTAATTAAAGGATGAAAAAGTGAACAAATTGCATTTATTGCTGATGGCCTGTGCCTGCTGAACTAATGGGCAAAGCTGGTGGAAAGGAGATAATTATAACATCACAGTTAGACCTGCAACTGACTTATTTGGATCATGGGTTAATCTGTTGGTTATACTCAATAAAATGCCACCAAATAATGAAGTGCCCATCACTGTTCCTCAGTTCCTATAATCTAATTTGACATTTTCACATATATAAGTTGCAAGTTCATTTATTCTTGCATGAAGATGCTGATTTAATATGTTTCATTGCTCAATGAGATGAAGAAGAATCTGTTTTTCATATCTGTGCAGGAATGTTGCTGTCTCATTCTTTTTGAATAAACTTTTCCAAAGGGATCAAGTCATGTGCAGGTGGCAACTTTACATTTTTTGGAATTTGACAGCAATTGTTTCAGCCAGTTTTTCTTGTAAACACGACCAAACATTCTCCATGTATTACACAAAACCCCTCAGCCTGATTTACAGTAACTGTAGTACTTCATCTGACCACCAAGGATCAGTATAGCCCAACATAAGACCGCAGCACAGGCAGGCTGGAAGACAGCGTGTGAGGATGACTCACATGAAATGTAAAGTACTGCACCATAAATATGCAATAACATTTGTTATTTGAGACCTGTCTGTGAATGTAGTGTACCAGGAATGTTCAATTGTGGCATGTTATAATGTCTTTAAGTCCAGCTCGCTCTGAAAGATAATTTATGGTGTCATTAATCTCTTGTAATCTGTTGTCTGATCCCTGTGAGACTCAAGGTCCAGATATAAAGGCCATGGCTTTTATGCTCTGTGCCCGCAGACCATAACCCTCACTAAGCCTGCTGCTGTGCACAGTGATATCACAACACTTTAAAGAAATGATTTACCAGCCGGCTTTAATTTTCTTGCTGTATTATGATGACCAGTGACACAGATAATGATAGTATAACCAGTTTAAGTCCTTACTTAGTCACTGTGTGCCGTAATTTAACATGATTTGGGTTCTTTTTAACCACATCTGTCTTAGTTGTAACCCTGCAGACCTGTGCCACAGGATGCCTACCGAGCAAGTCTCGCCTGGTTAGAGTTAATGAGAAAGTATAGTCACACTTGCTTGAGGCTTCCTCAGTTGAACTACATTATTTCAGGAGAAAAAAAAACACTGGACTGTGACAAGGCCAGAGAAAAGAAAGGCTGCAGAGTGTGTTATGACAGTGAATCGGTCAGTGTTTGCCAGAAAAACAGGGAGATTTTAGAGGCAGTGCTGGGAGAGAAGAGGGAACGGTGCCTGCGAGAGTTGAAGAGAGAGAATGGTTTTGGTCGAGGATGAGAGAGATTTGCCTCCATGAATTTTGGGATGAAAGATAGGCTTGTGTGTGTGTATAGTGTGTGTGTGTGTATTGTGTGTCTGTTGTATGTTTAAGAGAGAGCGAGCGATTGAATGCCAAAGAGAGAAAGCCTGGGTGTGTTGAGATAAGCATGGGTCGTTGGGAGGTTGTTGTTTTCTGGGCACGCTGTGGTGTGTGTGTGTGCGCGCCTGTGTGTGTGTATGTGTGTGTGCTTGTGTCAGTGATTGTCTTTATGTGTGCACATAACAGTTGTGACTAGTTGTTGACTTGGGAGTGCATGCAGTTCTTTTTGAAATGTAGACCTTAAATGGCGCCACTCTCGATAAGCGTCGCCTCCCTCGCCCTCCCTCGCCCTCCCTCCCTCAGTCTGCCGCTCTCTCTCGTTTCCCCAGATGCAGTTTCTTCTGTCAGAATTGAGTGATTACGTGGTTCCAAGTTTCTCGACTGTTGTTTACTTGTTACTTTTTTAATGTGGCCAAAAGTGTCTCTTATCTTTTTCATGCTGGGAGTAGTGCCTGTTTATGATGTCTTGCTGCCATGCAATCACTACTCAGAGGCCCACTCCACCACATAAACTCTGTGCAAAGACTAAATTTATGTTCTGTGATGGTGGATGGATGGCAGAACTATGTGGGATTGACCATCTGTTGATTTGTATTTAATTCACTCAGAGGACATCGAATCTACTTTGCAATGCAGTACAGGATTTTACAATCTGGGCGGTAAATTAAATCTTCTATATTGGCAACTGAAATTTACCCATAAAAGTTGTGTAAGTTGTTGGAATGCCATATAATTAAACTGGGAACAGCTAAAACAACCAGTGACAGAAGTCCATCTAATTAAGACCACATCAGTTTTCATTATCAATGACTTCACTGATTAATTGTGCAGTCTGAAAAGTCAGTGGTGAAAAATGTCCATCAAGTCCAAAGTTGACGTCTTCAAATGTTCATGTTTTCAAATAAAAATGATATGAAATACAGAAAAGCAGCATTTAAGAAGCTACGACCAACATGTATTTGACATTTTGACTTGATTAAATTACAGAATGAATGTTTTGCTGCACGGTGGCACAGCAGGTAGTGCCTCACAGCAACAAGGTTGCCGGTTCGATTCCCGAGTCTGGCCTTTCTGTGTGAGTTTGCATGTTCTTCCCGTGCATGCGTGGGGTCTCTCCTCCCACAGACCAAAAACATGCTCATTAGGTTAATTGGTGACTGTAAAAAGTGAGTGTGAATGGTTGTTTGTCTTGTGTGTTGCCTTGCGATCGACTAGCGACCGGTCCAGGGTGCACCCCACCTCTCGCCCGTTGACGGCTGGGATAGGCTCCAGCACCCCCTGCAACCCCGAAAGGGATAAGCGGCATAGAAAGTGGATGGATGGATGTTATGTTGATTGACTGATCAATCATCCTTCTCTTTGTTACAGCTTTACATCCAGCAGGTCGACTCTCGTTATGTTTTTCTCCTGTTTAAGCACAAACACACATCAACAAAAAAAATAAGCCCAGCACTGCTTTACAATCACGATTCACTTGTGACTTTGAGATCCAAAGCCAAAATATGGTGAAATCTGGCAAACGTACGAAGTGTCGATGGCCATCTTCTCTTTTATTGTAGCTTATGGTCAACAAACCAGCCTTGCTTTCATCTGCTCTATGAGTAAAACCATTCATTGATATTCTTTGGCAAATCCTTGTCGTCTGTGCTTTGTCCCCCCCCCCCCCCCCCAACATCAAAACTGTATTGTGGTGTTGTTGATGCTAAATCACTACCAGCCTGCTGTGTGCCGACTCACAGCCTCAGCGCCTGAAAGGCCTGGTTGGATTGTGAGGAAGTTTCCGGACTTTTTATTTCCCAGTAGAAACTTGGGCTCGTCTATTGTAGAGGTGACCCCCACTGAGTCACACAAACACTCCCTTGCAGACTGTTTACCATCACAATGCTGACACTGGCACTTTCCCTCGCTGTCAGGAGGACTCATATTTATGTATTTTCATTGTAATTACATGGCAGTGTTTTTATATTTCCAAAATGCCCTTGTTTTCCCCCACTGGCGCTTTTCATCCACGACCGCAGATCAAACTGAGCTACTGCCAACACTTTGCTTCCCCGAGCCTCTGAGAATAAAACCCACCAGTAAACAAAAGATAAAACACCCAAATGAAAGCTGGAGAGGGAGCAAAATCAACACAATGAGAGGGGTTGTTGAATAGTGGCGGGAATGTGTGTGTGTGTGTGTTGCCTGATGCTGGCTGGTGTCTGAATTTGTTCATTACAGAGGGAATGTGTATGGCTGTGTGTGTGTATGCAAGTGTTTCTGTGTGTGTTTAGGCCATCTATGGTTTAGGAGAATAATCTGCAACGTTTTGAAAACCTGAACTAACAAATAGTCCAGTTAGCATCTCTTTTACAAAAACAGCTTCAGGCAAAGTCTCAGCATTTGTTGGCAAAGTGAGAAAATCCAGTGAAATGTGCTGAAAAACTGATGTGATCGTTAAAGTCTTATGATATTCTGTAAAGAAATCCCATAAAAAGACCAAAACCAGCAATGAATTGATAATTTATTAAGTATTGTCTGTGTATCAAAAGCCTGAAAACTATTTACTCCAGCTTAAGTAAATGACTGCGTGAGAGTCACATGTCTTTCCATGAGGAAGAGGAAGAATCTAGAATATAAACTATGTTGATATCATGACATGCACCAGCGTACAGTGTGTTGATGGGCCTGCACTCGTCTACACTGTCTTCTGGGATTTTTTTGGCAGGATGGGAAGCCTGTTCTGTCTCCGGCTTCCCAGCTCTGACGCTCTACTGTCTCCCTCTGATCGACGTGTTTACACTGCTCTCATTAGGCTGATAACACCCTGCGCCATACTCATGAGCTCTGTAACATCTGCGTGTGTGTTTGTTTGCGTGTGCGCCTGTGAGTGTGAATTAAAGCGTGCATTTACATGGCTGGAAAAAGGATAAGAGTACACTGGTATTGCGGTGAAGTCATTGATTGTTTACTGGTGCTGGCTGATCATGAGAAATCCACTTCTGTGCAAGGACATGTCTTTCTATAGGACATACACCCCGACCAGGTTTTTAATTGCTCTTCCCTCAGGAGTTTGATGTCATTTCTTAAAGGCTTTGAGCTTTCATATGCTGTTGCCAGAATAGAAATTTTCTACTGTTTTTACCACAATCTAGCAATTTTCCTTGAGTGAAACTTGTTTAATATCTCAGAAGAGGCAATTCTCAAAATGTCTCTGTAAATCAGAAGGTGCAAGGTGTGTATGTCTTATGGTGTACCACTAGATGGCATCCTGAGAGAGGCCTTGTCACCCCAGTGGCAGTGTTTTGTTGACTGAGTACAAGGGGGGCGTTATAAAATACAGCTTATCTCCATTGGCATACATTTTATATGTGCCCAACTGTGCAGATGTATTTGATGCACTTTAGGCCTTTTTTTGTGACAGTTTAACATACGACTCTAATATCGTCTCTATTCCTTCGCTTCTTATGCAGCATTTTTTGTCTGCTGATGCTTAAAACAACTGGGAATTATTGTTTTGCTGTAGATGCAACCATAGCAATGTCGAGGGGTGTCTTCTGCGCAGACTTTGGCTGTTGAAATGGCTGCCAATTGTACCAGCATCTGCATTTCCTTTTGGAGAGTTAAGAGGATTGGAGCTGACATTTGAAACATTCACAGTAGATGTTTTTTGTTCTGAGACTAATTATTGTTTTATTTCATGTGAAATGTTATTGCCTGTGATAATATGTGCTTGCGCAGAAAATCCGGTGGAACAACTTTTATGGTTGGCCAGTCTCTACGTGGCACTTTGTTAACTGTCTCCGTCTTCGGCTGTCCGGCGAGATGCACACAATGGCGGCGTTGAGCCTTTGGGAATGTTAAATATGGGGAATTTCCAACTAATTTAACACTGTTCTGTGACAAACAGGCTATTGAGCAGTGAATGTTCTTTTATAGTGACAAATATATGCCCTGTGGCAATAAGGTCATGAGAGCTGTGTGTGTTTGCGTGTTTGTACGTATGTGTGTATTGAATGTTTGGCATTGTGAGGCAGAACAGGCAGCGTTTGCTGTGCGTGACTAAGTAAGAGCAGAGCACCAGGAGCAGCCAGCTGTGTGTACCCATGGACAAAGGCTGCACGTGGAAGAAAAATGTTTCAGCACACCAGGTCAGATCACCTTCAGCATGCACAGACACACCTTCTTCCTCTCCCTGTCTGTCAGAACCACTGGTCAGCACCTCCTTTCTTTCCCCTCAATCTGTGTCCATCTTTCTCGCTATGTCCAACCACACATCATCCCTTCATCCCCCCTCTCTCTTTCTCCCTCCCCTCAGCTCAATCGCACCACACCGGCTCTCTTTTCTTAGCAAACCTTTCTCTCATCCATTATTGAGACTTGTTTTTTTTCCTTGAGTCTCAGAATGAAGAGGGGGGAACGGATCTTTTGAATTTTTAATGCCCCGCATGAAAAATGTAGCATCAGTCATTTCGCAGCGATACGACCTGGTAAACTTTTAGCAGGACACAACACTCCAAGTCACGAGATGATGTGAGACAAGGAGAGAAAGGGGGAGAAAAGCCCTGTGGCCTCTGATATGGGGAGGTGGAGAAGGGCATGGGTGGAGGAAAAAAGAGATGTAGAAATATGGAGTGAAACGTGACAGGAAGGTGACAAGGTGAGGTGCTCTTTGAACACATCGTCGACCACAACCGCCTCTAAAATACATGCATCCATGCTTAGGACAAATCCAGAATAAAAAAAGGAAAAAGAGCATAAAAACGATGGTGGACGGATGGAGCGAATCAGGTTGATGCAGATGTTCACCGCCAAGGACAAGCACGAGGTAATCATATTCAGCAAATACCTGGAATGGTTTGAATCCCAGAGGTTTTAGTGGATGGTGCTTCTTAGTTTCTACCCTCCCGGGAGTTTGTTATGCACCAGGAAAACCTGTTAGAACCCCCTCCAGTCGTCCAGCCCACCACCCACTCTTCCCTCCCCTCTCACCTGAGCCACAGAGAATGCTCCACAGCCCTTCAAACAGCAGCCAGGTCAAGGTCAGTGTTTGTGAAATGGTAAAGACCTTTGTCAAGAGAGACTCACTGCCACGCGTCCACATATCCCTGCATGTGATGGGATTTATCAGGGCTCCAGCAACAAGCGAGGCGTGTACTGTGACAGGAGAGCAGCTGCAGCAGGTGGAGAGTGGGATAATGCCATGAGTAGGAAAAAGCATGTTTGCATGTTATATCTGTCTTTCTCCCTCATTTTGCACACTTTCTTCCATGTTTCGCACCAGCAGCTGCAGAAGGTGATTTATGCCGTAGCAAGCTGCGTAACATTAGGGAACATATTTTCACGATGACTCCACGCCACGCATCAGCTGACGTGATTGTATGTCAGACAAGAGACGAGCTACATGAGGCAAGGAAAGCAGAATTCAGGCAATGCCTTCTACGCCTATATGGAGTAAGCTCTCTGAAAAATGTACCGCACCGCTGTGGATGCGACAGGCTGATCTGCCCTCATCTAGTTATCCAGATCGTAAATCTGACTCTCTGAAGAAAAGCTTCACTGCCTCCCCCCCTGCATCTTTGTTCCATACGTATACACATCTCCGGGCTCAAGGTGGGGGAAGAAGCAGAAACGGACCTATAGCCTGAGGGGCCGTATATTCCTGCCATAAGCCTGGAGCATGTCATTTATATTTATGCGCTCATTTAGTTGTTTGTGTCTGCAGATTGGCCACAGCTTGTAGTATCCCATAAATACTCCTCAGGCAAATTGGTGTAATGTATAGCACCCTGATGCCCCTCCTTTGCCTTGTGTAATCTCAAATGGGAGGTTAATGCCTGCATACACGTATGCAAATGAACCCATAAATGGATCAATGTAGGCATGAATGTGTGATCAGCCACTGTTACCATAGTGATATTATGTGTATTGATGAAGTGGGAGGCTTTTTATGGGATTGTCTTAATAAATACGTAGAGTCATCTAGATCTTAAAGTTGTGCAACTTTTCCTTTTTTGTGTGTTTCTGTTGAAATATATTGAGCTGCTGGTTGCAGTGGAGGATGTTATACTGTTATTTGGCTCTCCAGTGTTGCTTGCTTTTATTGCGTGTTTACGGTCTCTAGTAGCCTTGGCCAGCTAATCGCTTACTGCCAGTCATCCGTCAGGGGGGCGAAGTAGTCTAGAGGACAGGGACAGGGAGGGGCTTGCTGCTCTAGTTTCAGGGGTCAAATTGACAGCAGGAGGATGTTTCTGCCACAGGCCTTGGCTGGTTATAACAGTCAGGAGGAGCCATTAAGGGACCTGCCCTCATCTAGAACACCGTCTCTCTGTGAACCCCATTTAGCCAGAGGTACTGTTCTGACAAACAACAGCAGCACTGAAGGACATTGGGAGTGTGGTTTCAAAGGTGACTGGGTGGACAAACAATCATCAATTAAGACAGGAGAGCAATCACTGGTTTCTTTGAGCTACACCAGCAGGTTACCTCACCCTGTCAATGATTCGCCAGGCTTTAGAGGGAATATCTTCTCGCATTGCCGTGAAACCACACAGTAAATTGCTTTGCAAAAAAAAAATAAAAAATCTCCCCTCCTGTGATATTTCAAAGTGTGTGTTAAAAGCAGGTGTTTCATATGTGGGTTTCATCTCTACATGCACAATATGCAGAATGTATAGCCTGTGGCAATGGACAGAAATAGCACCAACAGCCTGGCAGTGAACTGTCAAGAGACAAGGAGCAAGAGGTTCAAATGAGGAGGAGGAACAGTACGGGCCCAGCTAATGAAAGAGGGACTGAACCGCTGAAATTCCTCCATAACAACAGGAGGGAAACCAGAGAGCATCTATAATCATATCTGACAAAGGTGAATGTCTTCTGTCTTCATTTTAATGCCGTTACATTCCTTCTCTGACGGCAATGAAGTTCTAATAAGGAATTGATTTTTTTTGGGAGGGGGAGGCGGTTAAAAGGGCGACCTTCTGACCCTATTGCTCATTGTAGGTGTGGCAGGAGATGGTCTTCATCCTCGAGAATCGATGTAGCAGGCCTCATAACCACCCTCGGCCGATTTCTGAGGCCCAAATGTGTCATCAATGTGTCATCGAGCATACGTCTTCGCTAGAGGCAGTAGGACCTTCCCCACCCGCACCCCCCTGTCGGATGAGAGGGCGGAGAGTGGCATTTCCCCCTATTCTGTGAAATGGTGCAGAAAACAGGAGAAAGAGGGACACGCCCCACAGTGTCTATCAATCCTGAGTCTGCAGCGCTGACCTCCTGTGAAACTTCATCTAGATGCCCTCATCTATCTGTCAGTGAATAGGAAAGGAGGTAACAGAGGAGGGGGTGCTATTGGAGCCAGCAGCCAATCTCCCCTCCCTTCTCAGATGCATAATTCAGTGTTTCTCTCACAACAGCCTGCGCTTCGGAGGGCTCAGCTTCCCCCAGCCATGCGGCCGGCAGTCTGCTAATATGAAAGAAGCTCAGAATCCACTCTGTTGTTCCTTCAGGCTTTCTGGCTCTTCAATCTCAGTCATACTTGTATGATTTATTCAGCCTGTTCATCCATGGCGTGAGACTCGGACCCCAATGGACGAGTTGGGAAACATTTTTGTCCTTGTCAGGATCCAGCCACAGAACTTGGCAGAAGAAGTGTGTCGGCATCACTGTGGGTTGTCAGAGTGACACTGGAGTAGCTTAACCTCCCACTGGTGGTTAGTTTTACTGCTCCTTCTGAGAGGCTCGCCGCTGAGCCAGTGTGCAGCAACCCTGCCTTGGCCTCAATAAGCAACCAAGGAAGGAAGCGTAGAGGACAAGAGCACAGGGTGACTCTTCCTGTTTCTCCAAATACAGTCCATTTTTGCTTCAGTCACTGAAAGTTCACTAAAAAACTGTACCTATGCTAGTTTTTGTTTGTCTTCTCCATATCCATCACCTTATTAATATCGTGTACATATCACAATAAATAAAAAATGTGCTCTTTATTCATATTCCCACTAAACATTTCCCCCATCTGAGGGACTTTGAGACTGTGGTTTGACTGTCGAGGTGATGAGACAAGCTGTTTATAGAGCTAGACCTCCAGTAGCTGTATAGTGTTGGCTGAGACCCAAAAGTCCACAAAGAGAGCCTCCTCACTGAGCCACTGGACTACTTTTTATCTCCCTGAAGGGATATATTATTGAAACCTGGCACCACCACAGTCATGAAATCTAAACTGTGTGGATGGATTCGTCTGCTTCCACAATGCATTGAGTCGGAGGAAGAGTTGCCAAACACCACCATGATTTTCTAGGACAAGGGTCGTCGGTTACTGTAGATTTGGCAAAGAGCTGGGGTGGGGGTGGGGGTGGGGGGTGGGGGGTGACACAGGTGTAGTTGAGAAGCAGGCCTGTATGTCTTGAATTCTGTCATTTCTGTTAATTCCTCTTAAGTTTGGAAAAGAAGTAGCTGGGTTTATAAAACTTTGAATTCTTCTGTCAGAGGTGCCTGCAGGCCTGCTTAGACCTATAGTCCTTTCACTTGATTGAAACTTTAGGTTTTTACTGGGATTTGAATTTACTTAATACTTATTTTGTAGTATCTAGAGTAGATTTAAAAAAAAAAAAAAGTCTAAAAGTTTTAATTTAGCCCAGCAAAGGGGAATGTTAGATTTCATTTGGGGGCCAGATTAATGCTGGCAGAGGAGCAGATTTGGCCTGTGAGCTGAGATTTGCCCTCCTCTGTTCTAGGGTCTGCATTGACCTTTAGCTTCTCATTATATGGCTGCTTCCCTTGTGAATGTGAGGTTTAATTTCTGCTTGTGCAGGGCCTTGCTGATTAATATGTGAACATATTTCACTTTCTTATCTCTCCTAAAACAAAATACTCTTCTCTACTTGAGTGCTTTTATAATCTGTTTATGTTTCGCTTCTGAGGTGGAAGATGATGGTGATCCTTTAATATGCTGCTGCCGGGCTCCCCCTGACCTCACTGCCCATGTGCTGCTCCGGGTCAAACATCCTCCTGTGACGTCAAATGTAATGAGATGGCATAATGGCTCGTTAAATAGCTTGGCGTAAATGATGGCGAGCAGAGGGGCGGTGGGGGTGAATGAGCCTAGCCTGGCCCTGTGACAGCGCGGCTCAGGCTCATGACCATAATCCATCAGCTTCCGCTGATGATGAGATCTCCTCTCCCAATTCATGATTGGAAATGCCATTTAATTGCATGGAAAGTTTCCACCGTGGTCCAAGCCAGTGGGTTTGATCCCACTCACTGTTGTGTGAACATTTCATGTCCCACCCTTATCTCTCGGTCTCTGGTGCTCTCCTGCTCTTCTCTCTAATACAGAGGAGCGTAGCTTGGGGAGCAGGTTAATTATGGAGGAGCTCATTACTCATGTTTAATTATTGCAACTAGATTTTTAGCTGATCAAAATGTGTCCTCTTCTTTTCATTGTGTGGAGTGGAATTACTCCATTGTGTTTTTTACCATTTCAGTGATTGATTTCACTTTAGCTGAATATTATTTTCTTTTACAAAATCTCTTCTCATTAATCCCTGAGGACTAGTTGAGCTCTGCAAAGCATGTCAAGCAATTCATTCGAATTATTGTAATGGATAAAATCTCAGAGCAGATAGACATTAATAATTTATTTTTAGCAACACTAACAATCCATAGATGTACCTGTAGATGGTCTTATTGTCACATAGTGTAGGCTGCACAAAGGCTTTGCTCTGGATAAGCTGTCACTGAGCTGCCGGTGTAGGACTTGGTCATTAGCTGGCAGTCATTAGCAACTTGTTTAATTGAACTCATTTACAGGCTGCGATAATCTGCCGAGGTGACCTTGATTCTGCGTCTGGGTAATGTTTATGCAGTGCAGCAGAGTGTGTCTCTCTCTGTATGCCATTATGAGCACAAAATGCAGTTAGGCTCATGTTTGGCCATAAAAGTCTGCACTTCATTAGTCATAATTACCTTTGCTGTTGCCCAGAGAGGTGATGAGTTTCCGCGCTCTTAGACTAGATGCCAGACTGATGCCAGGAGAGCAAAACCCATCAGTGGAGGTGCTGAGGGGACAGAGTGCTAAATTCTCTTCCTCTTTTTCTTTCCTCTTCTTTTTTTTTTTTAATTCTTTCACCACTCACTGTATATCAGCTTAACCTCTGCCGGTGAGCAGAGAGGTAGTAAATCTGGGGGCACCCATGCAGGACAAGTAGCAAATGCATAGTGGAGGAGAGGAGCAGGGGGGCTTGTTGGAGTGATAGATTAATGAGGCATGGCCTTGTCTGTGCGGGGTGTGTAGTTGTCTGCATGGGTCGTATATATATGTGTGTGTACTTCTATCCTTCCTTTGGTACCCATTGCTCCCCTCCTCCCTGTTTCTGTGCTCCCTTTCTGTTTTGACTTAATTAGGATAGTTGTATGTGTATGGAAGAGCAGATTTTGTGTGAGCTCAAATATGCTAAATATTTACCTAAATACCATTATAAGCAACACTTTTGAATGACCAATAAGTACTTAAGTGCAGATCAGTAATATTACTGTACCCTGCATTAGAAAGCCAGCCATATGTTGACACAGTGACACAGTAACACAGTGACTGCCACACACAGCATCGACTTCCCCGGCTAGTTACCAGAAACAAACAGTGCGGTGACACAGAGGGAGCGGAATAGATTTTTCTTCTCTCCAGGTCCGGCGAGTTGAAAGGGAGAGCTTCCCTCAGGGCAAGAGCTGGAGACTTACCATGTGAAGGGGAGAGAGAATAAGGAAAGAATAAAGGAGAGAGTAGGAGACAGAGTGAGTAACAGTGGATGAGCGTAGGAGAGAAAGCTCGGAGAGAGGGCAATGATTGAGAAAAGGGCAACCACAGAGAAAATAGATTAGTCAAGAATGCGCAGCAAGAACACATGGAGCGGTATGGAACGCCAGAGGAGCCGAGCAAATTAATGGGAAGAGGATTTAGACTTCAAAAAAATACATTCAGAATAGACCCCAAAAGCACAACGTGGCTATTTCTCTTAGGTATGGGACTGGTCAGAGCAGGGAGGTGAATATACAAAGAGCGTGTGATTGGCAGACACATTTGTGATAGAGACAGACAAAGAAGGAAAGCTCTGTGAGCACAGTCAATAGCCATTTAGAGGAGACGAAGTGAGAGATGACAGCTGAGCAGAAAGGGTGTGAAGAGAGGAGGATGAATGAATGAGGGAAATGCTGGGAGGATGGGGAGAAGTGAGTGGGGGAGGTCCTATTGTATATTGTGGTCGGATGGGACTGTCTTGTGACCTCTGACCTGTAATTGGATCAGCGAGCGTGTGGAGCACTGTGCTGAAGGACCTACAGTGGAGGTTTCAGCGGGCCATTTTAATGTTGTGTAAAGGTGTGGCTGTGTGTGTCTGCACCTCGCTGTTAATTACAGTCTGTAGCCATCATGATGATGGTGGAGCAGGTGTGCACGAGGCTGTGTTCTCTTTGTCATTGGTACACTGTAGTGGAACAGCTATTGTCCTTGGTTTTTATGATTGAACATGCAAGTGCACAGCGTCCTTTTTATCGATGACTGAATATAAAGTCAGGAAACAAATTGTGCAGAGATGTCCTCCCTTACTCTATCATCATCATCTCTTCACATCCAGTGTTTTTTTTCTCTTGACTGAAACAATGCCCCAAAATGTATCCCTGAATATGACCGTGTGTGTGTGTGTGTCGTATTTGCATTTTGGTAGGTTCCACTTTATTAAGCAGGGCCTCATCATTGATTGACTGCCTTTAAATCAACTAGCTGCCTGTGTGTCTCTGCATTTGTTTGACTTGTTGATCCCCTCCATGTGGGACCACCAGCTCCTGGTCCACTGACCCATATAATTAATGCCAAAGGCCTCCCTGCTCCTATTGGTAGCCACTAAGATGAAGGGCACATTATCATCTGTATCATCTGTCTCACTTGGTCCCCACTCAGGCCCCCCTCACTCCTTGTCTGTACCTCTTCTTCCTCTGTTGTTGGCGGTTTTTGAGAGCCCAAGTGTGTGCTCTATTTAATAGATATTGTGTCACGTCTGACCAAATCCGTTCAGTCAGGGCAGGATGTTCATCCATCTGTGTGGGGTTTTACATGCCAAAACAGCCGTTGCGTTTCACCAGCATCCACACCCACAGAATCCACATGCCCGCAGCCACTACTTATCTCTGCTTGTTTACACAATGCAGCACAATATGGATTCGGGTACAACTCGGCTTAAATGAGGTGGAGGGTTGCAGCGTGTAGCCTCTGGTGCGACAGCACGCTAAAGCTAGACAGTAAATAAGAAGGTCGTGTGTCGACTGTGGTCTTTGGTCTGAAATTTATAAGCTCCCGTGACATCCGTGCCTTTCTCTAATTGGCATCATCCTACCAGCCTCCAAGTTCAACATAATAAAACATGGAATATGAAATGGAGCCAATTGAATTTGTTACAGTAGATACACACACACACACACACACACACACACACACACACACACACACACACACACACACACACACACACACATACAGTGTGGACCCCCCCCCCCAGCTGATTGTCAGGTGTCACAGTCTGCTGTGGTCTGTGTTACTGCCAGAATTCATCGTGGGAATAAAGGAAAGCAGAAGACACAGTCGGTGCGGTTCTCCTCGTCCACGTCTCCAGAGGCCCACGATAGGTGGGATGGATGGAGTTGAAGAGATGGATGCTGGGTAGCCGGTCTTTGTGCTTCTCCAGAATGAAACCTTGATCAGGGATATGGGGAGGAGGAGGAGAAGGAGGAGCGCAGGGAGGAGGAGTGGGCTCCAAGAGGGGGTGTGAAGCTACTGGTTTAAAATGAGATTTTCACTTATTTATTTATTTAGCTGAGCTCATAGCTCAAGGCTGTCTGCTTGCTTTTTGTTGTATGTTCTGTGGCCTCAGTGCCCCCTCCCCCCCCTCCCTCCCCCCCTCTGTGTTTTTAATGTGAGTGTATCTGCAAGTGCAAATATGTGTGTGTGCGCGCATGCACATTTACACCTCTACCACTGCTGCCTGGGTTTTTTCACGTGTGTCTCTGTGTTAGCACTGTGTGAGTATCTTCACAGTGTTTATGTGTGCGGCTGAACATTTTAGCGCCGCTATCACTGCGTGTGTGTTTATGCACCCTGTATCTTGTATGAAGTGAGAGCCTGAGCTGGTGTCTGGGGATGAATGGTATCTTTTGGGATAGATCTGTTTTATTATGTGTGTGCCAGACATGCTGTGCATCCATTGCACACACAAAAAAAGCAACCTCTCCCAGGCTGTTGCTGAGCACAATGCCTGAAAACAGCTCAGATTATGCAGGACACAGCAGAGTGAGAACAAGAGCTGTTTGTCTTATGTGTCTTTTTTTTTTTTTTTTTTTACAAGTTTATGGACATTTGCACCAACCACACTAAAATCAATATTGTATCTATTAGGCTATAAGAGTTTTCCGTGAATGCAGCAGTTTTTTTTTTTTTTTTGTGAGTGTGCGTGTAGGATTTCAGATGTTAGAACATTTCTCTATCATTTATCTCATTGATTTTCAGCCGCGCTCACAGCTTACGTTCTCTTGAATGCAGGAAGGGTAAGAGAAGGGATTTGGAGCTAGAGCGCTGAAAAGTTCACGTCAGTAGGTCAGCTCATTGATCTCTTTTGGAGAGGAAAATAGTCCCATGTCGGCTGTGAAAATGATGCTGAAAACACATTTTCAGCGATCACCTCCGCTCTCTCTGCTCTCGAACGCCACTCGAACACTAGCATTCCTGTTTTTCTTGACTCTGCCGTGTCCCACATAACTTCTGCCTCCTGTCCTTTCTAATTGCTTGCGTGCTGGATGTTAGGATGGGGAAATGGCTGTCTGTGTCAAACCACTCAGCACTCACTCCGTCTGTCTCTGTCACAATGTGGCCATGTGTCTGTCATCTCCCATGTCTCATATTCCTCAGCTTGTTCTTTCACAGCTCCGTTACCATGACTGCAGGATGGGGGGGGGGGGGGGGGGTTGCTGCGATGACAGTGAACTGGGAGCTGAACTGAAAACGTGGAGTTTGGAGAACAGATTTCATGTCTAGCAAATGCAAAAGAAGCACGAGGCCAACGGTCTGTGGACGCAGGCAGCCCTGAGCGACGCACTTTGCATCGCTGAGAACTCAGAAGGAACTATGACTCACAGCTATTGAAAAATGGATCACACTTAAACTGTGCCAGGCCGCGTGCGTGCACCTTTTAAACTCGCAGACATATACAGACGCACATCTGCTGTAGCCGCTGCAGAGAGTGATGTCTGTTATAAGTCCAGTATTTCACTGCTTATATTAAGTAAATTCATGGGTTCACTATTCTGGAATAAAGCGACAGAGCGAGAACCAGCCCACCGGGACGACAAATGTGCACCTGCACTCGTTTAACCTCTACTTATTTCTGTGTGCGCTCAGTGGAACGGAGCCCCTGCAGTGAATGCTGAAAAATGCACTTACCTCTGTCTGGCATGAGAGACAGCAGGGGAGGAGTATTTGTACATTAACTGGTCTTAAGTATGTGCAATACATACAATACATGACATACTGTAGCTGTGTCCCAGTTCAGAGCAGAAGTTGATGTCAGCCTAGCTTACTGTCTTTTACTGAAATTGTACAGCATGTGCGCCAACCGCTACGCTTTATTTCTAATTTGCAAGCTCAGCAGCTAACTTATGGTGAAGTAAACCAGTCATGATATTACTGCACCTTTTTTTTCTTTAAAAGAAAATCAAATACTGCACAGTAATTTAGTAATTTAGGTAGAAGAGACTGAGCGATATTTTATATAATGATAAGGGACTTTTGCTAGTTTATGGAACTTTCAAGCTTAGAAATGTTAATGTTGAAATTGTAGCATGATAACAATCATGTACATCGACCCAATTGCTGAATTTAAATGGACATTGATTTAACACTAATGTTACCATCTGCTCGCTTAGTATGCTTTTAGACAAAGAAATGTATCAACATCATAAATGTCCACAGGTAATCAAAAAACTAAACTTTGTAAAATAAGGAAACAATGATGCACTTAACATCAGCATTTATCAACAGATCTCCTCGTTTCTGTGAGAGAACAGAAATGTGTTAACTTATATAAATGAATAAAAATTGAATAAATAACATCAGTGCACAGATCAGCATCTCTTTGTTTTTGGTCCCAGTGAATATTTATTTAACGCTCATGTATTATTCACTTTAACTGAGAAACGTATTTGAAGAAAAGCTGTCTTGAGAGTGTGATTCACCTCAGTAACGAATGGTCTTTGCACACTGCTGATCTCACAGGTCAGCTGCAAAGGCAACAACTAGAGCGCCCTCTAAGCAATGCTCACGGCAGAGCTTGTTTAATTTTAACGTGCATGTTTTCTCAGTCGTCTGATAGAAAACATTGTCTCTATATTGAGGAATGAAATAACGTCTTAACTGGTTTTCTTCAACAGGGCTTCTCTGAGTTTACATTTCGATAAGGTCTGCAGCTTTTCGAAGGTGCTCAGCAGTTTAATGTTGAGTGAAACTGGAAAGCGAAAACAACTGACTTATCAAGATTCATTCTGACCTGCTAAATTCTCAGACACATATACTATACTGTTTAATCGTTAGCTAATTGTGTCTGCCAACTTTTCCAGAAGCGACCGTTTCACTAAGACAAGTTACAACCCATAAGCTTAGCACTCAGACAGGTTATATTGGTTTGTCCAAACAACAGATTTGGGTCTGGTGGCCAGACGTTTATGTGAGAGAGGAGGAATGTTGATCCTACTGTTTTTCATGGGATGATACTCCACTTGGTCTTCAGGACAGCTTCATTTGTCAAGGTGTCAGTCGAGCCACTTCCAGAGGCTCTCAGTCTAATCCTGGAGGTATGGGAGGGAGGACAGGCCTCTTATCACCAAGGTGGCTCACGTTTAGCAGCGCTATATATCAAGAAGTTCAAACTCAGACGTCCGTGAACTGACCTGCCGCTGTCTGAAAGAGCACCGCAAACCGCACAACAGTGTTCTGTGATCGCTTGTCACATCAACATTTCTCTATTTTTAGGAACTGATAAGTATAATTAGACAACTTGTTCCAACTGCAATCATAAATCAGTCACTCAATTACGGAACAATTAGAATACATCACATGATTAACTGTTGTAATTATTTCAGCGGTTGCACCGCAGACAAATGGGTCTGAATACAAAATGAAGGGAAATATTTTCAGGACATCAGGTGGTTTGAGCTGAACGTTATCACAGGTCCACAACTTCTACCTTCCCGAAGAAGGGCTGAATGAAAGATGGATCCATCTGCAGAAGGAATAATCACATACACAACAGCAACTGGGCCTGAGCTAAACTGGACCAACACGAAAGGACTCTGTCCAGTCTCATGAATCATGATTAACTGGATCCAGTTTTTTTTATGTACAGTCAGAGCAGAAGTGGATTAATACTTTGTGCAACTCACTGTGGAAAACTTGTGCTGTTTGTCTTGTCTGTCGCTGACTTTGAAGCATTGTTGGTGTTAAAAACAGATAGGTACTGCTGTTCAGCATGTGAAAATGTCCACTTTGTTTCTGTAATTCGGGAGTCAAAATATAGTGTTTGTCTTCTGGAATATTGGCATTTGATTTTTTTCTGTGGCAGCAGTGCACATGGAAAAAGAGCTCTCCCATGTGTAGTGACTTAAACTGAGGCGAGGTTACAACGGAAAATCACAGACTTGGACTCGTGTGTCAGCAAACTCGCTCATTATAACAATATCTTAACTTTCCTTTGGTCCGGTTGTGTGCACTCATATCTTTCTTTTGCAATTAGAAAGAATTGTTGGGGTCTTTGTGTCTGCTCAGCATTCCTGTAATTTGTGTTGTGTGATTTGTGCCAGTAACTAAACCAACAAACAGTAAAAACCATGTCTGGGATGTTTATGGTCTCAAGACACTCAAGTGTCTTTGTGTGAGTGTTTTCATCTCATGTGCCCACTGCTGAGACCCGACTACCAGCGGAGTTTGCTCCTTGTGCGCTGGCCCAGTGAGAGCCTCGCTGTTTGTGACTGCAGCCCTCCCACTGTGACAGGGCATTGAGTTTTTGGGGTGATCCTGGCTGGTTTTATTTACACATCGACCAATGCACCCCTCCTTTCACTCCTTTCAGGGGGGACAATCTTTTCATGGGACTAATTGGAGTGTGCAAGCCATCATAGCTGAAGTGCTCCCGCAGGGCCTCTCTTTCTCTTTCTCTCTTTTCTCTTTTTCTCTTTTTGCCTTCTCCCCTCCTCCAACACCCAGGCTTTTATTATCATTTGCCATATCGAGTAAACAACCTGTTAGTGTAAATTAGGGTCCAGTGAGTGATGAAGCGACACATGCAACCCCTCCTGCCTCCCCTGCTTCTGCTTTCCCTTCTCTCCCTTGCCGTCATCCTCTTTCCATCCCTTTGAGCTCTTTCCTCTTTTGTGCCCCCACCCTCTGTTCTGCCTTGTTTGGCACGCAGCCTTTTCAAAGACAGTGCTAAGGATGGTGGCTGTGTGTGTGTGTGTGTGTGTGTGTGTGTGTGTGTGTGTGTGTGTGTGTGTGTGTGTGTGTGTGTGGATGCAGGGGGTCTGAAATGAAGATTGAAGCGGACAAAAAAGCCCTGGCGCAACCTTGAGGTGGAAATTAATAATGATAAAAATAATTACTGCCCCACTCCCCTCGCCCACGCCTCCCCGACCTAGTTTTCATAATGGAGAACGATAGCCCCCAGTCGCACACCATGTGTGTGTGTTTAAGTGTGTATTAGTGTCTGTGTGTGCACGTAGGGGAAGGGGCTGCAGAATGGCCGTGGTGTAGTCGGGATGGATGTAGGACAGGACCTACATGAAGAAAACACAGAGGCCATCAGGTACAGGGATGTGTGTTGCTGTTAATAAAGACTGCTACAGGTAAAACAGATGGCTCTCCTGGCACATGCTCGTTCTCTCTCCTTCTGCCTCTTGAGCATCAGAAACACTTTCGCTGGTGTTCGTTCTGTCTTGGTGCCGAGATCAAGGTTCTTCATTTGGGCAAATGTTTTTGTGTGTGTGTGTGTGTGTGTGTTTGTGTGTGTGACACAGTTTACACAGTCACATTGTGGGGACTCACGTGCCTTATGGGGACAAAGTGCAGGTCCCCTTAATGTAAATCATTAAATTTTAGGGTGAAGACTGAGGATAGGGTTAGGTGAGGTCAGGTTAGGTTTAGGGTTAGGAATAGGCAACTAGTGTTTAGGGGTAGGGTTAGGGTTAGGCTCCAGGAAATGAACGCAAGTCTATGTAATGTCCCCACAAGTGATAAAAACACAACGTGTGTGTGTGTGTGTGTGTGTGTGTGTGTGTGTGTGTGTGTGTGTGTGTGTGTGTGTGTGTGTGTGTGTGTGTGTGTGTGTGTGTGTGTGTGTGTGTGTGTGTGTGTGTGTGTGTGTGTGTGTGTGCGCGTGCGTGTGTGTGTGTGTTTGCACTGCGAGCACGTGTATTCAGCAGGGGTGTGTGGAACAGACGGTGAACACTGTGCTGTGACCAATCTCTGCTAGCAGCTCCGGTTAGAGAAGGCTGCAGAAGGTCACACACAAACACAGATATGTGCATGCACACACACACACACACACACATTTTATGATGATGAACTATGACACACTTACACTTACACTTACACACTTTGGTGACCTATAGATAGAACATTTTTGCCATTATAACACCAGGGCTGTGTGTGTGACAAGGCCTCACCATCTTACTAATCTGACTTTTAACTTGTAGTTCTTACACCTTGGTTTGTAGGTACTTTATGATTGCACATATTCAGCTGGGCAGCTCAATGTATCCGTGGACTGCACTGTGGCAAAAACTGGGCCCAGATCAACTTTTTGCCAGACAACCCACCCTGAGTTTCTTGCTTGTGTCTTATTCGCCAACAAACCTGTTCCGCCAATCCAGTGTTCTCATTGAAATGAATGAGGCTTTACGAAAATCTTTAGGCCAGCCAAATGCCCCAATTTTTTTTGGTGACTTGAGCTCCTCCCTAGATTCATGGTTTTGCTTTTACAATCTCCGTCCCTCTAGCCTGCTGATACTTTTCTGCTAATCAAGGAGGTCCCTGGGCTGTCTAGCCTGAAAAGACTTGGTTCTTCAGGTGCCAACGTGACCACAGCCACAGAGGACCTTTGGGCCACTGCTCCGAGTAGCCTTTGCATTAATGGAACCTTTGGCCTTTTCAGATTCCATGTTCCCAACCATGCAGGAAAAATCTACCCACGACTTCTACACGGTCGCAGAAGACAGGCTTATTGTTCTCAGGGCCAAACTCCAGCAGACCGGTACTTAGGAGAGAGCTGAGAACTGTGAGCTGTTACCACTGGAGAACTGCTGAGTCAGGATATAGTTGAACAACAGTCCTGACTGACACACCCTCTCTGGACCCGAGGACAACTTTGCCCATCTCTCTGGCAAAAGCCACTGAGGTTGTAAAATTGCTCCACAGTGGCACCAGGCCAGTGGTTGGGGAGATTCATGTTAAAACGTTGAAAGTTGAACAGTGTTGAAACATTGTTGAAGTGCTTTGGGTGTCATGGCTCTTCAGTATCGAATGGAGAACAATGACTGGCAACTGGCAGAAATAGATTGGGGTTTCCACAGTAGTGGCTCTGATTATTGGGTCAGACTGCTCAGCCTCACCTTCTCCTCTCAACAACAGGTGTGTTTAAATCCACCTGTTTTATGTGGAATTTCAGTTTGTGTATAAAACAAACGTGGATATCCTGAAAAAAACGCTAACAACAAAATGCAACAAAGTGCAATAGAAACAGTTTCAGCCAACTAATCATGACATATTGAAACTTCCACTCCATTGAAGAGACTAAAAATAGTAAAAATGAAATTTGTGTTGAGCAATGAGGATACTGTAACCTTCAAATTTGCACACGAAGCAAAGCAAGCATGCTGTCTAAATCTTTTTCCACTATTTGAGGTTAGACTGGTGCTTTTTTTAATTGCGTCATCTCATAGTGCCCTCTCCTTCTGCAATGGTATACTGGCAGCTGACTGGAGCCAACTCCTAAGATTCACATAACAGTAGTGAATAGAAACATGCATAAATTTGCATTTTCTGTTGCTGCTTTTCTGAAAATTCAGTCAAGATGTTTGCTACATTTGGATGGAAACTTATCATAGGGACTCTTAGTGTTTGATATATATAGTGGCCTGTCTGCCGGGTTAAGTGCATTTTGCTTTCTATTGTTGGCCAGTTGGCTTGCAGGTGTAGTGTTTTGTACTGACACTGTACAAGACAGCCCCATCAAAATTGTGACATCCAATATGACCTTAAAGTATGGCGTTATCTGCACATATTGGAACCACTTAAGAGCAAACACTCAGTACATTGCTAACATATGTCACATTTGCCACATGTAAACATGTCCCATGCTTTCAGATATATTGTACTGTATATATTATATTTTCATCCATCTGAAACCATTTTGACTGATTATTAATACCAAATGTGGGAATGCAGTGAAGTTGTGCTTTAAGTGATTACTTTCAGCTTCCCAATTTTATCTGCGAGAACAGAAACGTCAACATATTTTTGCTTAACCATGCAGCTAGCCAAAAGGATTGGAATGGGTGTTTTGTACTTTGGGCTTGGATGGCAAAACACATTGTGATTTTCAACATTTTGACTTTCCCCTGTCTGAAACTCTGGTGGCAGCATGAATCTCTGCATCTGGCTGACATCTTTTAGCGGATATCAGCACACCACTTCAAGCTCAACCACAACAAGACTGAGCTGCTCTTCCTCTCAGGAAAGGCATCTGCTATCCATATGAACTCTCCTTTAACAGTGAGAAGTCTGGTGTCCCCGGCTTTGACGGCAAGGAACCCGTCTGTGACACTGGATGACTAGCTGGCCTTCACTGCAGACATCACTGTCCACAACATCAGGAGTACATGTGCGTTCCTCATCCAGGAGGTGGCGCAGGTTCTGGTCCGGACTCTTGTGATCTTGCACTTAGACTGCTACAACTCACTCCTGGCTGGTGTTCCAGCATTTGTCATCTGGCCTCGGCAGCTCATCCAGAGTTCAGCAGTCCCAGTTTACCCAAGTTCTCCCACACTACACCGCTCCTCCGTGCCCTGCACTGGCTGCCAGTGGCTTCTCGACCCGCCTGAAGACACTGGTACTTTTCTACCATGCTGTGAATAGCTCAGACCCATCCTTCGTCCAAGACTTTATCAAACTATCCACCCCAGCCTGCCCACTACGCTCTGCTACAGCTGGTCGACTTGCTACTTGCTCATTATGAGGGGCCCAGATGCCGTTCAACAGATCACAACTGTTTGTTGTTCTGGCTCCACAACGGTGGGACGAGCTCCCCACTGACATCAGGGCAGCAGAAACTACACATCAACTCTACTCATCTGTTCAGGCTGCACATTGGCTGAGCCAAACTCTTCTTTATTTCTCTTTCTAAATGTAGCTCTTGAAACAGTTCAGCATATTTGATGAAACTGATGTACTTGCATGATGCTTGCAATTTTTGGCTTGTATCCTCATGGCTGAATGCACTTATTGTAAGTTGCTTTGGATAAAAGCGTGTCTAAATAAATGTAACTGTCTCTTGAGGCAGTGAGGCTTTTTTTGGATCCAAAAGGAACTTCTGGCTCACTTGTTATTAAAAAATAGAAGTTTAATGCTGAATCCAAGTCAAAACTTGAAAGATACATTTTTCAAGTGCAGGCTCAAGGCTATAAGTACAGTATGGCAACATTTACCGTAAGGAATGCTATCGAAGCTTCACATACTGTCAGGACTTAAGCTCTTTAAGAAGTCTCATCGGTGAGTTAATGCAGTTACATTAATTAAAAGTGCTTAATTAAGGCAACGAGGAGCTGGAGGGTGGCTGTGGACTGGTTAAGAGGAAGAGCAGAGGAGGACTGAGATAACCTCTGACCTCACTCTTCAGTCTCAGCAGAGTGGTCCACCTAGCTGACCTCGTAGAGCAGCTGGGGAGGACACACACTGCTTCTGAAAAGTTATTAGGTTCAGTTGGACTGTTTCTTATCGTACTGTACTTTCTTTTCCTTTGCTTTTCTCACTGTGCTGTAGTGCACATGCTTGACATTGTCTTAAATTGGCATACTAAAACAAACGTTACAACACACCTTGTGAAGCCTTTGCCACGCTTTCCACATAACTTTATTTAGCTTTCTGATGTTGTGTTGTCCCCAGGGCAACAGTAGCAGCAGGGGTCTCATTCTCGGTGTTTCCATAGACTCTATGTGAAAAATGATTGCTTTCTCTTTTGAGCTGCTGTGGCGACTTAGTTCTTTAAGGTGTTTGAGGTTTTGGGAGAGAGTTGTTGCCACATGTGATGTCCATGGATGAAAAAAGCAAAAAGATGAAGAACTAAAACTCAAACACATGATCTCATCAGGCATGAAGTGTTCACCATGGAGAATGAATTGTAGAACACTGTGACGAGGAGAGGACAGAGCAGGCATTTATGGGGATAAAAAGAGGTGCATTTTTTGTTTCAGATCTGACAGAATGGAGAGCGTTTCATGCCATTTCTTTAAAATCAGACTAGCTGTATTTGAAGCATTTCTAGGCTGTGTAGATTTGTCTCACTTTTATGGCTTTTCTGACAGTTGTAAGGTGATATGTTGTAGATCTGACTGGCCACCTTAACAGAAAGTGAGTGAAGCTCTCCCTTAAAGTTGCATAATATTTGCCTTTTTGTCCAGCCTTCTTGGATGTCTGGCCTGCTATGTGGATAAACATGCTGACTGTTGCTGGTCTGGGTGCAGCAGCTTGCCTGGCAGGTGAATTACTTCACTCGAGCAAAATATAAATCTCTCTAAGTACCAAAGCAGAGAGAGGCAAGAAATAGGCAGAGACGCAGTGGTACACATGCATTTTGCTTCTGCATGTGTGTTTTGTATCCGTGAATGTGAATATGGACGTGTGTAGGGATATCTGTGTGTGCATATGCATGTGTGTGTGTTAAAGAGAGAGATCCAGGGTTTAGACTGTGAAAGCATCTGGCCATGCCGGCCTGGCTGCATGCTCCTGCTGTGGGTCAGTCAGGCTGTTTGGACATGAAGTGACTGTGAGTGTGTGTGCAGCTTGCTGGCTTGGGAGTGTTTATGTCTGTAATAGGCACTTAACCACACAAACCCAGCAGGCAGCTGACTAGAAACGCCGGTGGAGACACTCAGTGGTGTTAATGGCAAGCTCTTTAAGTTCCCTGCTTTGTTATAATTTGCTTAATGTGGGAGAGAATATTTTTGGTGAGGGTGGATAGTGTATCACTTTCCTACAGAGCAAGAGATGGACGAGCAGAGAGAGAGACATGAGTGAGCGTGCTGCTGAAAAGTGTGAAGGGTGCAGATTCATATTGTTTGTATTTATTCCCAGATGAAAATAGAGCGAGTGAGATTGGGTGTGTACAGAGTCTTAGAGAAATACTTATCCATCATTTGGTGAGCTGGAGCAGAGACCGGTGGGGGAGAGAAAGCAGCATTATGGCTTATGTCTGCACCGTAGTGGTGGGTTAATCTAGAGCAGAGAGGTGGCTCGCCCTGCTCTGACAGGGAGAAAAAAGTTGGAGAATCGTGTGGAAAAGGAGATTCTGATGGAAAACCCCTGAAAAAAGCAACAGCAGAGAAGAAGAAAAACAAGTTTGAGCGCTGCTTAGGACGAGAGAGGAGACAGAGAGGTACGGGGCTGGAAAAAGAGGGAGATCGAAAGAGGGGAGGGGGACTATGTGGGAGAGCAGCAGAGAGACTCAGGGAAGGAGAGGGAGGTGAAGAGAGCGGAAGAGGGAGGGAGAAAGGAGGTGTGATAGTGGGTGGGAGAGGAGGAGACAGTCTGGTGGATGGGCAAAAAGACAAAGGAAAGAGGAGAGTGAAAGGGATATGTCAGTGAGCTGGTTAGGGATGAAGAAACTAACAGATGCATAGAGATAAGACAGCCAAGGTCTCAGGAGGGGCATGCAAGAGTGCAATGTGGAGTAACACAGTGGTTTAGTGAGAGGTAAAGAGAAGGAGAGGAGAGAAGGGGGGAGGAAGAGATTAAGGAAAAAGGCAGAGTGATAGAGTGGCAGGGAAGAGGGAGGAGGGAAGAGCTGGATGAGAGAGAGGAGGGAGGCCGTCTCGCAGAGCGCATACAGCACGCGTGGAGCTGGTGTTAGAGCGAAAGAGAGACAGAGAGAGGGAGGGTGGGAGGAGAGAGGGAAACAGAGGGAGGGGGTGAGGTATTTAAACGCCGGAGCAGGACAGCACAGGCGAAGCTCTGAACTCCCAGAGAGTGAAGGTAGGACAGGGAGAGGAAGCAGAAGAACAGAGCTCTGTAGTTTTCCCGACGGCCAAGCCCACACACTCACACACACGTACATACTGCACACACAGACGCACACACTCTCACGCACGCACTTTTGGACTTTCGACTCGTCTGTGGACTCCACGAGCGGTCCTCTGGAACTCTACCTGTGCCGTCCTCGCTCCCACTCATCACTCTCCTCACCTCTTCACCCACCTCCACTCCCACAGTCCCTCGCTTGGTGAGGGTAGATGGCCATGGCGCAGGCCTCTCTCGGGGGTGCCTTAAGCTGTGCCCTGCTGGCCCTCGTCTTGGGGAGCAGCAGCATGGATTTCGGGGCGCCCCCTGCAAGCTTCTACCCCCGTTTCAACCCCTTCTTCTTCCTGTGCACCCATCACGGGGAGCTGGAGGGAGCCGGGGTGGCAGAAGGTGGGGGAGAGGTGCTACTCACCCTCCAAATTACAGGCAACCCCACTGCCTACACCCCTGGACAGGAGTATCAAGGTGAGCACACCCCCTACGGTGTCCACTTTCTTTTTTGCTGCATGTTGAAGAGAATGGGATTCATCATTAGTTCCGAATCACATAAAGAAGAAATGTGTTGAATTGATCTGATTGTAAAGTTCAGTAGTTGTGGAAAGTAATGCATTTTGTGTTATTTTAAAATAGTTTTCCTCTTTGGAAAGAATTTCACTTGTCCTAAAATTGTTATTATACACAAGATACATTTTACATTAAAGATATAAATAACAACTTCATGATCAAAAATTCTGCACACACACGTGTGTGCAGTGCAAACATTTCCTTGCAGGTGTTTTTTTTTTCCACACATGACACACTGCTGTATTGTTTGCATATGGGAGTGTGCAGTTTGTGTGGGGTGGCTGTTGTTTGAAACCGGCATTTATGTAACTGTAATAAGTAGTGATGCTGAGTGGGACTCCTGTTCAGTGCCGTGAGCAGCTTTGGTGTTTTACTGAGCTGTGATCCTGATGCTCCATGTGTAGGTGGCTTCTCCACAGGACTAACAGCGAGATCCCTCCAATTGAATGAGGGAGAGACTGAGAGAGAGTGTGAAAACTGCGAGTGACGATAGACAAACGGAGCATAGAAAGAGATGCTCAGACTGGTAGAAATAAAGATTTAGAAATCGGTAAACCATGTGTAGACTGCGAGAGGAGATTAATGTCCCGTTTCCCACACTGATGTGCTGGCACCTGGTCCTGGAAAAACGATCTCCTCTGACCTCCCAAACTGTGTCATCATTGCTCAGCCACTCACTCTCGCCCTTCACTTAACACTGGGGACAGTGACCCGCACAGGCCACCACAGACCGACTAAGGTCACGTTCCCAAGCAGCTCTTCTCTAGGACTCGGATGTATACACATTTTATGTATATCGCTGATTTATCTAACTTCCTGAATACACACACGTATTTATACACTGCCCATATCTTTTCCTAACTCTGTCTTTGTTGTATTGCACCTAATATGTTATGGCAAACAGTGGATTTATTACACTGCTCTTGCGCTGTTAACAACTGTATTCCATTATCATGGCAAATAAACCTCTTGATTCCAAAAAGGATATGTGCTGCAGAGTTTGTGTAATTGTATACAGAAAGAAAAGGATATGAGAGGGACAGGAAAACAGCAGGAAAGGAGAGGAATCTGGAAGAAACAGTATTATCGTCTGTATGAAAATAACAGCCTGGATCAACCCTTCAGTCAAGCACCTTTTAACGGGGGCCGGGCTTGTAGGCAGAGCGGGTGGGGAGAGATTTGAATAACGAGCTGGTGGATGGGAGGGATGGAGCACGCGGAGAGGTTTAAATAATTAGCATTAGAAATGTGGTGGACTGGGAGGAGGGGGAGATTTAAATAGGGCCACGGCTGGGATCGGATGGAGTAGGGGGAGATTTAAATGACGATGAGAGGATTGAGCAGATAAGATACCAGCAGTGGGGCTTGCACAGAAAAATGACAGGGTTCCAAGCTGCTCACTTTTTTTTATCCTCCGTCCCATGTTTTGGCACACGATGGCAGCTCATTGTTAAATTTTGACTGAGTTTGCATGAGGATGGAAGCATAAATGGCAAGTGAGCAAGTGCAACGTGGCCGGCTGTGCGCTTAGTTGTGCAATCAGGAGCAATCCCAGTCTCCCTCTCTCCCTCCCATCTCTCTCATCTCTCCACAAACCTTGATCCTCACATGTTCTTACCACAGTCACTGCCCGGCTCATTGTGGCAGGAATCAGGTGGTTTGAGGTCTACGTGCAGAGGTGTGGGATTGAGGGTGGGCATTTATCAGTCTGCTCTGCCGAAACCAGAATCAGAGAAAAACACACATCTTCTGGTGGTGTGGAGGAAAGGGCGAGGGAAGCGCTCGTGCCATTGTTTTGGACGTTTCTGCGAATGAGCATTTGTATTCCAGCTTGCTTCTTTTATTTGGTTTTGATCGGTTTTTTTATGTGTTCTTTGGGCTTTAGTTTTTGGATTACATTTCGGTTTAATCTACTAAAAGCAACGTGTGATCTAACCACTGAAAGAGCTGCATGTGGAAATGGTGGGCGGAAGGCATTAGAAATGCTGGCCGTGTGGTTGTTGAAGGGCTGTAGAAAAGAAAACTAAAGAAAGAGCGCAAAGGAGAGAGGTTGTTAGTGGAGGGAGGGAAAGTTGGAAAAAGAAAAGAGACAGGGGGTGAGTGTCTTAAAGACCCACCTCAGTATTCGGTGCCGAGCAAGTGGAATTCTGTGTGGCCGATTTGTCGTACAGTAATTGGGTTTCTGACCTTCTGCCTCTTCTGTTGCTTTCGAGTGATAAGACCATGTGTGGGCAGCGTGCTCTGTGTGCGCGCACTGAAGACGAGATTACTGTGTTTAGCCATCAGAATGAAATCACCAGGAGAGGTTGCGTTACTCTGTGTGTGAAATGTTTGAGAGGGTGGGTGTATTGGCAGGGTCATAGTGGACAAAATGGAAACAGAAATACTGTAGAGACACTCTGAACTGCAGGGAAACAGAAGGAGCAGAAATGAAAAGATTTGTGGAGATTTGTGTGCTTGCATTCAGACTCTAGGGTCAATCCTTGTGCCAGACAAATGAAGACCAAGTGTCACTCACTCACACACACACACACACACACACACACACACACACACACACACACACACACACACACACACACACACACACACACACACACACACACACACACACACTCATATACTGCCCACATACAGCCTTATCTTTCAGAAGAGAGAGTAAAAAGAAGTAAGGTCACGCTTGGATTTCAGCCTGTCCTCTAAATAATCAAACGACCCTTTTGAACCACTTTCACAGGAACACTCAGGAAGCAGTCCTTTATTTCTGTCAAGCATTTTTATTTTTTTTTAAATTTTGTCTCTGACCTCTTTTAACACTGCTGTGGGAATGTGAGATGTTCTCCGTACAGCAACCGCATGTTTATAGGAACCAACATCAGAATACAAAGCCCAGAGCCCTGTTTCTAAACACAGTCAATCAGAGAGTGCTGTTTTTCATTCTTCTTGGTTCTTGTGTCCCTGCATTGGAATCATTACGTCTTCGTTTTCACAGATGAACAGCAAGCAGGGATGGTGACAGAGCAGAAGGAGAACGGGAAAAAGGCAAAATTCCTCCAAACAGACTGTTTTAGTATCAGAAAACATGACCTTTCCAGTGAAACACATTGGATTCAAATCATGAGAGGGGACTTGCTTCTGCTGTGGTATGCAGTATGATTAGACAGCACAATGGAAAAGATTGGTGAGGGAATTAAATGGCAGTGCGGTGTCCTCTGCAAGTCAGTAGAGAATAGCTGGAAAAATGGAGGTGCATGAGCAGAAATGGGGCCAGTGAGATTGATTGAGTGCCTTTGTGTGTCGAGGAATTTGTACCATTTTTTTCCTGTTGATTTCATCCTAGTTTGTAATGATGCGTGTGCACTTGTGATTAAAGCTGCAATGCATGCTTGTTTGCGGAGAACACAGTGTTGTGTCAGGTGTCAATTAGTCCGTCAATTTTATGTTTATGGTGCGTAAAAGGCTTAAGTGAGTGCTTGAGTTTGCCATATGCCTATTTGCATACATGCAGGGTTATTCATGTCAGTGTAGAGCACTGAATGAGCCACTCACACGGGCCCGTGCTGAGGCACGCATGTTCAGGTAGGCAGCGTGGCTCTCTCTCTCTCACTACATTCATTGTTCCTACACACTATTGAAAACCAAACAATATTCAATGGGATTCAGCAGTGTGCGTCTACCGCAGCGCAGAATAGAAAAAGCAGGAGGAGAAACAGTGTCGCGAGGGAAAGTGACAGAGGCTAAAACAAGAGAGACTGCTTAGAGAACTAGTTGACAGCACAGGCTGAAATGGCCATTGCTAATCTGTCAATGGTCTCCACAGAAGTCCCTGTTCCATGGACCTTTTCATGTGCAAATGATTGAAGAGGCCCGGGAAACAATCAACATTTCAAGGAGATTTGGATGTTGCCACTAAATGACATTCTTAATGGGAACTTGGAGATAAATTCATCCGCACAAAATGCCATCAGCTCTTCCCGTGATAACCTATCAGATTAGACACTGTGAATTACTTCAGCAGCTCTCCTGCCAACCACCAGAAACAACTCACTGTGCTTTGCAATGGGAAAGAGGCCATTATCTCTCTGCAAAGTTGATTACTCGTCATGGTTGGGGGAGTTTTTCCGTGAGTGTTGACTGATGTCTGTAAAACAACAAGTCAGTCATGTTGAAGTGAAGGTCACACACACACAGAAGGTCCCAGTAAGGCTCTAGAAAAGCAGATATTATCTTAGCGAATGGCAGGTCGCATCGGTAAAGCCGCAGCGAGACATCATGGAAACACAGGGCCCCATCTTTAAGTCTTCACAAGCATGCGCTCAGAGTCCATCCAAAATGGCATCAGTCTGCTGTGTCCTCAACAGCCCATCGGATGTCACCATCGCCTTCTGCAGCACTTAACCCCTGTGGCGACTGTTAAGGGTCTGTTTTCTGACCTCATACCACTTCTTGTCAGTGCTGCATTGCTTGGAGCTCTGCTCCAGCGCAGTGATTAGATTTGGCTGGTGTCCCCACTCTTCCAGTCCACCAGTCTAGCGCGCCTCACGTCTCCATTCAGCTTATCTGTAGCATTTTATATTTATCTAATTAGGACTCTAACCAGGAAAACTCTTAAGTATTTCTTGCAGTGCAGTGAGCAATGGTCAGTGAACCATCAAAAAACTGGCCTAGTTTTCATGACATCCAGTTTAGAGGAACAGGGACGCTGAAAAGAAGTTAAGAGTGTGGAAAGAGCAGAGGGGATAGGGGCTAATGGTTTAATAGAGCTCGCTTGTGAGCGAAGGAAAAGCAGCATGCAGATAGGACTTTCAAATGGTCCAAACCTGTGCATTCATTAGCTTCCCAGCTCTTGAGCCTCTCTGCCTCCTGCTCCTTTGTCTGAATAGGTCACTTCACTGAGTAGAGAGAAGTGTGTCAAGTGTATAACTGTTTGTATGGGCGTGCTGGGTGTGTTTGGGTGTCCTGTCTTTGTGGACATTGAATGATGAACCATTTAGAGAGCATTGTATTCACTGAGATATTCCAGTTTCCTTTATACGAAGGAGCAGATGGGCGAGAAATGAGAATGGATATTCATTGGGAATCTTCCCTTTGTCACACATGCACGCTTGGCCATGCACGCAGCAGTGAGCTCTTAGTGGGTGATCCATCATGACATGGAGACAGGTCAGATGTTCCACTGGCTAAACACCAATGTCCTGATCAGCAGGCTATTACAATTCTTTGTGTCGATGTTACAACAGGATATGACATGATAATATGAACAGGAGGTCACTATTTTCCTTCTGTCAGGTGCTAAATGGCTATGTCAAGTTGTTTTCATAGGAACATACTCTGGCTGTAAGATACTGTACAAACCTATAGCAATGTAACGACGCTGCACTGTCTCTGCTTTTGTATTTTCTCATAAAGGGACAGCGAGCTGCAGCAGCTCTGGAGAATTTGAAGCCGTGATAGTTGAGATTGCCCAGATGCCATCTATATGGTACATTTCTGGAAAATTGATTTACTGCATCAGAGCATGGAGAATCGCCTCAGATAGCAGCAACATTGTTAGCCTTTGCCAGGCTGGTGCCAGAATGATGCCAGCGTGGTGCCAGGTGTGGTGGAAAGAGCTAAAAATGAAGGCAGTGAGTGGATCCCTGCCAGGCAGAGGTGTGTGCCTGCACCGGTGTTATTTGGACGAGCAGCAAGGAGCGCTTACATTTTTTATTTTCAATTTCCTCAACGGATTCATTTTCCAGCCAAAACAAGAAAGCTTTTAACAAGCAAATGTGAGTTGTGTTTTCACTAACTTTCATGAGTGGGCAGACGAGTGGGTGTAAGTATTTTCAGGATGTTGGAGTGTGTGCTTGCCTTTTGGGGGTTTGCCTGATTTGAGTGCCTCTTTGTTGATAATACAAGCTGGGGTGTGCAGATGCTGGGCTCCCGCTGTCCTAGTACGTACTTGCTTACTTTCCCTTGTGTTCCATTCGGGTGTGTGGAGGTTTACGTTTTAGACAGCACTCCTGGCATTTACCGCCCAAAATATGGTGGCATTAAGCGTTTTTCCACGCCTGAAGCTCAAAGCATTTGCTAGCATTCCTATTGGTTACTCACTCACATTCACGTTGTTGCTGAAGATTACGTTTGACGAGGATTGGTGTATTTCAGTCATTGTATGCAGTCACATAGTCCCTACGGTAAACCCTTAGTGAGGAACATAACGGCAGCTCACAGAGCCCACACAACATACTCTAGACCCTGAGGGTGTGAGGATGAATCTCAACCACACTGTATTTACTGCCTAAGTTTTCCAATAGAAAACACAAGGGACACACCCTTCTACAGTCTATTTAAATTAATTTTTATTGGCACATTACAGTTTCCCCCCCTTGCCTCTGCCTCTTTGATGTTTACTTTCAACTTAAAAGACAGGTTGTAAACATAATTACAGCGTTGTTGTTGTTTTTTTCCATCTCAGAAAGACCAAATACCAGCTCTGCATATGACTGCATATTAAAAGCTCCCTGCGTCTATGCAAACTCATGCTAATGTTCCCATCCCAATCTACCTCATAACAATGGACCAGTGTTCATTCTCCTTAAGGAGTACCAAGTGGCCCTAAGCTGGATTTGAAAAGTGATGGATCCTTTTTAAACCTTTCTGCCCTCCTCCCTATCCTTCGTGCTGGACGTGTTGTTCTCATCGGGTGGTTTCCCAGCCGCTGTTGATTAGCGTGTCAGCTTTTGCCAATGGCCTCTTCCTTTTAGAGAATGGAGCTCCTGTTGGAGGATTGTGTACCTCCTCCTCCTTCTTCTCCTCCTCTTGCTCTGGATCCTCCTCCTGGCGGCTTCATTGAGAGAGCTGTAATCCCTGCTTGGGGGGCAGTGTGTCGTCTGTGCTGATAGCATTCAGAGGGCCTTGTAGCGCTCCAATGGACCCACTACAGAGGAGGCGGCATGGTGCAACTGGCTGGGTGCTGGGCACATGGCGCGTGGCACAGGCGGATTAGCCCCAGCTCTACCCCCCATTCAGCACCAGCCCCCTTCAAACAACCAGGCCCACTCTGCCCGCAGAGACATGGCAGGCTGGACGAGACAGATTACACATCTGCGCGCATGCACCAGCTCACACGTATTCCAGCCGAAAGAGACAGCATGGGTGAGGGGGTTAGTGTTTACAGGGCCCCTGAAAATACTTCATTCCCCTAATGCTCTGTTGTGAAATCCCACATATCAAACCTCATACCTCCAGCCCCCACAGGTCTGTGTGTCATCACTGAGCTCTGACTCAGGATTAGAGCATCCACAGAGATTCTCCCTGTAGACCACGATAGAGATTAGTACATTTGTCTTGCTTTCAGCGTTTATCAGGAAGATTTCTGAAAGACAAGCTTACCTCTGCCTTCCATATGCCTTCAAAAGTATTTAGCTGCTGTTCTTGTGTAGTGTGGTCAAGATCAGCCCCCTCCGATAACAGACCTTTAGAAATCGGCTATCAATCAATCAGTTGTTAAGATAAAAGGTCTCTCTTCCCACCAAAGAGTCCCCCGTGGAGCAGCATGTCTTACGCCTCAGCGGATCAGGTGTTTGATTGCGTCTTGCTTTTCAGTCTGTGATTGTCAACTGAAATTCAGAACAATGAAGAATGAGAATAAGTGACGTTCACCGTCCTGCCTCCCTGCACTCTCGGGAGACTGCATGTGTCCGTCCCGTGTAAAAGACAGTGTTCCTCTTCCTTTTTCTGTCCTCAGCCTCACTTTTTCTTTATTGGCAACATGTGTCTGTCACCCAGCGCTCAGTGCTCCCTTTCATAGGGACCAAGAATATGAGACCAGCTCTTAATCACACCTCAGCATTTACCTCAGCACCCTCTGGAGATGGCAGTCACACCAATGGCAGTAAATAAACAGTCATGTTTATTTATTGCATCCGTTTTGATCTTTCAGTGAAATTGCTAGTTTACAGTTTTTTAGATCAGTCACATGTGAGGGAGAGTAAATATCCGGGAAATACCTGCGCTCTCAACTTTTAATTTAGATGAAAGTGCTCAGGAGTCACAATGGGAGCAGCTATGACTCAGAAGTACCAAAAAGTAATTAAGAAAACCTAAAACTAGTGCCTCTATCAAACTACAGGGAAATTTGTGGCCAGTTGCAGAAGACTGTGTACTTGAGGCTGTGAGTAAGGTCTGGCCAAACTTTAAACAAGTGAACTACTACACCGCAGATGTGCAAGCTGTGGTCATCAGATTTAAATGCAGTAGCTTTTGGTTAGAGACACAACAAATACCAATGCGGCCGGCTTCCCTCAGACTACTTTGTCGGAACGTAAGCATCACAATGTCTTTGTCAGTGAGTCGACACGTTTTTTTACGTGCACACGTCACTGCGTCCTGACAGCAGAGCATACAGAGCGATAGCCATCGAATGATCCCCGCTATCGAGTGAACGCAGAGGTCTGAGGTAGAGGTTAAGACAGGAAAGAGGTGGGGGTGAGAGAGGGGCGATGGAGGGAGCATGACAGCCTTAATTACTGTAATGAGTGCATTGTTATCAAGCTGAGCTGGTGTGATTAAGACTGGATGTCAAGGGAAACACTCCCCATTGATCCCCTGCCAGTAGAGACCATCTAGTCTTTCATTACTGCAACCAGCTTGTTAATTAGAAATCAATCTCTCCCCCCTCTGCTCTATGCCCCCCCCATCACCACTCTCCCTCCACCCAAACATTCATACCCAAAAGCTATGGAGAAACGTCAGGCTTTGACTAATGTCAGTGCTTTTTCACTTAGTTGGCCATAATCTGTAATTTTCACGCCAAGAAAGAGCAGAGAGCAAAATAGTGAGGCACAATATCCTGGTTTCCTTTCCAGGCTCCCAGGACGTCTCTGAGTTCTTAAAAGAATCTGCCAAATGTTTGGATTGCTGTAAGATCGAGGACTGAATTCAGATTTATTAGCTGAATAATTGTTAGCATGTTGTCCTTCTGCTACATCTGTGTGCAATTGTGCATTTTCAGCATCAATGAGTCCTGTTGGTATTTTTTGTGGAAAACAAAATAAGACCAAATGGCACGATGTGTGGCTCATTTCTCTTTAAAGGAGACTCATTGTACATCAGTTCACACCCATGATGAGCCATTTGGGTAAGTTGATCTATTGATTATGCAATGTCTCACTCTTCTGAAAGAAAGAAGCAACATCTGGCAAAAAAAAACAACCAATTAAAAACTTTATATTATATGATATTATAGTATATAAGATAAAAGCACGTGCTGCAATCATGAAAACGTTGTGTAAGCATGATTGAGAGGGGAAGAGGGTGTGGACGAGATGCTGAAAAGGACTGACAGAGCAGGGATGTAAAGTGAATCTCTGTGTAAAGTGACAGTTCCATTATTCATATTAGGGCTATTATATCTGTGATAGCAGGAACGTGGTGGAGACTGCTGTCAGCCTGGAATACTGCAAGCAGCTCGAGTCTGAGCCTGCACTGAGAGCTCTGTGTCTGTATGCGCCTGCCTGTGCACATGTGCATGGGTGTGCATACAATAGTTGCTGCTAATAGGCAGAGCAGCTGCCTGGTTTTGCAAAAGGGAGATGTGTCCAGATGTTTCTGGGCAGTGGGCATTCAAAACAGCGTACAGATGTTACTATGTCACAGGCACAGGTGGATGGACTCATTTGGGGACAAATTTTATGTGTCAGCTTGAAAATATGCAAGGATATATTTCATCTACAAATGCTAATTTCCTTTCTTTTGGTGATAACTGACCCCAGTGAAGCCGTCCCAGTGCTGTCTCTGTCAAGTGTGGCCCCTGGAAGCCACAAGCGTGTTACGTAAAAAGTCACAGGTTACTTGAAAATCCATGCACGCCGTCCGCAAGAAAAGCTGACTTGTTTTCAGAACACTCATCACAATTGCTGTCCAACATAAAATGAGCACCATGTCTTTTACTTTTCATGAAGCTCAAACAGTTCAAAAGTCCAGGTTGATCTGATGAAAACTGCAGTTTGAAGTGTCAGCCCATGAGGATGGCGAAGACGAGGGCAGGTTCACCTGGTGCTAACTTACTTACTTATTCTCTTTCATCTCATAAGCTTTAGTGAGCCTGGAATATGCAATGTTGGAAATACAGGGATGGAAATTCAGCAAAACAAACAAACAAACAGCAGGACTGTGTTTTGGAGATATTCTTTAAGTACAATGTGAAAATAAAGTATTTACTTTTTATTTCATCTCTGGCACTGTGAGTCATTTTAATAAGACATGACTGAGTTGCTCCGAGACATTGACATTTATTAAGGTTGGTCTCTTCGTCCTTTGAGTGGTCTATGTTGTGTGTCACCAAAAACAGCATGTCTCTTCAATAAAACAATGATGGACTAGAATCTGTAGCTCAGTTTGACTCCAGTGCAGGTAGGCAGGCTTTTAAGCTGCTTTCTCCTGAACTGTATAGCTGCTGTCTCCACAAATTCATCTGTGGTTTTGACCTTTTGATTCCTTACTTTATTAGTTCCCTTAGCCATTAAATAGCCCTTCAACACCCCGAAACAGCTCTAATGTTGGATGGTTAGCTACATCTAATATTCTTTTACAGAAGAGTGGTAGAAAACTCAAATTGAAGAAGAAGGATACCTTGATTGGGTCTTCATGAAACTTATGAGCCAGCCAGATTTGGCTGCTCTTGATATGTAATGATCTTCATTAAGTGATGAACAACCTTAAGCTCTTCTTCTTTGGATCGGTCACATTGCCTCTTTTATCAGCATATTAGCATGCACACTGAACAGAACAGAGATCTACTGATAAAGGTGCTTACTCTCATATCAGATATTGAATATGATGGCCTGCGGGACAAATTTCCAAAATGTCAGTGCAGGGAGATTTTAAATTCTACAGACCTCTGGCGATCACTGTTTTGAGTAGCTGTTGTGTCAATGTGAAGAAGCCAACTGATCCCTTCTCTGCTTGCCGTGTTAAATAACTGGTTGTTTGAATGATTTGACTTCTGTGACGAGGACGGCCAAACTGGAGAGGGGTGTCACTTTGTTGACGTGAGCTTCTGTCCCTACATGTCTGTGAAAATTCCTGCTCTTCCTTGCTTTCCCTACTCTCAAGGCCTTGCTTTGACAGATGCCTTCCGGTCATGGCTCGGTCAGTTGTGAAGCGTTTTCGGGTGGACGGGGTCCTGGGAGGTCGGGGACAGACCAGCTGTGGGAAGGGGATGCAGGTCACTTAGGCTAAGTAGCCTGGTGTCCCTCAGAGGGACGTAGCAGGCCATGAGGTTATATAGGTTGTGGTTGACAGCTTGGCCCTCATTACCTCCTTCCTGTTTCCTATCAGGGCAGCTCCCGATGGGGCAGGTGAGATGGAAGGGGAGTTATGCAACAGCGCTGGTTGATGTCCAATGTCTGCATTTTGTCTGTGTGTACTTTTACAGCTGGCTTGCTGGTCGGCTCTCTGTTTGTCTCTGTTTGAGTGTGTGTTTGTAGTTTTCTGAGCAAAGTTAGCAAGTGATGATGAGGCGTCTCTTTATCCAAATAGATGGCTGTTTTTAAAGGATGTGTTAAGCTTGCTGTAGTTTTTTTATATTTCTATACATATATATTTAGTGATATAGTGTGTGTTTGCGTAAGGAGTTGTGGTTTGGGTTTTACCCGAGTTTTTAAGGCTGACTGGGCTTTTAATGTTTTCCTACATTCCTAGGATTTTCTCTTGGGAAGGCTAAGCCGTGCGCAGTGGCAACTTTCCTCTGCAACCTGTGTTAGTTTACTTTAAGATTGTTTATATTTTCTGGTACATGCTTCATATTTAGAGACCTTGAATTTCATTTGTGTGTTAGCATGTTCAGTGTGACTCTGATAAGTAAAGAAGGATGCTTAGCTTGTCAGTGCTGGATGGCTGAAGCCTTTTCTCTGTCTGCAGAACACATGGTGTTGATCATAAGGACAGCTCACTCCAGTCCTGGCAGTCACCAAGCGACAGAGGGAAAGAATCATGGTGTTCCTGAACCCCATTACAATATAACCCTTTACAGCAACCACCAATTATGTATCGCATGCTGAATATTCCCTTCATACTGAATGTTTAGTAAATTTAATGCTTTATAAGGTGGCTTTAATGAGTAATTATGCAGAATTCTGTTGCTTGCTGTTTCAGTTTTCTGACTTTTTTTTTTTTTTAAATCCAGTTGTCATTTGGTCTTATACCTACAGTGCTTCCTTATCTGTTCTTGTCTCAGTCTATCAGGATTCCATCAAGACTGATGAGGACGAAGTCCACATAACAGAAGTGTAGCTTATCAAAACCCATTTAGAGTCTCGCATCAGAGATCGGCACTGAGATGGGATCTGTGTGCTGTTTGAGGCCTCTGTACAATGAACCACTGAATAATGTTGAAAGCCCAGAGAGGTGATTTGCTATCAAAGCCAATCTCAGGTAGAGAGAATAGCCTTTGAGTTGTCACAACTTGATGTGCTTCTTCTGAACATGCAATGTTATGAATGCTATGAAGAAAAGGTTCTGTCATAGCTGATTTGGCCTTGTTGATTTGTGGATATGCCTTCCCAGTGGGGTTGTATCTTCCTTGTAAGTCAAATTTCAACGTTTTCGACACATCAGTGAGAATGAAAAGCATATATACGCAGTACATTGTGTGCAGAATAATATGACTTGTAGATCACTTGCAGATTATATGTAAGCAGTGCTATCCCAAAGGAAATGCCCTCAATTTGTGTCCTCTGAAGACTTCGCAGCAAGAGAATTCTTAGGAAGACATAAACTGAGGCTTCTTTTGTGTAAAATAAGTTATACCTGCACACCTGTGCTCGCTCGTGTTCAACCATGTGACACACAGGCGCATATGAATGTAAACAGACACACGCATACATTACATCGTATGAGAGCGGCACAATGAAGTGTGATTCTGAAGCAGATTATGTGTGAGGAACAGGATGTGTGTGACAGAACTGCCTCCTCACTCCTGTTTTTTCTCCACGGCTGTTGCAGGGGTGAAGCCAAGCTAAGCAGGCAGGAAGGCTTCAACTCCCCTTCTTGGTAAACAGAGTAGAACCTCAATTGAACTAGATGGACCGAGAACAAGAATAGTGTGCGCGTTATAATCTCTGGCACTCATGAAAGGACCTGTAAACTGGTCCCAAGAGATTAATTGCTTTCCTTCAGCCCTTTGTGAAAAATGTTGGAGATGTTGCAGTTAACCAGACCTGTAGAAACTCGGTGGCGGATAGGTTGTCTGTGATCTGGTGTTTCACAGCAGCAGATGGTGGTGCCGGCAGGCCAGGATGGTGCCAGAAGGTTACGCAATGGAATGATGCCTCTAAGACCTGACTGGAACACCACATGACACATATATGTGCAGAAACACACTTCCCACACAATCTTCTGAAACTATGCAGAGACAGAGATTCAGTTGTCTGTATTCTCGAACTTGTGGTCGGCTTAAAGGACCGGCCTTTCCGTTCCTTATCAAAGGAAATAGCTGCCTGTCCTTCGTGGTGTCATGCTCAGGTGACTGACAGTTTGAACCGTTTCAGGAAGCTGAGAGTGAAGTGGCACCCCGACACTGGCATGGCCATGGAAACAGATGGAACTATAGCTTCCCCATGGTCTGGCCTCCATTTCCTGGTCCTCTCTGGGGCACGTGTGTGTCTGCCAGTGGGATATGGGTCAGATGGTCGGCTATCTTTATCCAGATTGTTGCCAGGAAAACCTCCATCCATTTGGAAACAAAAGGGGCGTCCTCCTGGTTCACTCGGGGAAAGAATTGGGAATTTCATTGATAATACTTTCTGCTACAGTATCTATTTTGTCATGTTGTGCATTTCAAATTACTTGCCTCACTATTTGGCTCATACTACCTTAAGCTATGATATTTTCTGCCTGTGGAATAAGTGGGCGCTACCAAATAAAATATTGTCAGAACCTCATTGTGTAGCCATGTCTTTCCAGTCTTGGGTACTTTCTAAATGTTTTTCCAAGACTTGTTTAAGTAAAGTAAAGGTTATGAATGTGGGTGTGGTGAAGGCTGGTGGGTGTGTTTGTATACAAAGAGCAGAAAGGAACTGTTCAGACCATGCCAACCACACGGGGACTTCAGTGCAAGTGGAATAGGCTGCGACATACATCAGGTCTTCTCTCAGAGCTCCCAGGCTTCCTGTCCAGCTCCAGCCTAATCCCTCGCCATGCTGTTTTCTAAGAATGAGCTCATGCCACCAAGCCTTGCCAACCACATTGCCATCCACGCTTTGCTACACCTTAAGGAGACGTTACTGTTGCTTTTAAGATGCCACTGGGCCATTTTTCATATGATTGCTGACCCAGCATCCAGTGAGCAGCACTTTGGTCTGTTTTTCACTATTTAATAGACCTGCTTCTTGGTAAGGAATCAACCCAAATCATATACAGCCATAGCTGATCCCACACTGCTTGTACTATAAATAAAGAAACAACCAGAAAAAAATGGATTCTCTATCTACCTCAGGTGCATCCATTCCTAACGGCAACCACACACCGCTCTGGGACTCGAGTAAGACCGTGCTCTAGTATCTTATCAAATTTTAAACGTCTACTCACTGTCTTCTTCCAGTACCTTGTTTGTTCCATGTTGAGGATGCTTTTACAGTATTTGGATTAGGTGATGCACTCAGGTAACACCAGGAACCGATGAACCCTGTTGTTTTGATTTCCAGGTGGTCAGAAGAAGTTGGGAAATCCTATCTGAAAAATTGATCAGACAAATTCAAACCAAGAGTTAGCGAGACAAAAGAGGTAACACAATGTTCTGCACATGGATAACTGTGGATGGAAAATCCGCTTTCAGATTTCCTGGCAGTTATTTGTGATCTTATTTTTGCTGAATGGATTTTCACAAAAGAATAATTTTCCATTACTCATTAGTCGTCACTGTGTGTGTTCTGTATCTGAGCTCTGAGCGACTCGACAGCAGAGCCAACATTGCATTTGTGAATGTGTGTTTTGTGGCATTGTGTGGTTTGCTGGTACTTAGTGCCTTAACATTACTCCTGTTGGATCCAGAGAGGTGAAGAAAGCCCCAGGCCCATCAATAGTTGAGTAGGAGCATGGTTGTGTGTGTCTGTAATGAGGCATACCACATCGCATCATCAATATTACATGCTGGCTTAAGGCCAAGGGATGCGCTCTGTGGTGTGTTCAAGTATAAAGTATGAGCGTGTGCGTGTGGGTGCGAGTGCTATGCATACAGTGTAATGAGTGTTTTGTAAGACCTAGGTTAGGTGCACTTTGCAACTGCAGACACCAGACTTGTCCTGGAGCATGAAAAGGTCCCAATGTGGAGTTAAAGAGGGAGGGAGGCATTAAGAGCAAAGGGTGCCGGTAGGTCAGGAGCCAAGGTGCATCTGACTGCCAGAGAGGAAGAACAGCTGCAGCCTCTGCCACCACCCAACCCACCCCCCAATGCTGACCTGGCAATCAAAGACAATAAACATATTGTATTTCCACAGAATTAAGTATATATTTGCATGCATTTCTGCATCATATCCACAATACCTCATTTCAGAGGCATGCACAGTGCATGTTTAAAAAAAGCCTCCTGTTGTTTGGCCTGTAATTCAGTTTTATGTAGGTCTTTATCTCAAAGTCTCTTTCCGCCCTACAGTACATGTTTCATAGAAAAGCTATTTGTCTCCTTTGAGTCTTGAAGCAGGGAGAGCCTGAAGTTCAGCCCAGATGTTTGAATGACCTGCCTAACACCTGGCTTGTTTACACTTGAACAAATCACACACAAGCGCTCATATGTGCACGCACACATCCTCACACAGAGCCTGCCTCAGTGTTTGTAATAAAGTTCACCCCATTCCCTCCTCATGGCTCCCCCTCGGCCAAGAGAACAGTATGCAGAAATGAAGTATGGACAAGAATTTTAAAGGCTACCATCAAAGGCCGCCAGCCTCTTCCTTTAGATCTGTGTGTGTGTGTGTGTGTGTGTGTGTGTGTGTGTGTGTGTGTGTGTGTGTGTGTGTGTGTGTGTGTGTGTGTGTGTGTGTGTGTGTGTGAGAGGGAGAGAGAGGTTGAGTGTGTGAATTACCCCCACAGGTGATTGGATCTCATCTCATCTCATCTCATCTGATTGGCTCATCCGTCTGTTGCGTTCCACAGGCGAGCGAGAGAGGGGTGTTAGAGGCCTGTCTAAATAATTTAGATCTTGCATTTGTATTGATCAGGTAGCTCTGCTCTCCGTGGGCCACTCCACTACTACCTATCCTCTCCATCCCTCTTCGCCCCGTTCTTGTTTTTCGATTGTAACCTCATGCCCCTAGCTTTGCCTCCCCTCCACCCCCCCCCCCAACCTCCACATCAAACAGAGTGCAGGCATGCTGCTGCGAGGGAGCAGAAAATGCATGAGAAAGGAGTAGATGGGAAAAGTGCAGAAGAGAGCTTTTTTTTTACCATGATTCCTCAAGTGGGAGCGAGGCTGAGGAAGAGGGGCTGGAAGAAAAGTGTAAGCGGTGGATAAAGAGAGAAATAGCATGGTGGAGGCAGAAAAAAAATCTTTTGTGTGTTTGTGCGTATGTTGCCTATATGCAAGTGTCTGCGGAGAGTAATGGAGTGTGTGTAACCTTGGTGCTGCAGGTCAGTGGAAATGCAGAAATGAGCGTATTGTGTGTACGGAGGCTGATGAAGCCTAGTCCAACTTTGCTGTGCTTTGAACTCGGTCCATTACTCCATTAAATACTGCATCATGCCACGGCCTTGGATCAATACAACATAATGTAAACACATATAACCTGTCTCACCACACACTGGGATGGATTTGTTGAAAAGGTAATGTATTCTGGGGAGCAAAAATAGCATAAAAGAGTAGCACATGTATGCTCAGCATGAACATGATAATTGCTTGCTTGAATGGGAAGGCCTCTTCCCTGCATTCTGTTGGTATTGCAGTGTTAGAGGTGCACTAAGCAACATGGATTGAATATGATAATGCTTCTGTTGCCAAGCAAAATATCTGCCTTTCCCACAATACGGCGTCTTGTACACGCTGTACATGCTGATAGAATTTGGCAGTGCTCACGGCCGACAAGAAAAAGGAATACAGAGAAATTACTTGTTGCTTGCTTGCACAGTGTTATTGGAGCCATTCATGCAAAGAGAAATATTTGCAAAATATTTAGAAGTAACTTACGTTTTGCATTGTTAGTCAGCTCAGATGAAGACGAGTCAGTGAACTAATTTCCTCGCAGATGCTAATGTTTTATCTATGGCGTTCCTATGTGTTGGTTTCTATTTTATGCATTTGTTTTATGCTTTTCTGAATATTTTTTGGTTTGGATGTTGCCTGTATAATACAAATTAATACAAATTTCCGCAGATGATTGAAACAAAAACAGCATGCACTGCAGAGTTGCAGCGAGTGTCAACCATATACTTGAATCCCATCACTGAAGTGGACATTTCTACATTTAGATTTTTAGAATTAGGTCGAGCAGCCTTACAAGCTCGTCATTTACTGTTGTGTGTACTGTAGTGGAGCAGAGAGCATTGTAAAGACAGCATTAAAGCTATAGCTGCATTTCTGTTTAAAAACAGGATAAGAGAGGAGGAAATGTCTGGATGTAATAAAGAGACTTGTGGGATGAATTATTGAGGCTTTGATATGGACGGGAGAGATGGGCTGAACTGCGCTCTTAAGACAGGGTGTAGCACATCCAGTGTACACAGACACATGCAGAACACACACACAATTGCTGGGCGGCTTGTGTGGGGACGTGTTAATGGAGTCACCCAGACAGACAGACAGGCTAGGAGACGGGGCCACACAGGAGTCTGCTGTGCTCAGATTCCCTCATCGAAAACACACCCAGAAGAATGAATGCCCCAAGACTTAACTGACATGCTGCTATTCTTACTAAAAACACACTGACGCCGCGGGTGTCTCCTCCTTTTCCCCATTCGCTTTTGCCCCAAAAGGGAGGGGGGGATTCCAGGGTCAGGAAATAACAATGCCTCCACCTTTCCCCTCTGCAAAGGATTTTATCCCTCAGCGTGTAAAAGTGTATTTTTTGGGAGTGTGCTCTCCTGTGAGCCACAGACTGTTCCCCTGTGCTCTGATCTGTCTGGCTGGAAGCAGTCCAGTGGCTGAGCTCTTTTCCTCCAGTGGTGTAGCCGACTCTGTGGTCCCATCACTCAGGGCTTTTGTTTACTGGGTAGATCAATAGTTAACTTGCTGCTGGATACACTAAGCTGTAGATCTGTACAGCTGGATAATAGACCTCTGGCAGTTTTCTGCTCTGCTGCTGCTGTTTGCGGTGACCTGTGATGAATAGAGGCTTAGCAAGGCTATCAGGGTTACAGCCAATTAGCTCATCAGTCTCTTCTAATATGGTTGTCAATAGGGACAGGCTTTGATTAAAGCAGTGTGATTTGTTCAGGATGACTTAGATTACATTCCTGAGCTGTTTGCGGTGAGTCAGACAGTGAGGTGAAGTTAGCGGATTGTTCTATTTTGTTCATCTACTTTGAAAGTTGAACCATTTAGCAAGCTCCTGTGTGTCTCTGTATATCTGTGTGTGTGTGTTTGAGAGATATTGTTGCTTTTGCTTTAACACCTGCTTGCATCCACTTCCACATACTTCAGCCCAAGACCTGCCAGGGTTATTGTTAGTAGTAGTATTAACTGGCATTAGATATATTTTTTGCTTTATTTTTATGTATTGTTATGTAAAATAAAGATTTATTGGTTGTAGAATAACGAAGAATAACGACAGCGTCAGTGTATAGACTGGCTCTCTATAAGCCTCACTTTCACCTTGTGATCTTGTCTGCCACCGGGTACGATCTCAGTCAGGCTGGCAGCATTTCTCTGTGCTTTCATGTCTCAATTATACATTAAATGAATGAATGAACTCACATTTTTTTCTCCTAATGTTTTCTTCTACTCCCACTTCCACCCCGAAGCCAACCCCTGCTGTACTTACTTGTTTGCATGAAGCAATACACAAACTACGTTATTTCTCCATATAGAATTACAGCAATTTCACTTAACCTCTCCGGTGAATGTGCTCCCTCTTCAGTCCTGTTTCCAAGGTGGCGTTGATCGTTTCTTCACGTAAACGTAACAAACGCGGTGCGTCCTGTTTTTGGCAGTTGTTTGGCTCTGAGGAAAAAGTTGTCTGTTTCCACTTTAACGGATTTCCTCTGAAACACTCTCATTTAACACAGTACATGCATTCTAGACACAGGGGATTCATAAAAAGAAAGAAGAGAAATAAAATAAAATGAATTGATTAAATAAAATAACACCTGTTTGCACATCTGCGCTCTCTGCTCTCCTGCTGCAGGCCGTTTGGTCTCACTGGCCTCCCAGTTAATGGTCACTTCACATTTACATTTGTTAACACCTGAGCTCTGTGCTCATTAGCAGCAGGATGTCACGGAGCTGGAGTGTGTATACACGTCCAGACTTCCTGTCCACACGCATGTACATCACACACTCTAATTATCAGTGTAGCGTGCAAATGACGTGTGAACATATCTTAGTACTTGTGAACTCTGACACCTTATTAGCGGTAAATAGAGTTTACAGGAGGTTAACGTATTGTATTTCATAACTTACATTTGTGAAAAAACTTGGTTTGGTGCTTTGTGACTTGTAACATTCAGCTTGAGAGTAACACCCCTATTAAACACCTTCCTTTTTTCTGTCTTTTCAGTCACCATCTCCACCAGCATATCCTTTGATGGTCTGCTGGTGACTGGCCTCTACACCTCCACACCAGTCCAGTCGGCTCCCATCCCTGCTCCAGCTGCCTTCGGCTTTGGTAAGTCTTCAGAAGATACCACTGTAGACTGTAGAGTGGCTTCCTCAGCCATGCTCCTCATGCCAATACAAGCCCCTTATTTAATGCTCAACTTAGCTTCGCCTTAAAACAAACTCTCTAGATGGTATCTTAGCACTGGAAGTATCACAGTGTGCACGACCCGGCTCAGTGATCCACATCCGTTCCCGGAATGAGCATAAGACCACTTCCCCACTCCTGTCGTGACAGGCCCGTGATGGATGAGGAGTGGGGATGATGTGACCGTGGGTTCGGCCAGATGCGTTTTCATTGATGCTCGAGTGAAGAAAAACAGAAAACTGAATGAGATGAGGAAAGGGAATTGGAAAACAGAGCAAGAATTGTACATTGGGCCTGTGACAGGCAAAACCAAACTTCAAATAATAAAAAAAGAACATTAATATTCATCAGATCAGATGGTCAGATGTTGAGATGCAGAAAAGATGCAGTGGTCTGGTTGAAAAGCATTTGGTTCATTAACATACAAGTTCACACTGTACCTTTTTACTATATTACAATCAAAGAAGTGGATATTGGTTTTGGAAAACAGTCTAGGAAATAGATAGAGTTTAATTTTACTGTTGCAAAATCTCTTGTTTGTGTCCATGAATGTACAGTGTGAATGACCATTATTCCACATGTTGCAAATATATAAGGTTAAATTTAGTCTTGAAATTGACAAGTGCAGTCTAATTACTATGTTAAGAGGCAACTGAATTAAAGTTAAGTGTGACCCATTTCTGGACACACAATGAGGATTTTCAGACTCAGATGAAGTGTGTGTGGATGGAGCCCCTGTGTGCATGGGTGGGGGCTCTCTCGGGGTGATGGACTGGCCATAAAGAACTCCTTAGAGAACAGGGCTATTGGCCCAGAACTGCTGCCCAGCGGGCTCACTTATCCTGACTGACTCCACTGTTCTTCAGACGCTGACTTCACCCCGGCCAGGGCAGCTCTTCACTCTTGGCAGCCCTGTTTACTGGGGAGGCATCCAAGCAAGGATTGCGTCACCTTTGCTTCACTCTCATTAATTTGAAAAGTTTTAAGAGAAGGGCTGCACAGACTGATAGGCAGCAGCTTGTGGGACTGTGAGTTTCTGCATGGTGTGTGTTTAAATAAGTCTGCAAAGCCTTCCGTTACAGTATGTGTAATCTGCTAAGCAGTGATGCCATCCAGGTTTCACAGCGTCAGTCACTGAGTCTGTCCTCAGCTGAAGAGCTCTCTGTACTGTGTCTCTCTGCTCTGATTCTCCGGCATCCCCTCCCAGCGAGCTGCTTCAGGACTGGAGCTACACAGTGTTTTCATCAAGGAAACAGAAGGGTAATTTATTATTGCCACCATAGTCCTCCTCTTAGTGCCCATGGTGGCACTGCTGTCTACAGTTGCATTTTTCCTTTACTTCATTTGTCTGCAATTATTTGGAGGATGGGGTTTTTATGGGACCACATCCATACCCTAACTGACAGCAGCCCGACTGGCCTGCAGACCACGGTCCATGGCAGGGTGTCACATCTGTGGAGAGACGGCTCTTCAGCCTTGGGAGAGCTGAAGAAAGATGCTTCCAGAGAGAGAGAGAGAGAGAGAGAGAACTTCATCAATGAGCTCATGGAAACCCAGTGACATCGCTGTGCATAACAGAGCCAGTTTTTGAGCAAAAGGCTTTGAAGATGATGCGGTGGAACAATAACGGAATGAGACACCGCTTGATATCCATTGTTGTTGTGACAAATATAAAAGGATCTGTGAGGACAACAGGGTCACGCAACTCCACGAGGGAGTTTTACGAGCCTGGTGTTTAGCGTAGAGTGTCTAAGATAGGGTGCGGCACTAATCTCCCTCAATGGAGGCATATAGGGGACAGGGATTGACAGGAACAGCAGCATGCATACACACACATAGAATTCAGTAAAGAAATTCCACCCACTCTCACTCAAAACCACACACACACACACACACACCCCAGCTGCGTACAGCTGTTCGTGCGGCGGCTGGCTGGGGGAACATGTGTCTGACAGATGTATCAATGCAGGAACCAACATGAACCTCAGCACGACAAGAACGAAACCTCACTGCACCACCACCACAGGATGGCACACACAGGGGGAAGATCAGCGGTAAATTAAGATGGCTGAATGCGTTTGAGATTTGAAATCACAAGATAATGATGTAGAAGAAAGGGAAGACTTTTTAGCTCGTGGATCTTTCATTCTTGCTGGGTTGAAGTCAGTAAGTCAGAGAGGGAGAAATAAAGGCAGTGATGTGTGGCGACAGAGAGGTTAGTGTTTGTACACTCTGTGTGGGGATGTCTAGTCGTTGGTGTGGTCAGAGCTGTTGCAGCGAGCAGACAGGACGACTGCACGCCGCCGCCCCCCCCCCCCCAAGAGAGAACTCCCCTCGGCCTTCTGTGTCACACTTCACAGCGTTTTACGGAGAGCTCATAAAACCAGCGCGTGTGCACGTGCATGACCACACCGCATGCAAATACACAAGCTCCATCACCGGTCCTCTTCTTTTGCTGTCTGGTGTGTTTTTGTTTGTAGGTCTGCCACATACAGTAAGCCAGACACCCTCATGTGTGCACACACAGACACGACAACGTGGAGACAGAGGAGCGAGCATTTTATTGGCTTCCACTCCCTTTGGATAACAATGCATCACACTGCATTTGTAATAAAAACGCAGAGCTTTAAGGGACTGACTTTTTAGTGCGTCGTCAGGCTGAACACCCACTCATTGTCGAATTAGCTCAAGTTTGATGGAGCAATTGGGGTGGCAGTCAGGGCAGTCTGAGGAATGGCATGCTTTTGGCTTCTCGGCTGAGCTGCCCAAGGCTCGTTCCTCCACTGCCTGAAGGCAGGAGATCCCCTCTAGCCGGCGGGTGGCGAACCACAAACCTTTACGATGCTATAATTGCTTTGCTATGGCGAGTGCAAAATCAGACAAACTGGAGCTAAAAACAATGTTGACAGAGGCGGAACACAGGAGTGTAAATTGACTGTGGCTTTTATAAATGTGCCCATCAGGGGTCTGTTAAACTATTCTGGCTGAGGCACAGCCGCAGCAGTGATCCTGTTTCAAAGTGTGAGGGGCTGGCAGGAAAGACTCAAGGTGTCATTGCGGGATTCATGTAGTCACAATCGACAGTTAGTGGACAAGGCAGACTGTGTAAAGTGATTCATTTCATTATATTGCCTATATAGTTTGACAACCTAATTGCTCATGAGAGACCTTCGCACCATATTTTACAGTGAAACTTTTAGACAGTGTGTGTGTGTGTGTGTGTGTGTGTGTGTGTGTGTGTGTGTGTGTGTGTGTGTGTGTGTGTGTGTGTGTAACATGCGCAGAGGGGATGTCCATACACACTGCCAGAGAAGCAACATGAGTCTGGACTGACTCAGCTGCTGGAGAATTCCAACTGCTTCGTGTTTTTCCCTCCTTTGACTTTTATTCCATTAAGAGCTCTTTCTTTCCATTCCAGCCTTTTGGCTTTCTGAAAGGAACTCACACAGCCTTCACACTGGCGTCCGTCTCCAAACATTATATGATGAAAACAATGACTTATGTACATTGTCATGGTTTTGATTTATTTCGGGTTTACACGAGAACAGTTTGCTGTTGTGTGTTGCGCAGCGATGATGAGGTGACGTATCGGACCCCACCGCAGGGCCCGGACGGAAAGAAATGTCACATGTGGTCTGATTTGTATTGCTCCCCCAAAATGTTTCCCATCACATCATTACCCATTCCAGCACAAAGACAGAACAAGTATTCATTCTAAATGTCTCCAGATTTATAACGCAGATGATGAACAAAATCCACTTGAAATGGAGGAGAGGGCTTTGAAAATAGACAGGAGAGGGAAATGGATAGGCGAAAATGCCAACATGGGGCTGACAAAGTGTTTGAGATTAAGGGAATGAGTGTGAGAGGAGAAGATTGGAGAAAGTGTGCATGAAAAATGGCAAAGAGGGACCAATAGAAGGGAGACAGTATGTGAATGATATAAGGAGGGGGAAGGTGAGAAAGAAGATGAGAGGATGGCGTTCCATCACTCCCTCTGACGGAGTGGCTGATTGGTGTTGCCGTGCCAATGCTGAGCTGCTGAGAAACTGGTCATTGATGGATGGCTCGTTTGCAGGGTGATGTTTATTTTGTCGTTAATTTGCATATTTGTATGTATTTGCGGGGTGGTTGGCTTCTGCTAGCAAGGATCAGTCCCCATCTCCATATGATGGATCTGGCCGTCTGACAAAATGGACAGCTTAGTGACAGGGACATCCAGCCGACACTCGGTCCCCATGACGAATGGGCTCATGCTCACACACGGCGCCATCAGAGATGAAATCCTGCTGCACCTTGACCTGTGGAGGAGGGGCCAGAGAGGGTGCGCAGCCAAAAGTGTAATCATGCCACACACATATTTAGAAACACACAATCATTAATGGTCTCTTCTTATCATTATGCACAATTATGCATTCAAATCCTGATATCCACACACACTCATCCATCTCAGGGCTGAAGGTCGGCTGTCTGTGCCCTCTTGCCAGCAAGCCAGATTGAATGTCAGCCAGAATGTCAGACTGTGAGAGATGGCACATCATCATGTCAGTATTTACAGAGACACACGCGCAGGTATGTTTCCGACTGAACAAAGCCTTGTTTTGGAAGTACTAACAGTCCCAAGAGAGCGCAAGTGTGCCTCCACATACCCCCTCCATCAATGGGATGAGGAGAGAAGCTGAGAGGGAGATACTGTGTAGGGAGAGATGGAGGATAAAGAGGAATGATATAGAGAAAGGGTGGTGCAGGGAGGAGAGAAGGGGTGAGGGAAGGGGGTTCCCATGGGGAGAGAAGCTGTCAGTCCCTGGGAGACTTCAAACGCACTGCAGCCCTGTGATCAGCCTGCTCCCTGGCTCTCTGCTGACAGCTCCCTGACTGCGCCGCTTAGACTCCTTCACACATGCACACACATACACACGCATATACACTTGCTTGCTACCATAAGAGCTCTCACACTCGGTGATTTATCCACTCATACCACAACACATTCAAATTCCATTGACATACGCACACTCACGCTGATTCTCACACTAAGGATGCGCATCTGTGACACATTTGCTCTGACATCCATCCTTATAATAACCTTGAACACTGCCAAAGTTGCAACTCTGTCAAGGACATCACACAGTCCCAAACTGTTGCTCCTCAACTACGGGCTGAGCAGAGGCAAGGTGGTGCTGGCCTTGGTGGTGGTGTTGATGATAATGATGATGATGACTTATCTGAGCCATTACTCCTTCTCTGCTCTGGGCTGAGGCACCCAAAGGCAGATCCCTCCTGATGATGAATTCATTAGTGCGGAAGATGAAATGAGTTGTCAGGGGCAGGGTTATGTATGGGAGGTGATTTGTGTTCTCTGCGGCACAGCGTTAGATCAGACTCAAGATCGGTCGGGTCGGCTTGCTGTAAATCTCCCTGCTCTGCTGGCACAGGACTTTCCCACCCCTCGTGCCCAGACTGAGCCTCTGCTCTGTCCCTCCCGTCGCCCGACACGTCCTCCCCCTCCAGTCTCACAATGCGTGGAAGCTGCTAACAGGTGGCTAAACATTTGTTTGCTCTCAGAGTCCAGAGGAATGCATGGGTGATTATGCATCTCAAGTCATGTCGCTACTTTCTATGTGCAAAACCTCCTCGGAAGCAAAAAGCAACCCCAGCTTCAAAGAATTCAAACAGAACACAGCATAATCCATTATTAATTTAAGGTCACCCACAGCAGACTCCAGACTGGTCCATTAGTGCCGGCCATACATCCCAACAGCATAGGTCTTGCCTCTCAGGTGTGATGGTACAGTAGACCTGCTGGAGCACTGCTGCTGGCTCACTTAGTGTACACCAGCTCTCCTGGAAAACATAGTCCCTTCTTTGAACTCCCCCTGCTTCACTAGGTGTGCTACATCTGTGCGTATGTGCACGTCTTGTGTTTTTGAGTGAAGCTGTGCATGTGTGTGTGTGTTTATGTTTGCTTTTTCAAAGAGCACACATGTATTTGTATGCACATGCTGAGCATTTGAGTGCTTTTTCCTTTCTTCTCCGTATTTTTTGCATCCAAATGTATGGTTAAAAAAAAAAGGTCCAGGGTGACTGAGAAAGCAGAAATAGGGGAAAGCAGGAGCTGGACTGACTGTGATAGAGATTTCAAAGTGGTGTGTGAGATGTTGGCCAGTTTTTTGTTATTTTTATTTTTTCAATCGTGCAGGAGAGAGCAGCAGGCGTAGGCTGTTTCTCCCATGTGTGGTCTCTCTTGAGCAGAGCAATGTTATTTTCTGCCATGCAGAGAGGTTGGTTACATGCCAGAGAGAATGAGAGAGAAATAAAGATAGAATAAAGACAGAGAGAGCTTTGACTCAAAGACTGCTCAGTTTGACACATTTCTGTGAACACTAGTGGGTTTGCATCATTTCGGCAAAGAGGCAAGCTGACTTTGAAATGTATCTTTGTTGTGTTGTGATATAAAACATCTTATACCCGATACCTCCATATGCACCTTGCAAGTGTGTGGGCATCTGTGGGTTTGCTGTGCAAACGGAGAGAAAGTGATTTTACAAAGTCTTCTCCACAAAGTGCATGCCATCCAGGCTGCACTCTGAGATCTATTCATTTTTAAAGTTCCCTTGCAGAGAGTATTAGAAAAAGTGCAAGTGCTCTCTCTGAGTCTGTAAGATGAGGAAGCTTAGTGGTTCCACTGGTTTCTCCCTGTAGGGCCCTGACTGGATCTGGCTCTCCACCCTCTAAAAGCCTCAGAGAAAAACTGGAATGCTCCGCTGCCTGGCCCTTTTTTTTTTTTTTAAACATTACATGTAAGTTATCTGTGAGCAACTCACCCAGATCCAATCTGACCCATATTTTGGCAGCAGAAATAGTTGGTGACCTTCTCTGCGTTTCGCCCTCCTTACAAGAGCCAGGCTGTTGCCGTGATTAGTTCACTGCCTCCCAGCACTCCTCTGTCAGACCAGGCTCAGCTCCAGCCTCCTCCATAAACACATTTAGGTTCGCACACATGCTGTATATACACACGCATGCAAATGCAGCACAGGCCCTATGCCTTCCTTTCCCGAGGCTTTCCACTGGCTCCTCACCTGTCGCCCCGGGTCTCTATCTCTCATTCTCAACATGTGTGTCAGGACAGAGCCTGCGAGTCCACGGCCTCACCAGTTTGTTTGTTTGCTGCATTGACGGGTGGGGAGCGGGGACGTGGGTGCAAGAAATTAGCACAAGTCAAATCAGATTAATTAATCCCCAGCTCAAACTATTAGCTGAGGAGTCGTGTTGAATTAAAAATCAAATTAGCCCTGGCGCCTGCCGCTGAAGCTGTGGTGTGTGCCTGCCAAGCTACAATGACACACACCCACAGAAGGCAGCCGCTCATGGGCTTCACTGATAGATGGACGTATGGATGAATGGGTGGAAGGGTAGAAGAAGAAATTGGAGCTCACGGACTGGAGGGATGGGGGAAGGAGACTTTAGTGACTTTGCCACCCAGTGTGGAAAGCTTCTCCTGGGGCACAGAGCTGGCTGTTCTCCACTGGGTGCTGCTCCACAGGCCTCACACCACTAGCACTCAGCAGGCTTAGCTATGTCAGTCCAATTAGGGCTTTCAGCAACATTTCACCCTGATGATTTATATAACACACACACACACACACACACACACACACACACACACACACACACACACACACACACACACACACACACACACCTTGAGCCTGGGACTGAACCCAGTTTTAAACAGGCTCTTGTTTCTCAGTGTGACTCTCAAAAACAGGGAAACGGGGAAAGCTAAATTTTGTTTTCAGACAAAAGTTATTGTCATGGCCTTGCCCTCTCTCCTATCAGCAGTTATGACATTGCTGAGTTCTGAAAAAGTGGCAGTATCTCTTTAAGAACGTCCAATCCTGCAAAAAACACGACAAGCCTGATGATCAAACAGGTTTTAAACACATTTCTTCTATTCTATGATTTTAACATTTGAGGGCTGTTCACTTTTGCTTTAAATACTATTGCTAAACTCTTCTTGTCGGACTTCGTTGCAGCAATGTTATGATATTCTCAGCTACTGCTTAAGTGAGTAAAATGTTACCGGTAATGATGGAAATGATGGCCCAAACCATGAAAATGAGACTGAAGTTGTAACAAACTGCGCTTTTCATTAAACTGCCTCAGTGTATTCAGCAATATAAGTTGCAGTCGTGCATGTATATATGCATTGGGGTGTACTATTTGTACTTGTGTTTGCAAGTATGTGAGTGTGCCTTTGAGATGGATTGCGGGGCTGTGCAGAGATGTAGAGGTCTCATCTATCATACAGGGTGGGGCTCCAAAACACACAGTACTTGTTTGATTCAGAACAACATTCATTTCAATTATGACACATTAGTTCGGGGGGGGTATATTATGCTCCAGCAGTGTTCCTGAATTCCATTTATCATTCATGCCTGTATGGCTTGTAGCGCTTGATCACTGAAAGGAAGCAGTACGCAGCCTCAAGCAATGAACTAAATGCTTATTTTCTTCATACTTTGATATGTATGGGACATTTTACAGTAGACAAAGCAATTATTAAATTAGTATCAGTATTAAATAATCGTTCATGTATGACCATATGTTGTTGTGTGCTTTCTCCCATTCAGCTGGGTAGAGCCATACTGGCAGCTCTTACAATAAGCTCCAGCTTTGTATGTTGTGTTGTGTGTCTTGTGTGGGTGTGTGTGGCCTTGCCTTCAGGAGTTTATGGATGACGGATGCTGTGAGATACAATGGAAGCCTAAATGAAAGAGCAATTGTTCTCTGAATGTGTGCATATGGGCAAAAATTGGTTTGGTGCTGAGAGCCGGGCCATGAATACATACATTTTATCTACACACAAGTGGGTTCTTTCACAGAACATTTAATTGAACGTACTGTGCGCACATGGGAAAACATAATAATGTAAACATAAACATGTGCACAAGAAGTCTCACATATACACTCTTGCGCATGCTCACCTACACACAGTCACAGCTCAGCAGACCTCCAGGTGTCCTTTACTGCCAGTTAAACTCTCTTTCATTCATGTGGCAAATGCCCCCCCCCACCCACATTTTCCCACAGAGTCTCCTACCCCCTCTCCCCCTGGCCACTGGCATCTTTCACCACCCATATTAACACACAGCTTCCTTCTGGCAATGCCGTGCCGGACCCCTGCCATCGCCACAACGCTGCCAACCCGTCTCCATGGCAGTATGATTGGCAGATGCTGAGATGGATGCCCATTTCAGCCAATGGCAGATCAGAGCCGGGCTGTCATGCGCCGACCCTGCAGTGGTCTGGCTGACCAGCTGAGGATGGCGTTGGGAAGAAGGGGTGAATGCAACGCAACAGGCGCACACACACACTCACACACACACTCAGCAATGCATCATTCCGCAGCACAAAGCGTATGGGGTCCCTGCTCAGGCTGTCAGTACTGTTGTGATGTATCATTTATGTCGCCATTGTGTGGCCTTCTCTTTAAACATGTTGACAGAAGCATTATTCTGGCTTTTGACAGATTCCCATACATTCACAGGCTTTTAATAACACATGTTAATGCTCCAATAGGTTTATGACAGGTTTTAAGAATTACCACATGAAATATGAGCCTTTAATGGGCCTGCTCTCAAATTATCTGGGGTGGTATACATTGAATTTGTAAGTCTGAGCAAGTGGGAGAATGAGCTCTGCTTATTATCTGTCTGAGTACACACACACACACACACACACACACACACACACACACACACACACACACCAGAAGCACACACGCAACAGGCCTGGAGGACAAAAGATGCGCATCATAAACATTAATCTGTGCTTTTTAAATGAGACCCACTTTTCTCCGTTTAATCAAAAAGTATACAGTCAGAGGTGACAAATACAAATTCTTCAGACAAAAATCAAATAACCTAATCTGCTTACGGCACATTACGCTGCTTCATAAAGCTTTCATTAACGCTCCGAGCAAACTGCTGTATATACGCATGCAGTTTAATATTCTGTTTGCGTTTGCCTTTGTATGCACATGTGCAGACATCCAGGGTGATGAAGTGCATGTGTGCGTATGGTTGTGCATTAGGTGTGTACTCCTAGGTGTCCTGTAGAAGAGAAGAGGCAGCAAGCACCCAGATTGGTCTCACCTGTAGGACTCAAATGCATTTTCCCACCGCCCTCCTGTTGATTAGAAATCTGCCAGGAAAGACATGTTTAAGTGTCTTGAAATCAACCATTTATCAAGAATGGAGCACTCAAACTAATAGATTTCTGTTGCTCCACTAGCCAGACACTGTTCAAGGACAGTTGTGAAATGAGTGCAAAATCCAGTGGCTATTTGCTACTGACCAGATGTCAAATGGTTTGTATAAACTCTGAATGATTCTGGTAAATGCGCACATCAATTTGAATGGTGCCTCTCGAATCCTCGCCACTCTGCCACAAAGCCTAACTATCAGTTCTAATGCCAGTTAGACCGGCTCCTGCTGGTCCTACAGTGTGAAGTCGCTGCCAGCCTGAGCCACCGATTGCCCATCTGCTCCATCGGGGAGAATTCTCGCTCCATCTATTTGACTTGTTTTGAGCTTGGCTGTGGAGCGCTCATTAGCTTTGCAAAGTGAGATACAAAGACAGATAAAAATGCTGTCTCCAAATAGAGCGATGTTAAAGAGGACGCAGGCAGATGTGGAGTGAAGTGTTTACATGTTTAAAAGATGCAAGACCAGACGGAGGAGAAAAATGTGATGAAGCCTTTGTTTCTGCAGACATGGGCGGACTGAAAATGAATACATAAGAGGCGCTCAACTTCCCACTTCCTTTTTGTGGGTGCTTTAAAAATCACTACAATTACCAGCGGAGATTGATGTCGGGGTGACACTCCTACAACCAACATATGACCCTTAAAATCCTGACACACCCATTTCCTGTGTTTCTGTGTATCTGAGTGAGTGTGTGTGTGGGCATGCCCGACGGTGCATGTATAAGCATTTGTGCGTCGTGTATATATGTGTGTGTGTGTGTGTGTGGGTTTAAATGTATGAAACATGCTCTGCCCAGTCATACCGTGGGAGTTAGCAGGTCATCTTCCCTTGCCATTAATCACTGCCGACAGCTCATAAGTGCCCAATCTGCATGTGAAAGAACTGCGTGTGTTTGCGTGCGTGAGCGCGAGCGTGCGTGTATTTGCATCTGTGCATTTGACTGTGGATGTGTGCTCGCAACGGTCCTTCAAGATCCCCCTGTGGCTGCTTATTGAATTAGAAGTGGCCTCTGCTGATACTTATCCAACATGCAGCATGGATGCATCACCGGTGGCATTTGGACTGCAGCTACAACATGTGTCGCTGTCCGCTCATTGGCTGAGGGCTGCACCTGTGGCTGACTGTGGAGTCCCGTACGTAGACAACAAACAAGCACAGCTGATAAAGCATAAAATGTTGAGAAATTGGGACGATCAAGAGTAAGAAAAGAGGATAAACACAAAATACTGACAGATATCTGTCATATAGGTAAAAACTAATGCAGAGGTCCATCCATCCATCCATTTTCTATACCGCCTATCCCTTTCAGGGTTGCGGGGGGGCTGGAGCCTATCCCAGCTGTCAACGGACGAGAGGCGGGGTACACTCTGGACCGATCGCAGGGCAACACACAAGACACACAACCATTCACACCTAGGTGCAATTTTACAGTCACCAATTAACCTAATGAGCATGTTTTTGGTCTGTGGGAAGAAGCCGGAGTGCCCAGAGAGAACCCACACATGCACGGGAAGAACATGCAAGCTTCACACAGAAAGGCCCCGCCCGGGGATCAAACTGGCAACCTTCTTGCTGTGAGGCACACGCACTACCTGCTGCGCCACCGTGCTGCCCAACGCAGAGGTCAACAGAGTAAATTGATTACTTTTTTCAGTCGGTGTGACCGTGTTGCATAAGGACACAGGAAGGGCTTTGTTATATATTTTCATTTCACAATGACGAAAGAGTCCGTCGCTCTGTGTCTCTGCTCGTCTCCCCAGACAGAACCAGGAATGTCAGAGCTTCCTTTTTTCCCGTCCAGGTTCACTACAGCTTGTTGCTTTAGTGGAACATTTGGGATTTGGATCTCATTGAATAATAGTGATTTTTTCTCTCTCTCTCCACACCCGGACATGAAAGGGACTAGTTTCATTATTTGCATTTTTATGCCTGAGTGTATTTTTCAAGTGGGAATAGAAATTCTGTGAGCAGTGTCGAGTCCCAGCGCTGCTGTGTCCTGGAGTGCATCAGTCTGCCTTTTCATCTTCACCCTACTCTAACTGCTCTCTGCTTTTCTTCAGCCACACCACAGTTCCTCCCTCTGTCTACCTCTCACTCTGCCTGCTACTATTTTCTTTATTTTCTCACTTTTATCACAGTGCTAAGAGTTACAGTAACCTGTAGTAAATTAATTTGTTTTGTATTACAAGCATTGTTGTTGGTCCCCATCTCTTCCTTTTACTCATTGATGAGTGACAGCCCCGTAAATGAGAATATTCCTTTGAATGAGCGAGTTGAATGAGTGATTCATTGTCTCTGTCCCTCTGTCCACACCGACGTTTACTTTCTCCTTCTGCTATCTCCGCTGCTCAGTCTGTTGCTCATCTTCATCACCACACATCTCCTGCTCTGTTTGTCTTTGCAGCTTTCCAGCCGGTTTCCATTGCTACCACAAGAGCCAAGCTTGTATTATGCACACCTGCAGGGATTCTCAAATTGCACCGCAGCTCAGAAAGATTCACAGCGCTTCTCCTTCTATTCTTCTGCCCCAAAATTGGACAATTAGTGCCAAAACTGTTGTCTTGAGTGCCTTGGTTGCGGCGGTAAATGTGTGGCACCTAACAGCAAGGAAATTGTTCTGGAAATGGCATTTTTTTTGTGTTAGGGGGGTTAAAAAGAGAGAACGATGCATGGGTATGTCAGTGCATGCTTCCCTGAGTGCTATGTAAGAACAGCACAGGAACAATTTCTCTTTCTCCATATGTTGGCGGTAAAGACGGGGTGCTGAAGAGATCTCGCCAAGGCGAACGACGCGGCAATAAGCCTTGACAGTAATGCGTGTTTATGTGCGTTTCCCTGTGTGAGTGTGTATGTGCTTGCTTAAGATTAAATCATGGCCATTACGCAGAGAGGTTGTAGCTGAGGTGATTAGAGAACAGCACTACTATTAGTGGGTGATTACATCTCAGTCTATTATTACACAGCGGCAGCTCCTTCGCGATGCAAAAGGCTACGTTGGGCGACACCTCGTAAATCTGAGGCCCACACGCTGCTTGCACACATAATGACACAATATGTTGTTGTCATGTGTAACCTCTTAAATCATGTAGCATTGATGATTATTCAGTTTGAACTCCAGTTAAGGAGTTTGATGTTTCGCTACGTGATGAGAAAAGGCACAACTCCCGAGTGGAAGAGAGCCGTTGCAAACCCAACAGGGTAAACAAATAAATGCATGGTGCTCAGCTTAAAAACAAGCTTGTTTTTCTTATTTTTCCATCCGACAGCAATGATAACTAGGTTTGTTTGTAGCATGCCACACACAAACGCATAAACATAAATATCTTGCAACAATACAGAGGAACACACACACACACACACACACACACACACACACACACACACACACACACAGCTGGCCGAGTCGAGAAGAAACATTTATGGAGCTGTCGACATTGTGTGTATTTATGGATGCAATCTGTGAGGTCAGATTTATTACTGTCAGAAATGGGCGGAATTATTTCTCTTTAAATAATTAGTTTTGAAACACACACACACACACACACACACACACACACACACACACACACACACACACACACACACACACACACACACACATACACACACAGTCTTTGCATATTGATTTGCACATTGATTCAGGGGATATTAAAGCTCTGATGTTATTAATCATTGCTGATTATGTTTTCAGTGAGTTGACTAATGATGGAGGAGAGGAGAGGATTGTGTTTGCAGGTTACGCAGAGCAGAGGCTGGCCACCGGAGCCCTGCAGCTCAGTGCACTTCCTCATACATAGACGGGACATAACATACATTTTTAAACTGGCTGAATGTGTTTGCTCCATGTGCACTGGACCAAAATATGTTGGTAGAATAATGATAAATTCCCAAATTATCTGCCTGTGCACTCCTTATTTCAGTCGTCCTTGTATTTGTGATAGTTACTGCACAGTTTGGATGCTACAAAGCCATTTAGTTACAGTAAATTATTAAACTGTTCTGTATGTCTGCGCATTGATTGATGAGTCCGGCGGCGTCCTGCCCTTGCCCTCTGTGATATGAAGGAAAGATTGTGTGACATGATGTCATCCCATCGGTGCAATCATAGCCGGACACAGACCCTCATTAATAAGAGCATCATTATGTCGTGTCAGCTCACAGGGATGAGGAAAAGAAGGAGAGGGCCGGGGGGGGGGAGCAAAGGAGAGAAGGTGAATGAGAAGTGAGTGTGAGGCAGGAGGCAGTGAAGAAGAAAAAGAAAACTGTGGGATGCCAGAGGAATGGAAAAAATAACAGTAGAATGGCATGAGATCAAAGTAGTGAGGGAAGAAATAAAAAGCAAATGGAAAGAAGAAAAGAGGGAATAAGGTGGATGTGCATCTGCCAGATCTGTGACATTGGTAGATGTCAGTTCTCTCCCTTGTTTCCACTATCAGTTCTCCTTCACACAACAATGGCCTCATGGTTTCTCTTTGTGTATCTGGTGAAATTCATTAGCCAGTTACTTTCTGCCTGTTCTCACTCCCAACACGTCAAATACAGCAGCTTTGTTCAGTGGCCTTATGCCTCAAACTATGTTTTTCCTATGATTTCCCTACTGTTCATACTTTCATTACTGTATATAATCAACCTGACCAGGCTTGGTTGAGATACTGTACAGCTGATAATCCGTCGCAGTGAGCATCATTTTTGTGTGTGTTTTGTTTTTGTGAAAATAACTGTGCGGTCATGTAATGAGTGTGGATTGATTAAGTCTGCTGTTTGGAAACTGGTGAGGGTTGGCCACCAGTAAACAGTCTTTTTAATTCAAGAGACCATAAATTAAACATAATGCTTTACACCACATCCATGTTTTAGTAATTGTTTGTCTTTGGGTGTGGTTTTATGGAGGCGGTGTTGTTCAGGGGGCCGGTGAACACACACCACTGGCAGGCTGTAAAGATCACTATCTTATAAATTGGCTTACCACACAATGATAATGTAACTTTTAATGCAACATACAAAGTAAAACAAGTTTTATGTGCACTTAACTTTAATACTCTAATAAAATAAATGGAAACCATCTGATAAGTGGAAGTCAGGGTAAACATCTACAAGACTAAGGTTAGCTTTGGAAAATGTTTGCTAATAGTTAAATTATAGTAGGACACAAAACATTAGAAACACTCCTTCGTTGGTCTCCTGCTCATTCTCTCCTCCTCTCCCCTCCAGGTGTGATGCCAGAGCGGCAGTTCGGTGGAACGCAGTTTGTTTGCAGTGTGGTCGCCTCGCACGTCAGCCACCAGCCCTCCTCCAGCTTCAGCTTTGTCTGGATCGCCCCACCGCCTGGCACTGGCTGCGTCAACTTCCTGTAAGTCATGTGCGAGTGTGTGTGGGTAAAAGAGAGCAGCTCATGAGATAGAGAAATTGCAGACAAGTAGATGTGGTGCAGATTAGGACCTTTACAGCTGACACCCGTCTAACCCAGACATGGAAGTCGTAAACTGTAACAATAATATCCGTTAATGTTGTGTGGCTGCATTTTGACCCAGTAAGCCTTGTGAGGCTTATCAGCTGACATCATGGGCGGTGTTTTCTCTGTCAGAGTCACAGAGAGGATGTTAAAAGGTCATCTGGTCAGAGAAAACATGCAGAATGACTGGAAAGAGGTTAAACTGGGGACATGATCCTCATGCTTGACATGACATGACCCTGCTGAGAAGTAACAGAAATGTCCTCGTCCTCTCACTCGGTCCCTCTGCCCATTGGAAAATGTGTGAGTGGTGAACAGATCCACCCTTCCCCCGAGGATGGGCGTGATTCAGACTCATACACACAAACTTTCTGAGCTAGAAAAACTGCATGAAAGCATTAATAAGCAGCAGTTATCCCCTCTCACTCAAACTCACTCATACAAATGGCTCCTATTAGAGGCTCAGGATGGATTTTTAGCCCATTGCAACAAACTGTGGGGCTGTTGCTGAGGGATGCTGCACAGGTGTGTTTGTGTACACCTTACTGCGTTTCCCTGAAGCTCACATGTTGTTTGATTGGCCCAAGATCTAGCTTATTACATCTGAGAACAGCCGTGGTCTTTTTCCTTTTTGTCATTTTCATTCCCCCCATCATTTTCTCCATCTCTGTCTGTTGGAAACATCCTCTAACTCTCTTTCCCTGTACTTCTCTTGGCTGCTGATTTACAGCCACATGCTGATAATCAGTCAAAATGCAATTAGCAGCTGTTGCTGGAGAAGCATAAAGGGAAAGGGAGGACTCCAGTAACTCTGCCCCATGCAAAGTCACAGCAGCACATTAAAAAGATCTTTTAGAAATTCGCTCAAATTTTGTAATATTTATACATTTGACTCGGGTACTGCTCACATTTCTACATCAAGGGCAACGTTTTTCGAAAAAGAAATCGAAGCATGAAAACATCATTAGGATTTCAATCCTTCAATAGTCAAATCAAACTGCAAACTAATCTCTTATTTTTTTTTCTTTTTTTATTACCAGCCATCCTCTTTCCAAACTTGAAAGACATTGCAAATTGCACATCAGTGTTTCACAGCTAAATTAAACATTTTGGCAGTACTGACAAAAATCCCTCAATGAATTCCTGGAGGGACACGATAGACTATCAGACAGAGACTTTTATGGACAGACCGACGGACAAGGATTCAGTTGGGGAATTTGCTGAAGTGGAGCTGCCATTTAGACAATATCCACAGAGCCAAACAGATTTACTGGCTTTTTTGTCTGCCAGCAAACACATTTACTGTCGAGCGTGTGTCAGGATTGTGTGTTTCCTCAGTATTTGTGTGTGTGTCCATGCGTGTGCTGTGTGTTCGCGTGGAGCAGCAGTGTGCCAGTGCTGATGACAGTGGGGCTGGCAGGGGGCCACAACTGTATGACAATAGGGGCCCCTGCGGCTGACCTTATCAAAGTCAGCCAGTCACACTCCAGCTGGCTGGAGACTGCTCCTTACATACACACACACGCAAAGACACACACACACACACACACACACACTCTTACTGCACCCTTTTCCAGTTCACAGCCCCCATCTCCACCAGTATATCCTCACATCTAGAGTTGCCCTCTCAGGGTTCAGTAACGTGACTCTGTGAGAGGAGAGGCCCTTGTGAGGGTTACCTTTGGTGCCTTATATGTTTTTCCAGCACTGAACTGTCAGTGTTATCACTCTTTAGGTCGAGATGTGATCAGACGACTGTCATTTCGTCATATTTCCTTGATTTTTCTAAAAAAATTCGCCCATGAAGTGCGATTTTATGGCAATTGCTTCAAAAGTCAAGCAAGATAATAAAAAATGTGCATGTAAGAGAGATTGAATGTACAAAATGTAAATAATGGAATGTCCTACCCTTGCCCACACTGCTCCCACCCTGACTGATACAAGGACCGTATTCCACAGGCAGTGTCCATGAGTGTTTAAATTAACGGCGCAGACATCCTATGTCCTTCACAGCGCTGGAGCTGGTCCGCCACTGCATCAATATGGGGCCTGTGAGCAGTTTTATGGGCCATATTGTGGGAGTGTCGCTGGTAACAGATCACTAGCAGGAGTGTGATAGAGTGCAGTGACGTGGGCATCCAGAAGAACTCATTTTCTGGGTGGCTGTAAATTGCCACCTTAAAGAGAAGGGGAGGCCTTGGAGGAGGAGAGGAGAGGAGAGCAGGCAAAGGAGGTAGAGGAGTGGGGAGAACACACACATACATACAAGTCACTACAACTAGTCAATCACCAGACAATCAGCGTGAGTTTTGAAAACGGCTGATCATTTTAGCTGTTTATCAAGCAAAAATGCCAAAAAACGTTTGCTGGCTTCAGCTTCTTAAATAGGAAAAGAAGGTGTTATCTCTGCTATCTACTTTCAGACATTTTACAGACATAACTATTAATGAATCAATTTAAAAAATAACTACAAGATTAATCAGTTATAAAAGTGATCATTAATTGCAGCCCTAACAGGATTCTCAGCAATTATTCCTGTGAAGTCAAACTGTCAGCCAGGAGCGAACCTTTCCTTACACTCAAAATGCAAACCAACTCTTGCTTTAATAATTGCATAAAACACAGTTGTGTCCCACTTTTTATTCTTCTTGCTCAGACTTGTCAGTCCACACCGCGACATAATGCACTGAATGCTTTGCTGCACTTAACGGAGGTGAGAATGGTTAAGAGCCTCGTCTGGTGAATGCAGAGATGCACTGGTGTGTCTCTTCCTTTCTTTGCCTTTCTTCTGCTTCACTTACAGCCTCGCGGCAGTCAGGGCTGTGCGTGTGTTTGTGTGTGTGTGTGTGTGTGTCTGCGCGTTTGCGTGCATGGGGTTTTATATGTAACAACGGCCACATTCAGAGAAACATATCTAAACATAACTCATAACTTGTAACTCTTGCAAGTGCACACGTGCAGCCCTGCATCAGCACGTCCTCGTGTGTTGATACATGCGTATGTGAGATTTTCAGCTGCGGTGTTTTGTGCTGTCTCCCTGTGGATCTCTGACAGCTGCATGGTTCGAGATTGCTTTAATTACTGCATGTGAGCCCCCTTCCCAAAGTGTTCCCCTGAGGATGTCTGCAGATCTGATGGTGCTCTGCTCCTTTATGTCATGGCATGCTGTGTACGGGTGTGTTTACATGCATGTGTGCATTTCTTTGCAAACACTCCCGTGTTTGTTCTTTTTCTACATCTCTGCTACCTGTGGTTCCTCTGTGGAGTCCTCAACTGATTGAAGCCACTTGTAGGAGCAATTAGGAGGAGAAATAGAAATAGGGCAGGTGGGCGCTAAAACACTCTCTTGTCTTGTTAGCAGTAATTGAAAAGGAACAGTTCCAACGCTGCAATTATGTGGGCGTTGTTGTGTTGTTGATACTGCCATCTGTTCAAAGTAGGCAGGTCTGTGTGCGCATGAAGTTTGTGAAACACGCACTACGGTATTGCATAGTATGCGGCTGACTGCTGCATGTGAACACAGCCTGATTTGGCTGCTGAACAAGCATGGCTGTAGCTGGAAGCTGTCATTTTAGAGTGAGCTGCAGCGTGCAGTAGATGTGCTGCTGACTGTAGGTGTGCTGATAAAGATTTGGGTTGACCTTTCTATTTTGTGACAATTTTGTGTCCTTAAGCTCATCCAGTCTTGTTACTCTGGTAATCAGGATGATGGACAGCTTGTTAGATTAATCAGAGGTCAGAGTTCAGACATCAGGCCGACAGATGACCTATCTTACCCAGCACCTAATTTCTCCTGGTATTAGTCATCTCCATTGATTTCCTATTATTCAAGTCAATCTTTCAGTCTGTTTGAACATAAAATCACTGGTTAATGAGCTCCCCTCATCACTAACGCTCCATACTAGCCTGTGGCAGTGTGACAGATTCACTGTAGACATTGAGCCAGTGAAAATGAAAGATTGGTTCAAGGTAATCGCATTTTGGCATTGTAGATATAGAAATACGGGGCAGAAATGTGAAGCATGACAGAGCACATAAATCTGATCCGCTTTTTGTCTCCACAGACCGGCCAGAGCTGCAAATCTGGCACAGTCCACCCATATAATTCTAATTTTCATATATCACACATTCACATATAAGACAGCATATCTCTCATATTCATGTGCTTAACCTTTCTTAAACTTTTAAAATGTGCCAGTTTTTCAGGATTTAACAGTAAATCAAAGTTGTTAGAGGCAAACCCACTCCCATGCTCCTCAGCAGATCGCAGCCTGGACTCCTGTTGCTGTTTACCCTAGAGGTCTCTGCATCCATGATATGGTCTTATTTCCCAAGGGGCGGTCCATGACCCCTGTAATTATACACATACACCTGTGTACACAGAGACACACATGCACACACATGTACACCCACATACATGCATATTGCACATCAGCGCTCTGATCAATACCGCCACAAATTGTCCACATCACATCTGTGCCGCACCAACATCACACTTTCATCAGGAGGTCACCATCACACCTGCTGGGACGGTGACCTCCTTATCAATTCTAGATGAAATAGCGCGTGGAGACTGAACCACGCTCAGGGGAGAGGGGGCCCGCTCCTCATGGATTTTGTGAGAAATGATTGCTTCACATTCTGCACTGACAAGATGAATCACAGACTTGACTTGTTGTGGGGATTCATCCCGCTTTTGTTGACTCTCAGTCAAAAAGGTAGATTCTTCTCCTTCTCCCTCGCTTGTCCCAGTCTAACCCTTCCTGAGAAAGTGAGGAATTGCGGGTTTTCTCAGACATCCATTTTTTTTTTCTTGAAGTAGCTGCCTTCAAGACTAAATCAACAACAGCATTTTTAGACTCCACTCTTTTTTTTTTCGCCTCGTATATTTACTCCTAACTGCTGTTGTTTTCCTAATCCCCCTAATTATGACTCGCTAACAGTAGTCAAGGTCAATTGCTCTTCTCCTAGCTGTATGCTGAGCATTAACTGCACTTCTTCTGGCACTATTTGGAGCCGTAACTCTCTATGACCCTGTGCTAACAAGCAGGTAATTTGCCAAACAACTCCCAAATCCCTGCTCTGTGGAGCTTCATTAAATTTGCATGTTCTCCAAGAGCCTTTTTCAATTAATTAATTAAGGGGTGGAGGGAATGAGGGGGGTAATGTGATTCCACAAAGCCAGTCACACCCTCTGAGACTCTGATGGGGATGTAAATATCAAGGTTGGGTCGAAATCAAGAAATCGTACTTTACATTTCATCAAAGCTCTTGATCAGCGGTTTTCTGGATAACTGAGGCAGTGGATTTCTTTTTATCTGCCTCTCTCATTGTCCTGTCTTTACCTCTCCGTTCCTTTACCTGTTGTCCCTGATTGTGGTGCCCAACCCACAGCTGGTCCTCAAACATGGAAGATAAATCAACCAATTAGGGTGTATTATTTTAAGGGCTAGGTCCAAATGCACCAAATCAGCGCTGGCGACTGGAACTGCGCTCCACTCATATTAATCATGATTACCAACAGGCCTAGCGAGCTGGGAGAGAAAATGAGCTTTTAATTGGGATTTGAGGAGAAGAGGATGGGAGAGTCGTCTAACGAGGGAAGAAGTGCGAGGCAACATGTGTTTTCTCCCCCCTCAGATGTAATAGTTCTCAATAGCATTGTGAAAAACCTGCTACAGAAGTTTGTTTGTGTGGTCAGTGTTCAGTGAATACTGCGGTCTTACAGATAGCACCGGCTATATTTAACTGCATGTATATGGCTTTAGGGTAAATCAGCCACCAGTGCTCCCCGCTGCGTGTGTGTGTGGTTAGCAGGGAGCTGTCAAGCTGGCTCCTGGGGGATACTTATGGCCGACAGCAACATGTAATCTAACATGGAAGACATGCCTGGTAATTACCCACTCCAGGCCCTTTTGGGAGCTCTTTGAGTGACAGCCTGTCCATCTGCATACATGTTAAAGCTCATATGTGGCTTGGAGTGTGTGTGTGTGTGTGTGTGTACATGTGGACTGGATCTCTGCCCTTCCTCACATGCCTCGCTATTTGACAGCAGATTGTGGACTTTGAAAGACAAGGCCATCTAACCCCCATCTCTCTCTCATCTCTGACCAAATCCCAGCCCCCACCCCCTCCATTTATCCATATCTCTCACTCAATCCTTCTCTTTTTCTTCATCTTCCTCAATCCCCCTCTCTCTCTTCCCCATCTCCCAGATTTTCCCCTCCTGACTAATGAGAGGGGAGAGGATGACACTTATTTTCACAAGATGAATGATCCCTCGTTTGAATCAGAGAAGGAGAGAGAGGAGAAAAAAGAAACACCAACACGTTTAGGCACTTAATTGCTTTTTTCCCCCCAAAGAAAGTCAAATTAACATTTAGATGTTCAGTAAATGTTTTGTGTATGTCAGCGCTGTTCTGTGTGTGTCAGTGCTGTTCTGTGTGTGTGTGTGTGTGTGTGTGTGTGTGTGTGTGTGTGTGTGTGTGTGTGTGTGTGTGTGTGTGTGTGTGTGTGTGTCTCCCAGAGTGGAGATGGTAATGAGAGACACACGCTGAGGAGCCGCTGGAGTGTGACGGCAGGACAGACGCTAGCGTCGCGCTGCGCCGATCACACACACTCCGGCTCAGACTAAATGCCCTCTCCTGGCTACTGTTTTAATGACAGACACGTTATTAAGTCACACATAGTGAGGAAGACACACACACACACACACACACACACACACACACACACACACACACACACACACACACACACACTCGTCAAAGGAAGCACTTTTCCCACTGAATATTTCTCTTCCGTCATTGTTTGCTGGATGTCTTTGTGTTTCATTGGGGGGGAAGAAAACAACATCATTAGAAACAGACAAGTGCTTTAAGACTTTTCAAAGACACATCTGCATAGTTGCATTTTAAAAAGCTTCCCCTCAAAAATACTACAACAGCTTTCACACTGCAGTCAGAAATGGTGCAATATAACAAAGTACAATCCCATTTTATGTTACTTTATACTTATATTCCACTGCAATATCGTACCTTGATTAGCAGATTAAGATTTTACCAACAAAACATATTGTCAGCTTTCTCAATATTAATGCATTGTTATAGATTAAACAACCCTACACTATATAAAATAGTTAAAATGATATCACATTGAAAGGGGCCTTTCTGCTGTATAATAAATACTTTCACTTTTAATACTTTCATTTTATTTTCTTGTACTTGTGCACTTGAATGCAGGACTTTTACTGTGGAGTATTTTTACATTGCTGTGTTGCTGTTACATTGCATCTGAGTAGTTCCTCCACTACTGCGAGCTTTACAGGGCATTTGTCTCCTACCTGGCTCGGTAAGGGTTACTGTCACAGATGTGTGTGTGTTCAGTGAGTGTAAAAGATGTGTGTGAGGTCAAATGTGCTCTTTGATGGAGCCCCCTGTCCCCCGGCACTTAACAGAATCTGTTTAGTGAACTTGAGCTGCGACTGTGTTTAGTAAATATTTAAGGGCCTTGTTCCTACATCCCCACCCGCTGTTCGTTGCGCGCCATCTTTTATTCATAAATACCAAACTCAAATTAGTTTTCACCCAATTCTGAAATATGAGTGTAATTAAGTATGTTTTCTCCCCAGCTCTGCACAGGCACAAGAGCTCTTTACTAATTAATGAGGGGCCTATTCATTATTCATCAGCTGAGATGAACGAGTAAATGCCTTGGCACCCATAAAAGGCCTGAGTCTGCATGGTGGGCCTGGGTGGGGTAGAGTTTGGGAGGTGCGAGGCAAAATCAACATGGGACTGTGGAGACGCAAAGATGAAGCAGGAGATGGAGAAGGTCTGAAAAATGGATGTGGGCCTCGCTGACGCAGGCACCCACCGTGTTGTGTTCACCTCATGAAGTTTTCCTTATTTTTAATCCTCTCCTCCTCTTCTAAACCTGCGTTGTAAAGGACAGTGTGATGAGCGGGTGTGGCAGAGCACACACACACACACACACAGACAGTATGGATTGCCTGCATTGACTTATAGTGAGTTTGAAATCACAGTGAGGTTACTCAGACCTCCACTTTATTTGATTTGACTTGTATAACAGAAAATGTTGTGTAATGTCTCAGATCGTGGGAATGTCCCGAACACTGAGACAGCAGTGTGTCCTTACATGGCACAGACCGAGAAAAGAGGCCTCTTATTTCCACAAGTGCCCCTTGATGGAACTTTCTCACTGTACTGTATGTGGGTGGCTCACATAGTTCTGTGTCAGTGTGTGTTTTTAGCATGAGGTTGCTCTGATTTACAAGCCACGGATGATGTTCATGATTAAAAGCAAAGCCAAATTACGATGTTAGACAAAAGTCTGGGTGCCAGACAGATGAGACGAGACGGCCGACTCCCCTCGATGTACAAGCAGTAATGCTGCGAGCAGTCCATGAGGAAACACACCCTGGCTGTGATATTTATCCTCTTTATGTTTTTGACCTCAATCCCACTCCAACTGTTTCCCCCTGTGTATTATGTGCGGAAAACGCAGGTCAGTGGTGTAATACAGCTTTTACTAGCCATCTAAAAATGTTCTGTTGTCTCATGTTGCACAGGACTGTCTTCATGGGGGCACTACATATCCCATTTTGCTGCTGCCACTGACTAGAATGAGCTGCAAACGCCTCAAGGGCTCTAAAACTTTACAGTCTTTTTCACAATAACTCATTCCAAGGACTCTGAAAATTGCAGCTTCTTCCATACTCTTTCCGCCTCAATCTCCCCCCTGTGTCCCAGTTATGGGCCTTTATTTTTCTTGTCTTTCACTCTTTATCCCATTACTATTATCCACTGTTTTTGCATTATAACAGCTCCTGTATTGTCATTGCTATTGTTATCATTGTTATTGTAAGGGATGACAGTTCTGTACTGGAGAGCTGCTTCGTCAGTGTGCACTTTTACTAATGTAACTCTGCTATTGCAAACTACATGTCTGCAGTGCAGCAGAGCATGTCTCAGTGTCTGTGTAAAATATCCCACCGCACTCCGAGCCATTTCACCCTCTTCGACTTTTAAAGCTTGCTCCGTTTTCAAATGAATAATGCATTTCATGGCCATCGGAAGGAAATTCATATTACATTCCATACATACCGCACGCAACATACAGTTGGATTTACATTGGCATGCAAGAGCGCAGTGTGGTACTGCAGTGATATTTGATAACCCAATAAAAAACTGTATGTAGAATAACGTGAATAAGGAAATATCCCAGTCAATATCATATAAAACAGTAACTAGAAGAGTCGAGCAGGTGTGTCTGGAGCCGTGTGGTTCTTGAACAGGAAGTGCATGGCAGGCTGCAGCAGCAATGCAAAATGTCAAATGCCAACAGCAGAATCTGCCAACAGCAGAAACAAGATGCCAAAACTGAAGCAGCTGTAGATCACTGCGGCTCCAGAGGAGTGAGGAGTTAGCATTTACCGGTGGTATAAACGGAGCAATCATAAAAAAAAGCTTTTCAAAAATTTTGAATCAACGCAACTACAAAAGGACCTGGCGGAGATAATTATCCTTTTAGTCACAGGATGTGCAGTCATAGTAGCAGGACCTCCAGCTTTGCTCAGCGGTGACTGTGAGAGGAGATTGATGAAGCTGTGTTTGTGTCGGTAGCCCAGCTCACTGTCCTGCTTTTTTTTGGCTTTATGGTCATATTATCAGATTCCCTATGTGTAAATTCAGCCTCTGAAGATTTTGTTTTTTCTTGTTTTTTAAAGTTGCACCATAATAAACTTAATAAAATGTTTGTGCCAGATTGGTCTTCATAAATTAAGGACAGACCATTCATTTTCTCTTCATACTGTTTGTGTTAATGCTCTCCTTCTCTTTCTGTCTTTTTTCTATCAGAGCCACAGCAACGCATCGAGGACAGATCATTTTCAAGGATGCTCTGGCCCAGCAGCTCTGTGAGCAAGGAGGTGAGTAACAGTGGCAGGACAACACAAATACACCCCGACTCCCGCTTTATGACAGAAACATGAGCGTATACTGCACTAGCAGGCATATTTATTCATATGTGAAACGACACCTATATGTTGAGGCACACGTGCACCGAGACATACCGTACCCCCTCCTCTCTTCCCATTACTGTCCATCATATGCACAGATTGTCAGAATATGGATGACACAATATGGTTGATGTGCTGCTTCTTCATGACAGTGGCATTGCAGCACTTCCTGGCTCTCTTTCTGCCTAATGATGCAGCCAGAGCCAGAGATATTTGGATGTCCTATATTGCCAGCTTAATTTCAGCTTATGCTAAACTCAGCTTTTTTTTCTCTCTCTCTCTCTCTCTGCCGGAGATTTACGCTTTATGGCCGACACTTCTTACATCCACTTTCTGTGACAGCCTTAAGTAGCTATTGACAGACAGTGCAGTCCCACTCTGCATGCTGAGTGTGTATAATTGCTTGTTTACAGGAAAGAAGCCTCCTCCTCACTCAAGAACTCCTCCTTGTAGATCAAATTTGACTTTAATGCTCAAAGTGGAGAAGTACACTAACTGCTGCTGGGGTCTTCTCTAAGTGTTTCAGGGGAAAAACAACCAAATTTCAGCTGTAAAATATATACTTAATCTCCATTAGAAAAAAAAAAAAACCTCTGTAGCAAATGTCTGAGGGCTCCTCATGACAAGTGTGTCCCTCAGCAGGTCATTGGAGACACTACTGTTGATTGTAGCACACGCCAGGAAGAGAGTGTTCAACTTGATGGCTCCATGCCACTTGGAAAGATGGGGCACAGAGCCCTCAGTCAGGCCTGGAAGAGTGACAGAGAGAGAGCGGCAAGGCTCTTCTCCTCTGTCTCCTCGCCTGAGAGCTCATCCTCTCACCACCGCTGACACACTGCCCCAGTCTTCTCCCTCTGCAAATGAAATATCTACAGCCAACAAGAGTCACTTAGTTGTTTAGTGCCAAGGCCCTGCAGTATCACACTAATACACAACTACTCACAGCAGACAAGCTGGAAAGCAGAGATTTAGACCTTACAAGGCCTTGGAGGAGGCAAGTTGTGAATGGGAGCAGACGGAGAAAGTAGCAGTGAGGTACTGTAAAAAAAAGAAAATCTGCACAGAACAGAAACAGGTATGAGAGCTACAGAGGGACAGGAGGTGGGAGGACGGTGGGGACAGTGATGAGGGACACACAGGAGCGATAGCAGAGGGATGTAGAGCTATAAATTGCTTGTGTCAGTAATGACAGTTTCTAACTGGTAAAAGAGAGACGAATGGATGGAAGGATGAAGATACAGTAGTAATGAGAAACCTGAGGGGTGAGTGTTGTAGAGGTAGTGGGTGATTGAACATCTTTGGCCAAAGAAAAGTGGGGAAGCAGTACATGTGAGCACGTGGCCGACCTTGTTGTAGGCTAATTCCTTTGACGGCCAATAATGCAAAGCTCTTTCTGTCTCTGAGCCACGCCAGGAAATCTGAATTACAAATGAGAAGTGAACATGCCGTAGGCAACAGAAGGCGAAAGGAGACAGAGGAGGGACGAGAGAAAGGAGGAGACAGAAACAGAAACGGGTCTGATCATTTTTGGTCTCTTGTGGATTGTCCGAACGGAGACAAGCATCGTTTCTCTCTGCTCCACTGATCTAACTCACCGTAGTCAGTTCCTCTTCCTCTTTCCAAACCAAAACCTGCAACTTCAAAAGAGCTGTGCAGATTAAAAAAAAAAAAAAAAAAATCATGAAACGGGAATGTGCAAGGCGCTCGACATAAAACCGAAACCTGGGAACTTCTTTGACATGACACAAACTTTGCCGTGGTGTAGCCAGGGCTGCATTACCGCGTGGAGATTTGTGTGAAGTGTTGTGTGAAAAACTAGGCATAAATCATTTATTTTAACAATTATTCTTTTATTGAAAAGCTGCTTCACTGAAGACTCACGCTGGCTCATCCATGATTTCATCAAAGGATTTTTTAATTCATAATCAGAGAGCCTTGGATTCCCTTTGGACAGCCAACCAATACCATAAACTTGAATTATTAGTAAGCTGGTCACTGTTTTCTTCATTTTTTCTTGACTGCTGGTCATATCCTTGAAGAACACCTGATGTTTTTCCTTCAGTTTTTATTATTCTATTGTTCTTGACCCAGTGCAGCACTCCCTTTTTTTTCTTACACATAAATTGTGTTTATTGTGTTAATTCCCTTAAAGCCGGACGTAGCAGCAGCTGAGACCTGTAGACTTTTCCCTCCTGGCAGGAATCAAGTAGGCTACCATCCCAAATTCAACCGCAGAGTGGCAAAGTGAGTGCAGGCTGCTCTGAGCAAAGTTACTTCAAATCTAGGCATTAGCATTCAAAGTGGAATAAAAGATACGGGGCCCAGCTCAAGCCACTTCAGAAGTTCATATGCTTAAGACTCAAGCTTTGAAGAGCTGGAGAAATGGAAGCTATCTAAAGCAGGGTTATGATCCATGGAGGAGAGGGAGGGAAGGAGGAAAAGAGGAAGGAAGCGACGGAGGAGAGAATCAGAGGGCAAGCTGCTCAAATAAGAAGGGAATCAGGGATGATCAGCCGGGTCGGCGATTTAAGAGCAAATGGGCAGATTAGCCAGGAAGCTAGAAAAAGAAGGTAACTTTGCAGCTCGAATTTGAGCTTAGCATGATAAAGAGATGGAGGAATAAACTCTAATGTAAATAAGAGATTTAAGGATAAAGAAAGGTTGGGGGGGGGGATAAGCCTTTAACGCGCTGCGGAAGGTCTGACATGCAGCACTTTGCCTCTCGGTAACAGAAAGCCTCCCTGCAAGTTCATTGAGACAGGTGTCTGTTTTAATGTTTCCACTCTGAAGCCTGCTGAGACATAAGCAAAGGGTGGATTTGTGTGTGTCTGCTTGTGTGTACATGTGTGTAAAATAATCTGTCTAGCAGTGTTGGGGGAAGCGTGGTCCCAGACACACCGCTCTCAAAGCTCCTTTCTGCTGTGCCAGCGCCCTTCTTCACCCCATGCCTTCATTCAACATCCAACTGATCCCTCCAACTTCCCTTCGACTTTGTTTTGATCTACACCCCATTACTTTACTTAATAACCAGCACAGAAAAATGCCCTTATATTGCTCTTATTTGTGGATTCAGAAGACAAAACTAATGGGACTCTGACAAATACTGCTGCAACCAAACCAAATGAAACACACAGCACAACGGAGTAGTTTGTGGCGCCAATCAGCACATTGCCAAATTGTTTGGACAGGCTCCTGGAGACACTTTAAAGCATGACGCGGCAAAATGCAAATCGCCGCCACAGTTTTAAATGACTGCAAGTATGCGAACAGACAGGCAGGAGGATGAAACAGAAGTACATTTCCGCTCCTACTGAGCAACCATAAAAAGACTTATTAAACACAGATGAGAAGAGCCAGGGCAGGGGATGAAGAGAGGTAGGGGTGGGCTAGGAAAGGGTGCTCTGCGCTAAAAGGGTGGAGTGGTTGTGGCCGTTGAATGGCGCTGCAGGCCGTCCATCAGCTCTATCTCCTGACAGCAGGGCCAGCGGTCCCTGCTTCCCGCCCAGCATCGCCAGGTCTTCTCATTTCCAGCAAGGGAATAAATCAGGTCTTTATGGGCCTGGCCAAGTGCACTGCACCCCAGATGGATTATTAAAGGGACATATAATTCAAAGAGGCCACTGCTCCCTGAGGGACGCCAGATCACAGTGCAACAGAGGAGGGACGGGTGGCCTCCACTCTTCCACCTCCTCGCCACCCGCCCAGTCTGCCAGCCAGCCTGCTCGCCTGGCTGAACCCCGGCTCGCCTGCCATCCTTCATCCCTCACCAGCAAGAAGCCTTGAGACCTCGCTAGTCTATATTCCCCCTTTTTCAACCTGTCTCCTCAAAACACTCTTTTCTCCTGTTTTCTCATTTCTTTGTTGTTCTCATTGCATTAAGATTTTTCCTCTTTTTGTGTGTGTTTTTTTTTTGTTGTTGTTGGAATTACCTTAATGGTTTGATTTCAGCAAGCAAGAAAATGTGGAAGGAGATGTGTTGTGTTTTCCCCGCTCATCTCCAACACATTGACAGCCAGGAGATGTTTGCCAAAGAGACAAACACAAAAAGCCATAAATGGCATGCTAAATAAGCCTGTCCTCATATTTGAGACACTTGGCGAGACGCCTTAATCCTCACTATTGTGAGGAAAAATATGTCTCGTCTCTGCCTTGCATTCCACCTTTACTTTCAGCTAGAAAAGGTAACACTGAAATTGGAAAATAGTAGTGAGTGTAACTTCTTTGCTGGTCTCCTCTCCACTCACCTATGATTATTGTAATGATGCCAATTGAAGCCCACACAAAGGCTGTGGTTTTCATTGAGTGGAGTGAAGTGGCTGCAGTCTGACCTTGGAGAACCATTTCTTTCTAGTCATTGAAGGCAAAACAACAGCATCCTGCATCCTGGAGAGTCAGTAATTGCAACCGCCAGTTAGACGGGAGCAACTCAACTTCAAACGCGGTTCATGTCGTGAAGGATGTGAGTCAGACGGAGGCAAAAAGAGCAAACGAGAGGAGAACAAGGGAGACTGGGGAGAGTGGGTGCAGTTTACAGGGTGGGGAGAAAAGGAGGAGAGAGAGAGGAGATTAGAGCTGGAAGATGGAGAGAAGAGGGGGAGAAGATTTAACATGACTTGTGCCCTGCGCTCTTTGTGCCGAGATGTCTGAGTCTGCCAAAGCTTATGCTCATTTAGCCCCCCCTAGCATCACCCCAACCCTGCTCATCAGCACCCACCCGATTTTAGTCCCACTGTAGTTCATTGAAACCCCTTCCTTTTTAAGATCTCCTTCTTTTTATTGCCCCTGTTTATAGGTGTGCATGTGCACAGCAGTGAAGTAGCAGAGAGTTGGGTCAGCGGTGGAAGGCAAAGCCGTCTGTGTCTATGTGTGCATTTCTGTGTGTGTGTGTGTGTGTGTCCCTCTGCATGCTTGTGAGTATAAGCCCTGGCCAGGGAGATACAGGCATTAGCAGAGATGAGCCGCAAATAGAGGAGGCAGTAATTGAAGTCTTTAAGAAAGTGAGAGGGGATTAATCCAAGTGAAATGAGCGCCACTGTCTGCTCCCGATGCACAGAGGGTTAGGCAGAGAGAGACAGAATGGGTGCGGATGGAGGGGTGGGCAGGAGGGAGAGATTGTGATAGAAGGCAAGTGAGAGAGACAGCAGGAGAGCGTGATGAAGCATGGAGAAAGAAAACTGTAAATGAGGCCTTTTTGGAAGCTTGAAGGGATTATCCACCCAAAAAAAAAAAATCTTTGGGCCTTTCTCCAGCCAAATGGCCTCACTAGAAAGACTGGGAGCGATTTAGAAGAGTTTGTTTAAGAGGGAGACGGGAGAAGACTGTAGAGAGCAGAATACCAACCAAGCATTTATTACTGTGTCAGTTTGAGAGAGTGGATTACCAGGAATTGGGTTTTACTACAAGCTCTTTTCAAGTTCAATATGTAAGATGAATGCATGCTCACGTAAACTGAGCGCACGCAACTGCATATTTTTATTGTTCTTCTAATTTAGTAAGATAATAAGGAACAAGGAGAATGAGGGAGTTACACATGCTGGGATTGATAGCTCCTCTAAACATGTTTTGAATCAGCAGACATTGGAGGATTAGAGAGCGAAGAAGGAGGAGAGCAGGAGAGAGGAAGAGGGCCCTTTGATCTGCTTTTAATGGGCTTCATCGTCGAGCCCGAGCTGCAGCCATGGAGCTGAGCGTCAGGGCCCACCAGAGCAGCAGCAACGGCGGCAGCAGTCGCAGCCACTGAACCGCCCAGCTCTGTCACACAGGCCACTAAGACTTCAACTTCTGCAGTCAGCATGAAACTTTACCAGCGCTCTGTGAATAGTAAATCCATTTCTTAAGTGCCTGGCATTTGGATCCAATGAGGAGAAATGAGGGCAGCTAACAAAAGTGAAGCTCGAGCTCAAAGTAAAGACATTAGCAGAGCCATTACGATAGTAAGAAACCTTTTTTTTATAATCCCCCCTCTCATGATTCAGGTTCTGTTGTTTATGAGGGGTTTTAGGTGGGCTTTCTTAAATGTAAGCCCCTCACTTAGAGGAAATTTCAGAGCTGCTGTAAGGCTTGAAAGACAGTTTTAAGGAACTTGAAATGAAACTTTGGAATGAGTCCTCACTGTGTTATCTCAGTGTGTTTTATCAGGTGGGCAGGCTCATCCTGGATGGAGAACACTGTGGCAGATTATCCCTCTCGTCAGTCTGCAGTAAGGCTGTCTTAGAAAAAGCCAGGAGAGAGTAAAGAGGCTCAAAAGGGATTGAAGGGTGACATGTTCACTTAGGTTAAAGCCACTGTGCCACTCAATGGTGACTGATCATGAAACAAGGCTAAACTCAAATTCCATAATATGGGCGTGCAACATAAACTTGCTTAACAAGATAAAGCAAACGTGTGCAAGATGCATTTTTTGCTTTATTTTCTCAGTGGCTGAGTCCTAAGTATACAACAGGGAAGTTCTCAAGCTCATTTATCAGCCGGCAGCCTTTTCTTTGTGCAAGTCTGAGTTTAGTAAATGACATCCACCGAGCTGTGTTATGCATCACACCGTTCTATGTTTCTATGTGTAGCAGCTAATAAAACAGTTTTATCTTGTGCAATATCTTTTTGTGGGATATGTGTGCAGTGTTTTGGTGCAGGGCATTGTGCAATATTCTTGATGTGATCCTGCAGATTGTGCATGTGTGCTACATCACTGTGTTCTCTTGATGCCTGAGACAAATTTCTCCCACAGGAGATGATAAAGGCTACACTAACTCTGCTCTGTCTGTAGTTTCTCCCAAAGTAATCTATCAAAAAATCCTGATTAATTTTTAAACCTCACTATGCTCTACCTCCTTCATCTTTTTTAGCACAAAGGTTGCACCCATTCTCTGCAACTTTATGATATTATGCCCACATGTGGATGCATACTGTATTTTACAAGTGTTCTCAGTAATTGAGTTAGAGCCACTCTTTTTTTTTTTTTTATGCCATCTTTGATTCATTAAGTCTTAACACTCACTAACCCCCACCATTCACCTCCCTCCTCTTCTCAGAGCTGTGCATCCCCTGGGAGAGATTGATGGTTGAGTTTGTTAGCCAGGCAGTGGCCACAGATTACAGCACACGCGCCTCTGGGGAGGATGGCGGTTAATTGGCATTGAACCGTTAATCATGGCCGCCCGGCCTTTCATTACTGAAAGGAATTAACATCAGCAGCAGCCAGGAGACTGCAGCCATGGCCGGCCAGGACACAGAGAAAGTTTGTTTCACTCGGGGATGATTTGAGAACAAGCCCATTTTCCTGCACTTACTGACTTATACCCACTTTATTCATACAGTAAACGATGCAAAACTGCACTGGCAGGACTGACATCAGACATTAGACGATACCTGAAAATACAAGATGTTCCCACTTTATAACTCACAATATTTACCCTCTTCTTCTCTTCTCTGTCTTTTTCAGCTCCAACCGAGTCCCCATTGAGACCTAGTCTTGGTGAGACTGCATTTCATTGCATTGCATGTTTGTTTTTCTTGTCTTCTGATGTTATAATCACACAGGTAATTACAGCATGAAAAGACAAGGTGTCGTGCAGATTGTGTCTAACTGTGAGCATATGGTGTATGTGCTTGCGTAGTGGAGCTCCACGGTAAACACGCCGTGCTGCGGGATGACTTTGACTCCAACCTCCAAGGAGAGCTGGACCCGAGCATCTGGTAGGTGAAAAGGTTATGACTCCTCCTGTAATCTTAGGGTGCAGCTGCTACATCTTCAGTGATCTTCCCTTGATCCTTTTTGCTCTTGCTATAACTCCTATTTTCTCCTCTCTCCCATCCTCACAGGTCTGAGTGCAACAACTGTGAGGTGGGCGAGCAGTGTGGTGTACTGATGCATGGCAGAGCTGTGACTTTCTGTGAGCCCTTTGGAGAGCGAGATCTGGTAACTGCCATGTTTGACCACACTGCAACCGCTGTACATTTTACGGCCCATTGACCATACATCCAAACCAACCACTCAGTCGCCACAATCACAACTGTAGTAAATTACATACATACTAAGTGTAACCATGGTAGGATCTCATGTTTAAACATCTGTATCTCAGTAAATTATCTGCAAATTTCTACACTATAGTGCCATTCTCATAAGGATGGTCTGATTGTGGTAAAGGACTGGACATTTGTCTGGCCTAATCTAGCTGTTGGCAATGAATTTCACAATAAAAGCATGCATTTGGCAGCAAAACAATTCACACATTTTGCATTTTCCTTAAAGCTGCAGTAGGTAACTTGTATAAAATATTTTTTTTGTCATATTTGCTAAAACTGTCCCTATGTCCAGACAGCAGTACATGAAACATATAATCAGTGAAAAAAAACAGCTCCATTGGTCCCACCTACTGCTCCTACTGCGATTTGCAAGAATCCACCGCGCCCGACACAAAACAACCAATTAGAGCAGTATTTCTCAATTCTGGTCCTCGGGCCCCACTGCACTGCATGTTCTAGATGTTTCCTGCTCCAACACTCCTGATTCAAATGATCAACTCGTCATCAAGCTCTGCAGTGGCCTGATAACGAGTCACTCATTTGAATCAGGTGTGTTGGAGCAGGAAACATCTAAAACAAGCAGGGCAGTGGGGCCCGGGGACCAGAATTGAGAAACACTGGAGCCAGAGGAGTGTCTGAGGGAGTGTCTGACATCTGTCAATCACTACTCACACACACTGCGAACTGCCCCCCTCTCTGCTCATGCTGCCGGCTGCCACTCAGTCAAACAGCTCTGTGAGTGGTGTCAGGAGGCGAGTGAAAGCTATGGCGGAGCAACAGCCATAGAGAAACTGCCCATACTGCCGCTGCCAACAGCAGATACAGCTAAGACAACAAATAACCATGAAGCTAATATGGTGATTGTTACTGTAACACTCCACAGCGTGTACGGTATGTTAGCGACTGTGATGTAGCAGCTGGGCAGAGTTAGCTTGTTTCCAATGCTAAGGCTAATGTTACTGGTTGTCATGGCAGCCGCGCAGATGCCGCAGGGAGGAGGGCCTTGGAGGCAGGGCATGAGTGCAGCAGAGAGGGAGGGGGAGTGATGTGGAACTTGTGTTAGTTCAAATTTTCAGGCTAAGTCAGCTTTCTTCTCAATCTTACCTACTGCAGCTTTAAGATGACGTTTCGGGCTTAAAATGTGTGGAAACAGAAGAATTGATATCATTTCTGGCACATCCACAAAAGTAATTTTATGGGTCTCATGATTTCTTTGTTCTATTTTCATTCTTCGTGTCAACACATTACAAGAATTTTTGTATAACTTCTATTAGATTCCACTAAATCCTACACACTGGCCCTTTGACTCAACATATTGTTGCACCTGTTTGGCATCTGCGAGTTTTTGCTCCAGCAGTTTTAGACAAACTTCTCGGATCACAAAGTTTGGGAATTTAACAGTGAAGATGAAAACAAAAGTAGAACAAAGGACTTAATATCATACTATGAATATTTTACAGTAAAGTACAGTAGTATCAGGATACTGCCAGACAGCCAGTGTGTCAGACAGACACACATCATGACAACACACACGCCCACTCACTCGTAATTGCTTATCAAACCTTTTCATGCCCTCTTTCTACCATTATGAAGTTGATTTCAGACTGTTTATTCTGCCGTAAGAGATGAAAGCCAGTCGGCAGCAGCGAAGTGTTTAGTGCCTCACGAGTTTATGTACTTCTCTGATAAGCATTTGCTTTGTCTGTCACTGGTCCAAATGTTTGATGCCGCTGCCTGGCAGCTCTTCTGTCAAGTGCAACAAGCGTGCACATCCAGAAACACTGACACATTTACACAGGGATAGTCACAAACACAACATCATCAACAATGAGAACATACATATTCATGTACACAGAGGAGAAAAAAGCTCCACTAACTTGCCATTTAAAGAGCAACTTAACACCACATGATGTTGTCAGTGTCAGTGATACAAGAAATGTCTCCAGAAGGGTTTAAAAAGCTTGATGTCATTGTTGAATTTGACTACAGGTGCAATAGACTAGAGAAAGCATCAATGAAGCAAAGCTCCTCAGCAAGGCGTTCAGTTAAAACCACTTTCCTACTTTAGTGCAGCAAATTATACTGGAACTGCCTCCACCTGAGTAGTAGTTGATATTATTTCATTTGGTTATTTATGGGTGATATTCTAAACTTCCTTCTGTGTCCTCCACAGACCACTGTACCTCTCAACACAAGCACAGCCTCAGTCCTGCAGTTTGCCCTGGGTGAGTATTAAATCTCCACACACAGAAAAACAATAGGACAGATTTATGTATGAAACATTTTTAACCCTGTTCAAATATCTTCACCCTGCGTGCAACAGCAGATCCCTTTGTCATCCTAAAGAAATACCCCTGTGACATGTCAGTAACTGGTACACTGTGTATTTTTGTGTTTCTATCTCTCTCTCTGCTCTGCCTCTCCTATCACAATAATGAATGATTTACAGTATTCTGGAAAGACACCCAGAAGGCCATGGCAGAGTTTTTAGAGGTGTTGTATTTTTCATGTCCATTACATGCATCCACCACTTCTCATGGGAACGCGACTAGGAGGAAATAAGAGTACATACCGGAGCGACAACCCTTCCTGTACTTCTCTTTCTCTCTTTTTTCGCCATCTCTCCATCTGTCTGGCTGCTCTCTTGTTTGCATTAATATGAGTTTGCGATGCAGGACTGTTGTGTATGTGTTCAGTAGAGCAGTGCAGTGAAGGGGTTCCAGGTTAATGCGCAACTATATTCATTGGGGATGGAGCGGCACGGCAGGACACTGACCTGACATGGACGCTGCACACTGTCAGACGGTGGGGGAGGAGGGGGAGAGCATGCATGGGGGAGAGGAAAGGTGGAGATGTGCGGGTTAGCCTGCTTCCTCCATTAGCAACCTTTGATCCCCGCCAGCTCCCACAGCACCCTCACAAATCTGCATTTTAAAGGCGCAAAAATAGCCTGATCCCACACAAACTCTGAAACAGAAATGCACAAGAACATGGGCGCACATACACACATGCACTCAGAGAATCTAGCCGCAGCATAGCGTCCTACATCAGCGCTTCTCCTCCGATCACCTCTGTGCAACCCCTTCATGCCGCCTCCTAACTTCTCTCAGCCCTGTTAAGCTGCTGATCACTTAGTTCCACCATGACACCATTTAGACATAATTTTCCACTTGGCTGAAGGAGGGAATGTGGGAGCAATCGGTCAGAAGAAGCCACCCTGCCGTGCCTGGCTGCCCCTCAGGGCATACAAAGGATCATTGCCCAGCTGATAAAATTCAATTGTTGAAAAAAGGAAACTCACTAACACTAGCTGTTCCCTCAACAGGAGAGTGTTAACAGTCCTATATGTCTGTCCTGTGTGTGTGCGTGTGTGCGTGTGTGTATTCCCCAGGCTCAGGCTCCTGTCGGTTCAGTTACTCAGACCCCAGCATCACTGTGTCATACAGCCTAAGTGGTAACACCAACACCTCAGATGACTGGATCACACTGGAGAAGATCAGGTCTCTCTCTCTTCTTCTTCCTTCTTCCTCATCCATCCCACAGTCCTTCCATCTGTTACGAACACCCGCCCGCTCTTTTTTTCCCTCGTTCACACCTCCCCCTCTCAATTTGTCATTCTTCTCCTGTTTGTGTCTCTGTGATCCCCCTGTTTTTCTTTCCTCGATCCCTGCCTCCCTCTATTTAGTCAGCTCTCAAACAGTGGCATAATGTCATGATACTGTCTTCTAAATACAATATTCAGCTGAAATATGTGCACGTTATGCTTTTGTATATACACAGAAACCAACTCACAGACCACCAGCTACTTAATCGCTTAAGCTCATTCTCAAAACTACTTTTCACTTCTCATAAGGACATGCAGTGTCTCTCTGTATTTCTCCATTTCGGCCTTATTTTATTGATTTAATGCGTAAACATGTAAGAATGAGTCACATACACCCATACATTCACCCAGACCCTCATGTTGTACGTTTTCCTCTCCTGTAGAGCCCCTACCAACAGCAGCACCGTCGTCCACCTGCTCCCCCTGCCGCATTTCTCCAAGGCTGATAGTGTCCGTCTCCGCTGGAGTCAGGAGGCCCCCCAAGGCCCCGAAGGCTATGAGTCCTGCTGGGGGCTGGATAATGTGCTGCTGGTCAATGCTGCCCACAGAGCCCCTCTCATGGAGGACAACTTGGACCCACCAGACACTGCCAACTGGCTGTTCTTCCCTGGAGCCACCATCAAGGTAAACTGATGAACCACTGCATATTTCTATGGATTCCCTACTATGTATGGATTTTAATTATAATTACCAGCGTGAGGTGCTTTTAACCTTAGAGCAGAACTTTTTCACGTGAAAGGTGATTTTCTCAAGACACTGCTTTGCAGAAGTGGTCACTGGTTGCACCTGTTTTCTTATTGGCCAGCATGCCTGTCAGTCCGAGGGCAATGCCCTGTATTTCCATGGTGGTGAGGGAGCTGGCCAGAGCTTCGCGTCCTCCAGAGACATTGACCTGCATCGTGAGGAGGGAAGGAGCTACTGGGAGGAAGACTTTGAAAGCTCACCCTCAAAGTAAGTCAAGACGATGGTCTCATTTCTTCCCCCACAGGATCAATTTATGTAAATGTATTTTAAATAAGTAAGTAAGTATTCTTTATTGCTATTGCACCTCTCATAACTACACTTACAAAGTGCTTCACAAGTGCACATAAAAACAGCAAAATATGGCAAAACAATTACAGGAAAAGGTCAAACTAGACAACAAAAAGCTCTGGAGTAATACTCGATTAAAATGCCAATCATTGCAGATTTGCAGGTTTTTAAACAGCTTTGAAAGCTTTTTGAAATGGTGCACTGAGAGGGAACAATGGCTTTAATATAGTAAAACCAAATTTGGTTGCAAGATCTGAGGCAACAGTGTTTTATGCTTTTAAAACATCAAAATAAATAAATAATTAAACTGCAATCAAAACAAAATTGACCCAGGAAAACATCATGTGGTGAAGGGGCAATTTTGCATGATAGATTTGACTTAGCTGACAAAGAGAGAGTTAACAGAGAAGGAGGATTCTGGTAGGATATCAGTGCTCTGGTGTTTCTGTGTGTGTATAGTGACACCTGTCACTTGTCATATGTCAAGTGATGCGACATGCAGCGTGTTGCACAAGCTTTAAGTCGAGCTTGGGGGCTGACACAGGTGAATGCCATGCCTCTGACTGCTACAGAGACAGCAGTCCATCTGTTCAGAGTGGGACACATATACACAAACACATGCCTGCAAACACACACTGGACAGCAGACAGCAAGGAAACACTGAGAGGCACCGCAAGAGGTGGAGAGATAAAAGAGGAGAGATGATAGATAGTGTTACTGCCAGGCAGTAATTAACAGGCCTCATGCACCGGCTCTGTCAGTATGTTTTTCCATTAATGATAAGGACGGCAGACAGGAGAGGGTTTAACGGCTGCCCCACACCCTCACACCTTCCTGCAGCATGCTGACATGCTACACTGCATGCTAGCTCTCACCCATCAGGCATCATGGGCTGACACGTGTGAGGCATGCATGGAGAGCTTTTGCTTGTATTAATGCTGCAATCCACTAAGTGTCATTTAACCCAACGGTGGCTGTGACAGAGACACACCAGCATATATGCTGCATGGCAGAAAATAGGGAGGAACAGGGGGAAAGAGGGGGGTAGAGGAACACAGGAGAGGGCTGACACACTGAGTTAACTTCTGTCAGTGCTAATGAGGATCCTCTCTCCACTGTGTGAAATATGTGTCTGCACGTGTGTCTGTGTGTGTGCGCGTCCTGTGTGTGTAAATCCTCTTTCAGGTGATTTTGCTGCCATTGTGTGTTTGTTCACCGGCAAGGTGCGAATTATGGCAACTGTTTACTGACTTCAATAATACTCCAGAGGGAGATGCTGTGTTAAAGAGGCAGTCTATGAACACAAGTGTTTGCATCCTATTATGTCACTGTCTGTGTCCGTGCGCTGCTATGTCAGTAAAGTCTAAATTGGTGTTAATATTTGGTGAAGGTTAAGTGCCTCAAAGTGTGATAAATGGAGCCTCAGTTTCTTTTCTACTTTTTAAACTGGAAATGATATATTGACACTGTGTTGCTGTTTCCATCTTTAGCTAACCTACTCTCAAAAATTAATTGGTTATTACTTTTAAACTAGATTCAAGCCTTAAACCATTGGGCTACAACTGCGTTATTAAAGTAATGCATCATGTGGCATGCTTGCTTGAATGTCATGTCTTCTTGAATTACTTATGTTGTTGCATTTGCATTTTGACACGACATTTTGTGCTGAGAAACTTCTTTTACTAAATCAGCCCTCCCTGTCTGTGTTTTTTCACTCAGCTGGGACATAGAGGGAGCCACCTATGGGACCCAGTGTGGAGAGATTGAGTCGGGCTCAGCTCTAGTGTTTGAGAAGGAGGGCCGGAGGAGAGTGTGCACCCCCTACCTCGACACCACGTCTTATGGAAACCTTCGCTTCTACTTTACCATGGGTGTGCAAATCCTCCATCCGTAATAGTTTGTCAGTTATTTTGGTTAAACAACAATAGCTTTGCTTACAAGACATTTCTGTGTGCATGGTGTTGCTCTTTGTGGTGCCTTTGTGCAGTACACTGTATAAACATAGTGTTTCTATTTAGGTGGTGGCGAGTGTAATCCAGGAGAGTCCCATGAGAATGACGTGATTGTGTTTGGAAGGTCTGAAGGCAGGAGGGAACGCGTGGTGCTCGACACACTTCCATACTCTTCTTACAGGGTGAGACATACAACCCCGATTTCAAAAGTGACGCTGTGGAAAAAATGAATGTGATCATTTGCTGATCCTTTTTGACATATACTCAATTGAAAACAGCACAAAGGCAAAATATTTAGTGTTTTACCTCATCAGCTTCATTGATTTTTTGTTCTTCTGAACTTGATGCAGCAACATGTTTCAAACAAGTCGAAACAGGAGCAACTAGAGACTGAGAAAGATGTGGAATGCTCCAAAAACACCTGTTTGGAACATTCCACAGGTAAACAGGCTCATTGGTAACAGGTGATAGTATCATGATTGGGTATGAAAGGGGCATCCTGGAAAGGCTCAGTCGTTCACAAGCGAGGCTGGAGTGAGGTTCACCACTGTGTGAACACATGACTGTATGAAGGATATTACTACATGGGATCAGGAACACTTTGTAAAACTGTTGTCAGTAAACACAGGTCATTTGCAAATGATTGCATTTACTGGTTCTAGCCTTTCATTTGTGAGGATTAGCGGCTTTTCTCCATCTAATGATGGTAAACGGAATATCTTTGGATTTTAGACTGAGCAATTGGAAGACATCATCTTGAGCTTTAGGGAAAATAGCGATTGTAAAAAATGTACGACTTTTCACTAATTTCTAATTAGTACCTTCCCTCTGGTCTGATCTAGTCATTCTATCCTCTGTCTCTCCAATCTCAGACTCCTGCGGTGGTATCAGTGGCACTGCCCACTGAGCTACAGACACCAGTCACCCAGTTCTGCCTGGAGCAGCGGTCACATGGGGGTGCCAACCGCCATGTGTGGGCCGTGGACTTCATGCAGCTGCTCCCTGTGCTGCCTGGCACCCACACACATGTCGCTCAGTTCTCCATCAACCTAGGCTGTGGCTCGTACCAGCCTGCCAACAGGTGTGACACATTTTAAAACTAGGTTAGGCAGTGCTTTTATGTGGAAATATTGCCACTTTTTTTGTCAAAATAGCACTGCAACAAAGCAGACCTCCACAGGCCAAGTGAGACACCCTAGATTCACATAGTTATTTTGGTGTCAAGAATGGTAACTGGTGCACACAGGAAACTGCCAAGATGCTTTTAAACAGCGGCATCTAGAGAAAGCTGAACTCCAAGAATAAGAAATATGAGTTGAAGGAGTTTATTCAGATCATTTTAGATTTTTTTCGAGGTATTTAAATCCTCAAGATTTAAGCTGTCGCTGTCATTTACACTGTTTTAGGTTGAAAATTAAAATGTAGAGACAAGATGTTCTTTTATTTTTCATTAGCGTGAGTCTGGAGTTTTCCACCAACCACGGCCGCTCCTGGTCTCTGCTCCACACTGAGTGTCTGCCAGAGCTCTGTGCTGGACCCCATCTACCTCACAGCACCATCTACTCCTCTGACAACTACAGCGGGTATGAACGAGTGTGCAACTGTCCTTATGTGGATATGTCTCTCTCTGTGGATATATGCACTACATATTGTTTTTTGTCTCTCCAGGTGGACCAGAATCTCTATCCCTCTGCCCAACGCTGCCCTGACGGAGACTACACGTTTCCGCTGGAAACAGTCTGGTAGTGGAGTGGGCAGCATGTGGGCCATAGACAATGGTTAGTATTATACATACAGTTCACTTAGTCTCATGAAAAGCCTTATCTTGTTTACTTGGACCCCACAAATAAGCCACAAAACCTCCTCCTTTCATGCCTCAACCTACAAACTACAGTTTATTAAAGCTCAGCTAAATATGCCAAAAAAAAAGAAAAGACTTTCTTCCAGTAAAAGAAAATTCAATTTCCTTGTCTGTGTTTTGCTTCAGTGTATATTGGTCCTGCCTGCCTTCGTTTCTGCTCTGGGAGAGGACATTGTTCTCGCACAGGCTGCAAGTAAGGATCTACGTTTTATTAAACCAAATAAATCCAGTGTCTCTCCTTCAAAATGAGTCTGCTCATTATCCAGCTAATGCCTTACAGCACCAATCACCATTCAAAATTAATCCAATTGTATTATGGTTATGATTTATTAATGGATTTTCATTATCTCTGTCTTCGTTTTCTCGTTTATATCCTTCACTCTTTTTCATGTCTCATGTCTTCCCCTCCTGCCTCTCCTCTCCTCCTCTCTCTCTTCTTTGCTTCTCTCCTCTCCTCTCTCTCCATCTACCAGATGTGACCCGGGCTTCAGTGGTCCAGCCTGCGAGCTTGCCTCCCAGACCTTCCCAGCTTTCCTGTCGGAGGGTTTCTCCAGCCCGCGCCTCTCCTCCTACCACAGCTTCTCCTCACTTCGTGGGGCTGAGGTCAGCTTCGGCTGTGGGGTGCTGGCCAGCGGCAAGGCCTTGGTCTTCAACAGGGACAGCAGGAGACACTTGGTCACCGCTCCATTAGACAGTTCCCAGGCCAGGTAATGAAAGCAGGAGCAGGATCACGAATGTGAAAGCAAAACCAAGCTTGTTTCATGCACATGCAGACATAAGCAGAGACACGAGGGAAGGAACGAACGCTCTTGTACAAACATGTACATACAGATGTTCAGCACGCACACAAGCAGATCTACATTCTGCTGTTTTTGCCATCGTTAGATTACTTTGCAAAACAGTGGCTGCTCTTCATCAGGTATCTTTACTTCTGATTTATAGTCTACTGTAAATATTCAACCCAGTCAGCCATCCACTCTCCTCCTTCACCAATCCCTCTTTCCCTCATACTCAGTGTTCCTATGCTGGGAGATGGATTGTCATCATGGGGAGGACTGCAGATGAGGGGAGAGATGAAAGGGGAGGATAGAGAGAAGGATAGAGAGGAAGCGATGAAGTTAGATATGGCATCTGTGTTAGATTGATTATGCCTGTTGCGGCTCTCAGTATGCCACCTGATGGCCGTATTTAATGCCAGTTTCCTGGCTGATTGAGTGAACAGCTGCCTGAAAGAGGAAACTGCAGCGTTATTGAAAGCACAGCTCAAGCCAAGGACAGAGAGAGCTGAGAGGTGACTGGCAGCTCCAGATAGATGATGGAAATTATAATAAATACTACATTAGTATTGATGATGTCAGCCAAAAACAAAGATGAACACATAAGAGGACAAAAACGAACTAATGCTAGAACTTAGTACAGTAGTTCTGTCTCTGTCGTACTCTTTTTTCCTTCCACCTCTTCTCATCTAATTTTGTCCTCATTCATTTAATCATCTCATCCATCATCCTGCCACTTCCCTCCCACCGCTCTGCTCTGCATGACTGCCTGTTTATCTACCCTTTTACCCCTCACTCTCCTTCCTGAACACACTCTTGGTCACCTTACTTTTTCTTCCTCTCATTTATCAACCTGCCCTTCTCCTTCTTTCTGTGTCATTTCCTCTTTTTACACTTTCTTTGCTTTACCTGCTATCGTACTTCCCTTCTCTGTCCAACTCATTTTCTGTCCTATTCTTGCTCTCACTCTCTGCAGGTACCTACAGTTTACACTTCGCCTCGGCAGCCGTAGCACCCTGAGCTCATGCCCTGCCCCAGACCAGCCAGGAGAAGGTGTCCTGCTGCATTACTCCTCAGACAACGGCATCACCTGGACGCTGCTGCAGCACTACGCTTACCAAGGCTTCCATGAGCCAAGGTACCTCTTATGTTCAGAGTGTGTGTGCATGAGATGTGTGTGTCCGCCTCTGCACGCTTGTATGCCCATGATTCCACAGAGACACTGTAACTCCATTAACGCACACATTTGCACCGTTAATGGCATGCTGGAGGTGTAAGCCACTGGGACCTATTGAGTCAGTTAGTGCTATCTATGTGTGTAATGAAGACAAAGTGGGCTGGGTTCCAGCTGCGCGGGATGGGTCTCTGAGCTCTTCATCAGCGCTAGAAAGGTCAGCAGGGGGCAGTGAGTCAGGGACAAGTCCTACACAATTCTCTGACCTGCAGGTGCAAGCACATATTCGTACTTTATCGAGATACAAATCAGCACAATAGAGGAATCAGTCCTGGGAAAGAGAAGAGTGGCCTTTGTGGAAAACAGAGTAAGTTATAAGAAACTAAAGAGTGACATAAGAGGCTGTCTTCATAAATCTTGGTTATATTGACCATCTGCATTTTGTCAGTCTTCAGATCGTTCAAGCGTTCATTACTTGCAAACCACAGACTGCGATTATGTGGGCTTTAGATCCAAGTCAGAGTGTGAGTCACAGTTCAGTCAGCTCGTGTGATTAATTCCAGCTAAAATGCCAGTGCCATTATCAACACTATCCCCAAATACGTCTCACTGCTCTTATGTTTGTCCTCTTTATGTTTGCGTGCGTCAAGCAAACTCTCCAATAAAAGTGTGAATAAAGTTCAGTTTAAAAATCTCTCTCCCCCCAACCAGGATTGTGTCAGTTGAACTCCCGTCCGGCGCTCGTAAGTTTGGCGTGCAGTTCCGCTGGTGGCAGCCGTACCATTCAGGCCGTGGCCACGATGTGTGGGCCCTGGATGAAATCAGCATGACGTCTGTGCTGTTCAACACCATAAGTCTCGACTTCAGCAACGTGCTGGACGTCACCCAGAGTCTTGGTTTCTATCTTGGCCACGTCCAGCCCTACTGCCAGCACGACTGGACCCTCAGGTACGAGACTTAATGCACTGATGCAAATACTGTCACTACTTGGCAGCGGTGTGTGAATGCTGTTTTTAATTTAGTCAAAATGGGTTAATCGTGTCGAACATGATTGAGCATTTGTCAGTTCTGTGATGCTATGTGGAAAAAACACACAGTATATGCAATGAATGCATTTTAGCCATGATCGTCTTTGCTCCTACAATCCAAAAATGATACTATTAAAACAATCAGGATGATGTTACGATCATATAAAAGTTCTACTCACAGTGGCTTTAAGGTCACGCACCACAGCATACATCATACAGTATCTCCTCCTCCATGTTGTTCTCTAGTTTCTCCGGTGAGCCCAGCCCTGGCTCCAGTATCCGTTACGTGGAAACTCAGTCAATGCAGATCGGGGCCTCCTACAGTCTGCAGTTCTCATTGGTGATGGGCTGTGGCCGCGAGCCCTCCCCTCACATCGACACTCAGGTCCGCCTGGAGTTTTCCACCAATCACGGCCTCACCTGGCACCTGGTCAAAGAGGTAAGGAGCATGAACCGTATTCAGCTGCGTTGCCTCTGTAAAGTGACTGTTAACATCCCTTTTCACAGCCTGGCTCACACCTTTGTTTACAACTAAAACTTGTAGATGTAAGTCAGAGAGATGAGGAAACATATCATTTATTCATGATCATGAATATTGATTTACTCATTACAGCCTCTGTAATAATGTGTAAATAATGAGAGTCTTCAAATGTGGCACTTTGTTGCAGATGAGAAATTATCGCAATTACTTTTTATCATCCTACTATTAGCAAATACATGGCAGTACTTGAATCAGCAAGCAGATTATCTTCCCATGATTCAACAAAGATTTTCTGTGATCACAACTGGCTTATAAATATTCATAAGGCACCAAAGTATCTGCCAAGATTTTTATTGCCTTTGGAATTGAATAGGGCGTAATGAGTCCTCCATCAGTGAATTTTCTCTAATTCTCCCATGTGCATGAAAATGCAGTCATCTGGCAAGTGCAGAATGTAGCTCACTGAATGTCCTGTACTGTTAATCCTCTGCTTGTCTTCCAGTGCTCAAGGTCAGAGATACTATAATCCTGTGTTAGCCTTTTATGTGCGTATACTGTGGGGTTAATGCAGCCTCTGGGTGTGTCTGCAGTATGTCATTCTGTTTCTGAAGAATTAAGCTGTAAAACGAAATTCACAATAATAAATTAAAACTTTGTTTTTTGAATTCTGCCTAACCAACATTCAGCAATGCCTTTTCTCCCCAAATGGTCATGCAATAAAAACTGTATTGTAATGAAACCCCTTGTTTCTTTGTCCTAGGCCTGTCTGCCTGGCATGCCAAGCTGCTCTGAGTTTACAGCTCCCAGTGTCTACCACCCATCAGAGTTCAAAGACTGGAGGCGCATCACTCTGTCTCTGCCTCAGAAGACGTGGTAAATAACACACATACATACAATAGACATAGAAGAAAAGATCTCTGATCTTAGTGTCATGCTGTTTTTTGGAGCTAACAAGCATATTGCACCTGAAACACAGTCAGGTGTGCAACACAAAGCTGAAAAAGAGAACAACAGGAAGCATCCACACCTGCTCATTGCTGCGTGTCCACACATACTAAACATATGTAGACACACGTCCATACACAGCTACATGTGCTCAAACTATTTGACATCCATCCATCTTTAAAAAAATGGAGTATGCTTTGTTCACAAGTGTTTTCAGCGGTTAATATTGCACAACACTTTTCAGCACCACTCCAAGATTTTAATCCACGAACAAGGACCTTTTGTCCCGCAAGCCTTTAATATAAAATACTCTCTCTCACCCCCAGACACACAGATATCATCTCAAATATTTACTGAACTTTTGGGGTTTGGTGTGGTGTGTCTTTGGTGCAGCTGGAAAAACAGAGATTACATTTCCTACTATTCTTTTTGGAAAAACAACACTAAAAAAGTGACTTATGGGTCTTTAATATCTGTCCAATTTGGTCATCTAAAAGATCACAAAAAGCCAGTATTGCTTCAAAAGCAGGAGCAAAACTTTGCACACTTGAAGGACCAGAGAAAGGAGCAAAGACTTTCTTATTTAACTGATATCCTCAGCTTTAAACACTTGTTGTGTTGTGGAGAGAATGACTTGCAACTTGTTAGATGCCAACACAAACGAGGTGCACACAGTGCCTGTCCGGTGTACTGCTCCTTGTCTGGAGAAAAGAATATTGAATAATTTTCAAAGCAAAATTCTCTTAAATGTGCCAAATCGAAACAGTATGGGAAACTCCTCAAGCTCTGGCTCAATCTGACTACCACATGTTAGCTCAAACCCTTGGTTTTGTATTGTACATGTGTGAATGTAAACACTGTAAAGACATTGTTTTAAGCTAACAAGACCTGAATTTTTCACATAAAACAGAACTGAATCAAGCCCCATACTGGACCAGTCATCCTGTACCGAGCAGTTCATGAGGAACACATGTACTGTGAACAGCCTTAGCTCACACATATATCATCTGGAATAATAACACATAAACCTTCTTGACGGAGCACTGCGACCTCCACCTCCAGTTCATTCTGGCCAGCTACTAAATAAAGGTGGTCTAATCTCCTGCAGGGTGTGATGAGAGGTCACAGGGTCATGGCAGTAAATGATAATAAAACAGTCCTGGCCAGCTCTGTATAATCAGGAGGTGGTCTGAGTTGATATGGGTCACCGCAGCAGCGCGACCAAGAAACCTCGCTGCCATATAATCCTCCATATACCTGACTATCTATGCTTTTACAGCCATTTGTCATTGCTGTGCATGCGCCGAACAGCACAAACATGTCCCCGCACTGCACACACGTTCACATCCACAGCCTGCCTCGCACAGAGGTGACGCGATGATGATATTGCCCTCTCTCTGACATTCGTTCACACAGCTGCAGAGCCCACACACACACACACACACACACACACACACACACACATATGAAAACAGACATACACACATGTGATAAGGTTAATCTTTACCTGCCAGAACACTAAATCCACAAATCTCTACCCCCCGGAGAAAAGTAGATTAGTGAGTATAACATGATGATGTGGACAAGCAGGCAAAAACTGTTGATTTTTGAGATCATGTGATGCTTTTTTAACATTCTATTAGTTTTTATCAATTATAGTTGAACAGACAGTTACAGTATTGCAGTTTTTCTTCCATCCATGCACATTTTGTTCAGCTTTTGGGGTGTGAATCTAGTTGAACTGTTTGTGTGTGTGTGTGTGTGTGTGTGTGTGTGTGTGTGTGTGTGTGTGTGTGTGTGTGTGTGTGTGTGTGTGTATTGTCTGTGCTCAGGTCCAGCGCCACGCGGTTCCGCTGGATCCAGAACTACTACAGCGAGCAGGATGAGTGGGCCCTGGATGACATCTACATCGGCCAGCAGTGTCCCAACATGTGCCACGGACATGGCTGGTGTGACCATGGACACTGCAGGTCAGCTCTCCCACACACGGACACATTAAATTTCTCAAGGCTGTTATTTATTACTTTTTCAATATCACTCACCATGGAGACCCATAAACATCTGAAGGATGTCTGCGGGATTCATATTAAAGCATAGATGAGCAAAAAGTTGAGCCGCTGTCTTCTCTTGTAGGTGTGATGATGGTTTCTCTGGAGCAGACTGCCAGCCCTCCTCACCCCTCTCCTCCAGTGTACTCTCTGACTTTGAGTCCCAGGATGCACTGCTGGCCACATGGCAGGAGGTGATTGGTGGAGAGGTGGTCACCCCTGACATGGGCTGTGGTGTGGTCTCATCTGGATCGTCCCTGTACTTCAGCAAGGTAAAGCAAGTATAAAATTGTTGTGTTCAAGAATGTTTTTTGTCTTCCTGATAGGTATCAGGGTATCAAACAAGTAAAGTTTTGATTGCAGAGGAATAAGTGATTCAGTTATTAGTGCAAATCCAGATCCAGGTTCAGATCAGGAACTCTTTAAACAATTTCTAAACATTGCCAGAATACAGCATTTTGGAATATTTTCATAGTTTTACTCACTAAATCAGGCACATGAATTCTATAATTGTGCTTGTTGGTGCAAATCCAGATCCAAATTAAAAATATGAAAATATTTTGTGTTCTTAAAATAACTCATTTAGGAGGACTGTGCAAACTTGGCAGAGGTACAGAATGCAATCCCTGATTACTTTCTACTTTTTACTCCCAAAAACATCTGACCTTTGACCTCCAAATGACCTCTACCATTAAAATGTGTAGTGTTTCTCATCATGCCATGGGTCTCAGGAGCGCTTAATTCTGATTGGATGGAGGGTGTGCACAATTTTCAGTCAGCTGCACACCTCTGATGTTTTGGAACAACCTCATAACTTTTCTAAATTAGTCCACAATGCTGGAAATGTAATTGTTGCAGCTGTTACCAGGAAGCAGCCTCTCCTATTTGCTGCAGTAAAAATGTATTCCAGGATTGACAATGATATTGGCAAAACAATATTTAAATTTCAATCACTGGAAAGTGGCCATGATACAGTATAAGTGGGACATCTCTGATCAGTGGTTATAAAAAACAACCTTTACAGTATGTCGTAAATGGTCCCTTCCTTAATATTGTTTGTTGTGTTGTTGTCAGGCCGGGCTGAGGCAGCTGGTGAGCTGGGACCTGGACACTGAATGGGCGGAGTTTGTGCAGTTCTACCTGCGGGTGGGCGGAGACTGGGCGGAGTGTAACCAGGCAGACAGCAGGGAGGAAGGAGTGCTGTTGCAGTACAGCAACGACGGAGGCATCAGCTGGGGCCTCATCGCTGAGATGTACTTCACTGATTTCACCAAACCTCGGTGAGAAAGCTGGGGTTGAAGAAAGTGGAAAATTCACATTTTGTATGGGGAAAGTCGTTGTGATGATTGTGTGTTTTGGAGGAGAAACATCAATAATCTGTCTCTTCTCAGCTTTGTCCACTATGAGCTTCCCCTGGCCTCTAAGACACCCTCTACAAGGTTTCGTTGGTGGCAGCCTCTTCACTCTGGCGACGGCTATGACCAGTGGGCAATCGATGACGTCATAATTTTGTCAGAGAGAGAGAAACACATCATCCCCATGGCCAATCCAACTCTCCCACAGGTCAGGAATCAAGCCGAGGATTTTACCTTTAACTTGTCTTTTGTGACCTCGTGTAAGGCTTTGTCTTCAGATATTGCTTCTTTTGTTGTAATGGGAAGTGTCGGCCACACTGAGATAGAACAGCTGTAAAATCTTGAGTCTCTCCAGGAGTGTATCAGACACTGGTAGCTGTTTACACAAAACACTACAATAAACTCACCTGGCTTCTGTCACTACAGAACTTTTACGAGAAGCCAGCATTCGACTACCCTCTGAACCAGATGAGTGTGTGGCTGATGCTGGGCAATGAAGGCATGGAGAGGGAAAGCAACAACAGCTTCTGTGCCCCAACGCCGTCTGCCATGGTGTTTGGGCGCTCCGATGGGGATAGGGTGGCCGTCACCAGGGACCTGGCCCTGCGCCATGGATACACCCTTCAGTTTAAGGTACCCACATGGAAAGTGTAAAACCTAGAAAGGCAGAAGGTATTTTAAAGATGCCATATGAGAAACAGGCACACAGTGCTGCTGAATCACAGCTGAATTGATCTTTAGCGATCTGTCCACTGTTTCCCAGTTGAACATAGGCTGTGAGGCAGAGTTCAGCGCTTCTGCTCCAGTCCTGCTGCAGTACTCCCATGATGCTGGTCGGACCTGGGCCCTGGTGAGAGAGGGCTGTTACCCAGGAACCCCTGGGGCAGGAGTCTGTGAGGGCAGTGGTCGTGAACTCAGGGAGCCCACGGTCTACAACACTGGAGACTATGAACAGTGGACCAGGGTCACTGTGGTCATACCACGCAATGTTGCAGCCAGGTAGATATGGTGACACATATGCAAATGGTTCTGCTGATGAAGACTGATTTTCTGCATTTTCTTTACACACTGAATATTTTAATAGCAGTTGATTACCATGATTTAAATGTCTATCATATTACTCTCTTTCCCTAACCCCGCTCCTCTCATTTTCCCAGTAAAACCAGATTCCGTTGGTTCCAGGAGAGCAGCATGTACAGAGATGCTCCACCTTTTGCATTGGATGGGGTCTACATCTCTGAGCCATGTCCAAACCACTGTGGGGGACATGGAGATTGCATCTCTGGAGTCTGCTTCTGTGATATGGGATACACAGGTACACGCTGAAGATGAAGAAAAAAAAATCATATTTTTCCTGTGTCTTTATGTGTAACATCATTTATCCCTGTCTATTTCCACAGTGGAGCAAGATAGTTGTGTCCCATCTGTAGCCAGTCCCACTGAGCTGACGGAGGGCTTTGAGGGGAAGCTGAGCCCACTCTGGCAGAGCCTAAGTGGGGGACAAATTGGAGGTGGTTGTGGCATCATCGGTGAAGGCAAAGCTCTTTACTTCAGTAGCCCTGGGAGGAGAGAAGCACGCACGGTGCCTCTGGACACCACCAACACACGGTGAGTGGAACTCACACCTTTAAATCTCTCATCTCAATCTGTTCATTTAACATGAAACTGAAATTTAGTTATGACTGTTTACGTACAGGTTGGTCCAATTCTACATCCGAATTGGCAGCAAGAGTTTGGGGCCCACTTGCACCAGGCCTCGCTCCCGCAATGAAGGTAATCACCACATCCTGTATTGAGGCCCTCTGCTGCAGTCATGTGGCTGTTCCTTAACAGTGCAGCTTGTAGGGAGCCGCTCCGCATCTGATTTGATCAGCTCACCGCTGGCTTTTCTCCGTTTGCTTCTTCTCACTCTTTGTCTTTGATCAACCTTGTGAACCAGCCAAAGCTGCGTCGCTACAGATCTGGTCCTCGCTGTGACTGTTTTTTCCTAGTGGAGAATCAAAGTGTGTGTTATTTGTTCTATTCCATTTCGTCAGTCAGCAGATTGTGGATCTCGAGCCTGCAGCAGTGCTGAAGGCTCAGTCTGATCGTTTCTGCAGCATCAGATAAAACCCTGCCAGCCTCCTAAACAGTGTGTCTGTGATAATCAGGGCTTCTGGACTGTGATTATATAAAATTTCATTATATTGTTTATTTTTATTTCCTACTAAACTTGCTATTTGTTTCTCTGGAAAATGATTTGCCATCTAAAAGTGTTATCCACTCTGTCGTTTTTTCTATGATTCCAGGGGTCATTGTTCAGTTCTCTACCAACAATGGTGTCCAGTGGCAGTTCCTGAGGGAGCTGGACTTTAGCTCCTTCCTTGAGCCCCAAGTGGTGACTATTGAGCTGCCACCTGCAGCCAAAACGCCCTACACAGTATTTAGGTGGTGGCAACCACAGCAAGGTTAGTGCATAATTAGGGTGTGCACAAAAAAAAAATAAGTAAAATTGGTGCGTTACAGTATCTTTTCGATATCATGTCTTTCATTTTTACCTCTTTCTCTCCATCCTCGTAGGGAAACACTCTGCTCAGTGGGCTTTGGATGATGTCCTGATTGGTATGAACGACAGCTCCAGAACAGGCTTCCATGACAAGTTCGACGGCACGACCCCTCTGAGGCACAACTGGTACCGCATTCAGGGTGGGGAGGTGACCGTGGACTGTTTGTCTCTGGACACAGCACTTACCTTCAACTCGGAAGCCATTGACAGTGAGTCACACAAACACATTACTGTTCATAAGCACATACGTTTAGACAAGAGGGCTTATGACCACAGGGCTGTCAGCTGTAATTGTGTGCATGAAAAGGGAAGGAGTAACTCGCTGCTCCCTCAACAATCACTGTCAAGTGGCCCCTGAAAAAGACACTTAACTGCTTCAGTGAAGCAGCAGTGTTTGTAGCGAGCAGCCCAGTGTGAACGTGCTAAAGTGAATGAATGTACAGCAGGGGGTTACTGCAAAACGGCTGGACGCCTCGGCTGACTTTGCGTGAGGAAAGAACGGCAAAAGATGAGACAATACACACGTACATGCATGCGCACATCAAGTATACCACCGACACGTACACACATACTCAACAAACCACATAAACGGCTGTACAGTGACATCACAGCATTACCCACACAACAGGCTGAAATTGAATCACCCATTTACTGTGGCGCCGTGGGTCCTGAATTATTAATGAGAAGAAACCTGAATGAACATCCTGCTTGTTATTTATGCTCACATCAAGCTGTCAGCTGATTTACTTTGCGCAAATATTACATTACAACTGGACCCATTCATTAAGCGCGCACAGCAAGAGCAATTTGGCAACACATCTATAAACATAAAGCTCCTGTGTCCCTGTGTGAGCACATAAAGCACCGATTGTCAGATCCCATGGCCGTTCTCATAAGAAACATGCGCACATTTCCCACATAATTCAGCAGTAAGTATTATTTTTAAGGCTATTTTCGCATTTGCGTTCGGGCTTGTATCGAGTTTGTGTTTTGGAACACTATTCATCTCATGTTGGAGTGCTGTGCGTGCACTGCCTGAGCAGACACATTGTACTTAAGGCAAGACCTCACATTTGTGATGAAACTATGTTCAGGTGATGTCACTTGAAATCTTGTTTAACTGAGCTTCAGTGACGTGGCCTTCTCCAAAGTGAGCCTAAAGGGCATCTATCCACCCACACTTCTCGAACCCACTCAGCATATTTAAACAATGCAAATGAAGAATGAGGGACAAACAACTGTAGGAGGCGTTATTTTGTTTGTTTTTAAGTTTTAACATCAACATACATAATGAACCGTGGAGTCTTGCTTATTTCGTCATGTTAAGGAGGGGCCGGAGAATTCACGCTAACCAAACTTTAAAATCCAAGCCAACACAAGCTACATTTGAGCAGAAAAAGCAGTTTTATGCGCACAGTATGAAGGCCTAATGTGTTTCTGAAACGTTTTGATTTATATACACTTGTCCTCTTAAGGTGTTGTTGAAGAAAATAATGTTAAGTCATTGTAACCTGATGTGGACACTAAATCGGGTTATACTCAATTCCAAAAAAATGTGGTGTTGCTTTTGCACGATCTACAGAGAAGCCAAGATACGCAGAGAGCTGGGACTTTGAGGTTTCGGGCTCGTCATTCCTGCAGTTTGAGCTGAGTATGGGCTGTAGTAAGTCCACTTCCTTCTCCCATGGTGTGCGACTGGAGTACTCGACAGACTGCGGTCATCACTGGTCTCTCATCACCCCGGAGTGTGTGCCACCAGCCATTGGCTGCGCTGGTTATACTCAGAGTTCCATCTATACCTCGACCCAGTACAAACACTGGAGGAGGATCACCGTCTACCTGCCCAGTGCTGCTAAGTACGTGTTTTTTATCTTTTTACCCAAAATAAGTACACAGCAGTGATGTGCTTTCTGAGTGTATGAGCTGTGCATGAACTCCTGAAGCTACTCTTCTTTATAACTTGCTGTTGAATCCCCCAGTTCCCCCAGAACTCGGTTCCGTTGGATCCAGACCCACTTCACACCAGGGGCAGAAGGATGGGCTCTAGATAACGTGTTACTTGCCCCCGGCTGCCCCTGGATGTGCTCCGGTCATGGTCTGTGTGACAACGGACGCTGCCTGTAAGTAAACTCCTGCACAGATCATTAATTTTAATCTTGAGTCATTTGTTACACTTATTTTCTGCCTAATGAAAATGTTACTTACCTTTATTTTTCTCCCTTTTTCACACAGGTGTGACAAGGGTTATGGAGGGGCACACTGTGTGCCTTTGGCCCCCCTGCCATCTGTGCTGAGAGAGGACTTTAATGAGAACCTGCAGCAGGAGACGTGGCCTGAGGTGTATGGAGCAGAGAGGGGAACTCTGAGCGGAGAGCCTCTTAAATCTGGCACTGCACTTATCTTCAAAGGGGTAGGGCTCCTAAACACCATGCAGAGAACATCCAGAGCCATAATATTACAGTTAAATCACAAAGACGCAGTCTGATATGTTTATATCACAAACCAACCATGTAATCCATGTCTTTGTTTGCAGGATGGTCTGCGAATGATAGTGTCAAGGGATCTGGACTGCACCAACACTCTCTACATCCAGTTCTCCTTCAAATTCATCACTAAAGGTCAAAACTTTATTAAAAACATAACTTTCTTCAAACATAACTCAGTTTGCTCCCTCGTGGTTTACATGTATCTTTGAAGTACAGGGTTTTTTTGTGGGGATGTAGTCGTAATAATTTATTTTGTGGCCTTTTCTAGGTGTCCCAGAGCGCTCCCATTCAGTGCTGCTGCAGTACTCTGTGAACGGAGGAATCAGCTGGCTGATGTTGGACGAGTTTTACTTCCCAGCTTCCACTGACACTCTGTTCCTCCACCTGCCGTTGCCAGCCAGCGCTCAGACCAACGCCACCCGCTTCAGACTCTGGCAGCCTTACAACAGTGGTGAGTGGACACATTGTGTGGTCTTGTCTGTTTCTTTTCCACCTTTTCTACAAGCTTTCCTGAACCTGTAAAAAAAAAAAATCTATGTGTCATAATCTCCACAATGTTATGCCCTTCAGGTAAGAAGGAGGAGGTTTGGGTAATAGATGATCTCATCATTGATGGCAGCTCCTTACACAACCCGCCGGTGGTGATAGACAGCTTTGAGGAGGGCCCCAACGAGTCCAACTGGCTGTTCTTCCCCGGGGGAAACACTGGCCTCTACTGCCCCTACCAGAAGACTGGACTGTAAGAAAAACGCTCAGATTTGAATGTTGACTGTGATGGCGCCTTGGCAGTGTTCTTGTTTTTATTTCATCTATGAGCCCAATGGTGATAAAACTTGCAAAAAGATGTTTTTACCCCTGACTAATCTTTGTGTTTGTGCGTGGGATTGGTGCAGGGAGGAGGATGAGTCAGCCATGGTGTTTGTCTCCAGCGAGCTTGGAGAGCACTCCATTACCACCAGGGACATTGACGTAAATGAGAACACTATCATCCAGTTTGAGGTACACAAACACAGCCGTGATGACTTCTATTCCAAAACAACAGTCATAATACTTGCTCATTCAAGACACAAATCATGGCTCGTCATCTTCGCTGATGTTAACGTATATTTATATCTCCAGATTAATGTGGGCTGCACAGCTGAGAGCTCCTCTGCTCATCCAGTGCGCCTTGAGTTTTCACGAGACTTTGGTGCCACGTGGCACCTTTTGGTGCCCCTGTGTGCCGGTGCGCCCCAGCCCTCCTCGCTGTGCTCCACAGAGCTCCACCCTGCCAGCATCTATTTCCCTGGTACGACTCAGGGCTGGAGGAGGGAGGTCATCCACTTTGGCAAGCTTCGCCTCTGCGGGTAAGAGCAGGATACATCTTGTGCAGCAGATGCACAGAAGAAAACAAGCGGAAACTTTTTTGAAGTTCAAGTTGATTCAAGTTAATACTCTCTAATCTTTGCGCTTTGACCTCTCTACAGGTCAGTGAGGTTCCGTTGGTATCAGGGTTTCTTCTCAACCGGTTCTGCTCCTCCAACATGGGCGTTAGACAACATCTACATCGGCCCACAGTGTCAGGACATGTGTAATGGTCACGGGGCTTGTGTGGGCGGCACCTACTGTGTGTGTGACCCCAGCTACTCTGGATCTGACTGCTCCGTGCCTGACACCCCCAACCCCGACTTCCTCAAGGAGGACTTTGAAGGTACACCAACATGCAGATGCACACAAAAAGCCATCAGGACTGTGTGTGCGGGCATTTGATGGACCATGCATCTGTGTACTATTCATTGATGTTTTCTCTTTTATGTATTTTTAATGCATTTGAAAATATTGTTCTGATTAGTGCCCAGTAAATAAAGGTTCTATTAGGGCTTCAGTTTTCCTGTTTTTTGTATGATGGATTTATGATTGTGAGTTTACAGTTTGTTGCTTTCTGTGTGTGTGTTTGTGTATGTACTTTTGTCTCCAGGGGGAGCTGTGGATGCAGAGCGTTTCAGACTACTGAGCGGTGGTAAACCATCCAGGAAGTGTGGCATCATGTCGAGCGGGAACCACCTGTTCTTCAGTGAGGATGGCCTGCGCATGCTGGTCACCAACGACATGGACCTGTCGAATGCCAGGTGACGCAACAACCACACAAACAATCAAAGAAAAGCACTCACCAACACACATGTACCGATACACCATTAACAGTTTTCAGTGACATCTCATGGGTTAATGGCTGTACTCTGCAGGTTCGTTCAGTTCTTCCTACGTCTTGGCTGTGGTAAGGCTGCTCCAGACCCTCGCTCGCAGCCAGTTTTGCTGCAGTTCTCTGTGGACGGAGGTCTTACCTGGGGCCTACTCCAGGAATTCCTCTTCAGCAACAGCAGTAATCAAGCTCGCCTTGTAGCCCTGGAGATCCCGCTGCGTGCCCGCACGCCATCCACTCGCCTCCGCTGGTGGCAGCCATCTGAGAACGGACACTTTTACAGCCCATGGGTCATTGACCAGGTACAGTAAGTGACGACTCATCCACCCACCCATCCATCCATCTATAAGTCTTTTAATCATTTCCATGAAAACAGTAAAATAGCATGTTATCCATTCAAACTTTCATTTTTCATCCGCCTGCCAAATCCCATCTAAATGTAGTTCCCACTTTCTCTGCCTATGGAAACTATGCAAACACGTATCTTTCCCTAGGTGGTAGTAGGTGGCAGCGCCAGTGGCTGGGGACCTTTGGAAGATGATTTCTCCTCAATCGACGGGCGCTCATGGCTCCTCCACCCTGGAGGAACCCGAATGCCTGTTTGTGGCTCTGATGGGCCTGCATTCGCATTCATAGAGAAGTCCAACACACGCTACGCTGTTACCACTGACATCAGTTTGGGTCAAGACGCCTTCATCCAGTTTGACTTTTCTGCTTCCTGCTCTGTCACCAACTCCTGCTACTGTAAGTATTAAAAAGTGTGAATAAGATTCTCTCATATGAGAAGTTGGGACCAGAAAATGTGCAGCATTTAAATTATTGATATATATCAAAATAGTCGCAAATAATTTTTTTGTCAAGTATTCAGTCAGTTGTTACATCGCTGTTTGCATGCAGAAATCAAGCGATAAGTGACGGTAGAGCAGTGTTCAGTGAGCATTATTTTGAAAAGATTTTAGTTCTCACATCAGTCATTTTTTAACCTTCTCCATTTATATGCTGTTTATGTTGAAATTTGTTTCTGGAGTTTCTTTAAACGTAAAGTTGTGCTTCTCTTCTTCCTCTGCAGCTGTAGAACTGGAGTATTCTCTGGACCTGGGTCTGACCTGGCAGCCTGTTGTCAGAGATTGTCTGCCAACAAGCCCTGACTGCTCTGCCTACACCCTGCAGAGGCTGCTGGTTTCCGACACTTACAACAAGTGGGGCCGTGTTACCCTGCCTATCCCATCATATGCCAGGTCAGGACTGCCCTGAACTTCACTCAGACACAAGGACAAACTTTTGTAGCTCATAGCTTATCCTGATTCTGCAGTATACTCTGATTTGTTTCAACTTAACTGTATCTGTGACTTTAATTTATGTCTCTAGGTCTCCAGCCACAAGGTTCCGTTGGTTCCAGCAGGCTCCGTTTGACAAACAGCAGACTTGGGCTCTGGATAATCTCTACATTGGAGATGGCTGCCCAGATATGTGCTCTGGACACGGACGCTGCCAACAGAGCTCCTGTGTGTAAGTAACGGCAGCCTTATGCAAGCATGCACCAGCGTTTTAACTGTAAATGTCTGGAATGTCAGCTGCTAGAAATGAGGTGTAATGCTTTTATGTAACATGTGGCCATGTTGCTTTATAATCTTATTTATGTGCTTACAGAAAGTTGTATATGAAATATTGTCACTTCACGCACTATAACTTGATGGCCAGCTTGTCTGACTCTGAGTATTTGTATGTGACTTCACCATCCTCCCCAGGTGTGACCCAGAGTGGGGTGGGGAGTACTGTGACGAGCCTGTTGTTCCTCTGCCCTCCCAGCTGAAGGACAGCTTCAGTCGAGCTCCCTCACTCAGCCACTGGCACATACTCACCGGTGGGAAACTCAGCACTGTGTGTGGAGCTGTGGCCTCTGGAGCTGCTCTGCACTTCAGTGGGGTAAATATACATCTACCCATGTTGTTGGATCCTGTTTTATTTAATTTTTCCATCTGTCCTTTACTTTCTTGCTACATTTTCTACCATGAAATGCTCCACAACCAGGAATTTGTTGAAGGATGAATGCAGTTAAGTTTTCACACATCCTCTGGGGTATTCACTCTCCACACGAGTCATTTTGTTCTCCATTAGGTTACAATTTTTTCATGTGAACATGAGCTATGCATCAGTCACCATCCACTCATGCTAGGAAAGGACAAATGTCTGCATATGTGCTGATTCAAGGAGACAAACAGATGATAAAGAGAGTTAGAAAACAGAGACGTCCAACAGTATTGGAAGGATGCTGCTTGAAGTATTAATCTGTTGAATAAAAGACCGCAAAGTAAGTAACTGTCAGCCGTTATGTACAGCTTAAGCTTTCCTGAGGCACTTAGTGCGGTGTTGTAAATGGATACCTACTGACAGGCTGATCTTGGATGGACACACTGCCAGAGAAACCTTTTAAGAGCGGCAGTTAAGGTCTCGCATTAAACTTTATGAAGATAAATTACTACTCTGGTTCACTATAGTTAAGTCAGTTTTATTGTTCTGGTTATGTTCCACTAATGTTCTCTGTAATAAAAATAACAATGCAGATTATGTTTGAGACTGTTGGATGTTTTCAGATTGACAGGCCTTGACTGGCTGAGCCCCCGATTGACTCACACTGCGTTCCTCCATGTGTCTGTGCACAGAGCTGCAGCCGTCAGCTGGTGACAGTGGACCTGAACCTGACCAACGCGGAGTTCATCCAGTTCTACTTCATGTACGGCTGCATGATCCCACCCAGCAATCGTAACCAGGGTGTGCTTCTGGAGTACAGTTTGAATGGAGGAATCAACTGGCACCTGCTGACAGAGATCTTCTATGATCTGTACACCAAGCCTGGGTGAGTGTTTTCACCAATGACACACAGACATACGGCGCATACAGCTTGTGAAGCAGGATGTTTGCGACTGTCTTTATGGTGTTTTTTTTGTTTGTCTTCAGGTTTGTTAATGTGCTGCTGCCCCCTGCTGCCCGTCAGGAAGGAGTGCGTGTGCGCTGGTGGCAGCCACAACATGAGGGAGCAGACCACAGTGACTGGGCTCTGGATAATGTCCTCATCGCAGGCTCAGACCCACGAGCGCAGATATCTGACACATTTGGAGGGGTGGCACTGCCCAATCACGAGAGAGCTCCTGCTGATGGGACCTCAGGAAGGATAGGGCAGCTGAGCGAGCAGGAGGAAACACCCATAGGTATTTCTGAATCAATGCCTCAGTCAAACAATCCGCAATAACTTCATCTTGTTTTTATTGCTAAAGAGAGCCTCTTGGATAAGTATGTAATTTCTTTGTTGTCAGTGAGCGACCACTGGTTGTTCTCAGAGGACTGCTCAGTGCAGCGTTTCTGCAGCTCCCCTGACGGAGTGATGGTGTGTGGCAATGCTGATGGGAGAGAGGTGTATGCTGTCACACATGATATTGTTCCTGACAAGGGCTGGGTCATGCAGTTCAAGGTAACTAATGAGCCTGAAAATGCCACACAGGCAATGAAAACACTTGTGATGTCGGTGGTGTTGCTATGATGACGGGATGCTTTTCATGCCTGTGTGTTGATTTAGATTGCAGTAGGCTGCAGTGTGCCAGAGCGTCATGCAGACCGGCAAGTTCACGTTCAGTATTCAGTGGACTTTGGAGTGACCTGGAAGTACCTGGTGCCCCAGTGCCTGCCTGCTGACCCCCGCTGTGGAGGTCAGGTCTCACAGCCGTCAGTCTTCTTCCCTGCTGAAGGCTGGAAGAGGGCGGTCTATCCCCTCCCTGACAGCCTGGCTGACACGTGAGTCATCCTACCGCAGCATGCTTTTGACAAAACATACACTTGTGCTTCATTTTTAATGGTACCATCATAGCATGCTTCACATAAATAATTGATAGATCAAATTATTGTCATCATATAAATTATTAAAACTATTGTCATATAAATCATGAAGATGGTTTGCATGTTGTTTGAATAACCTCTGCTGTCTGTTCCTCAGTGCGGTGCGGTTCAGGTTTTACCAGCAGCACTCAGACATTCAGTGGGGCGTGGAGAACTTTTACATCGGGCCAGCCTGCGACGGACACTGTGGAGGACATGGAGATTGTCTGGATCAGCGCTGTCTCTGTGACCCAGGCTTCACTGGGCCAAACTGCTACGCCAGCACTGCTCTAAAGGTAGAGCCTGGCTCTCGCTCACAGAAAAGAAGAAGATGAGAAGAATTTATCTGTCTGAGATGATATGTCATTCAGATGTGTATGCTTTTTTTTCTGCAGGCGTCTCTGAAGGAGCGTTTTGACTGGGAGGGGGCAGCAGGTCCTCAGTGGCAGGTGCTGGAGGGTGGTCGGCCCTGCACAGACTGCGGTGTTTTGGTAGAGGGGACAGCCTTGTACTTTGGGGGGGCTGACGCCAGACAGGCTGTCACTGCTGATCTGGACCTCCGTGGAGCAAAGTTAGTACTCAACTTCTGTCGACCGCAGCCAGAAGTTTTCTGTTCGTCTTCACACACTGTGCTGCTCTACAGTACGTGCATGTTGAGCTGTGTGTTTGTGGATAGGTTTGTGGAGTACTGGGCCAGGATTGGAAGTGAAGACAACATGACCATGTGCCACCGGCCAACTTGCCGTAAAGAGGGAGTGCTGCTGGACTACTCTACTGATGGAGGTGCACTGACAACATGCGTGCAGTGCATTGTGTATTCTTACTTTTTCATCAGTCCATGATGTCTTATCTCCCTGATTTTCTCCCTCCTTTCTTTTCCTTTTTATTCTCACTCTGTCCACATCCGTCCCTCAGGTGTGTCCTGGACACTGCTGCATGAGATGGACTATCTGAAGTACGTGTCAGTGAGGAGAGATTATATCGTCCTCCCAGAGGGAGCTCTGACCAATGCTACTCGTCTGCGCTGGTGGCAGCCGTTTACCATTTCCTCTGGCCTTGCCACCCCCAGCCTGGAGAGAGCCCAGTGGGCCATAGATAACATCTTGGTGGGGGGGTCAGACATCAACCCATCCACTCTGCTTGACACCTTTGATGATGGTGAGTGTTTGTGTTGATGTAATCTGAGCCACGCATCACCAGTCAGTGATCTGGAAATCACTTAGACTCTTCCTCCTCTTCTCTTTTTATGTCTTCGCCTTTCATCAGAGGGTGTTTCTCATGAGGAGAGCTGGAGTTTCTACCCTAATGCTGTGCGCACAGCTGGCTTTTGTGGAAACCCCTCATTCCACCTGTACTGGCCAAACAAGAACCAAGACAGGACACACAACATCCTGGCCACGCGAGAGCTCATAGTGCAGCCTGGATATATTCTCCAGTTTAAGGTACAGTACTGCAAGAGTGCCACCTGCTGTATTAAAACATGAATGTTTGGTCCTTTACTCATCATCTGTCTTGTCCATGCAGATTGTTGTCGGCTGTGAAGCAGACAGCTGTGAAGACCATCATTCTGTCCTGCTGCAGTACAGGAAGGATGCAAGGTAACAGTTACAAATCAACTCATTTATTATTTGATGGTGTGTCTTTTCTATTCCAACAAGGAAAACAGCCATTGTGGAAATAGATATTTATGAACAACCTGACAGTCAGAGCAGGTGGTGCCATGAAATGATCTAACACGTCAGTGTTAAATGTCAGGTCGGTTGCCTCAATAGCTAAAATCAATAGTTTGTCTATGCGCCCACCACTTGGCATTTAAACATGATTTGAAATGATTGTTAGTCTTTAATGCATTTTTACATGCAGTTTTCAGCTGTCGATCTCTCCCTGTAGGTCTGACTCATGGCAGCTGGTGCAGTCAGAGTGCCTCCCCTCCTCAGTCAACAACGTGGGCTGCTCTCCCTTCCAGTTCCATGAGTCCACAATCTACAGCCCAGTCAACAGCTCAACATGGACCAGGGTCACTGTCCAGCTGCCGGACCATGTCTCCTCAGGGTAGGAGAACTTTTTCATCACTATCAGCCAAATAAAAGGCAGCAGTTCTCTCTGCTGAAGCAGATTAAGCCTTGTCTGATTTGTTGTATATTTCCAGGGCTACCCAGTTCCGCTGGATTCAAAAGGAGGGGACCGGAGAGCGGCAGAGCTGGGCAGTGGACCACGTTTACATCGGCGAGGCCTGCCCGGGGCTCTGCAGCGGCCACGGCTACTGTACAAGTGGAGTGGTCTGCATCTGTGATGAGGGACACCATGGTGGGCCACAAACAGCACATTTTCTTCAAACTGCTCCATAGATACACACACAGTTCTTTCTCATTTGCACTGATCTAAAGAAAACATACAAACATTTAGACTGAGAGCATTTCTGATGAGACATCTTGAACACTGTTTTCTATCAGGGCTTTGCGCTGTTTATGTTTTCATTTTACAAACTGTGAGTCCTCACCATCGACTGGCCTGTAATCTTTATTTTCACCACTTCCACTCTGCTTCCTCTCGCCTCAACAGGTGACGACTGCTCCCTCTCCAGCAGCGACCTGCCAAGCTCCATCAAGGACAACTTTGAGTCAGGCAGCGTGTCTCAGGAGAGCTGGCAGTTGATCCAGGGTGGTGGCGTGGGCAGTGGGTGTGGGCAGCTGTCGCCACATGCCCACGGAGACTCACTCTACTTCAATGGCTGTAAGATGAGGCAGGCAGTTACCAAACCGCTGGACCTCACTAGAGCCAGGTACAGGTACTACCAAAACATATTGTACATGAATTACTAATTATGTAAGCATACACCTACCTACCTACCTCATAGCTATAACAGATGAATTCTCTCCACATTAGGACGTGAATTATCGAACGTTAATGTTTCCTTCTCTCTTTTCCTTCTCTGTCTTCCTCCAGTAAGATCATGTTTGTGCTGCAGATCGGCAGCGTGGCACAGACAGACAGCTGTAACATAGCTCTGGATCAGGCTGACACAGTTGACCGGGCCGTGCTGCTGCAATACAGCGTCAACAATGGCGTCAGCTGGCATGTAATCGCCCAGCATCAGCCCAAAGACTTCATAAAAGCCCAGAGAGTTTCCTACAATATTCCACTGTGAGTACATCAGTTTAAACTACAGCACTTTCTCTTAAGGGGCCATTTTTAAAGGTTTTATTAGATGCAACTAATGGCTTTATTATTGTTAATTAATCTTTTACCAGTGCTTTAGAAATATTGCCAAGGTAATGTAGTTGTCACTCTTTGATCAGGTCGTAAGTAACCAAGTAAGTAATTAATAAAAGTGATCTATAAAGCATTTGAAAATTATTTATTTTTCAGTAAAAAGCCATCAGTTACAACTCTTGAACCATTCATAATGGTGCCTCATTAGAAAGTGGTACTTAGAAACCAGTGTGGTTAGGTTCGTCTTGCTGGTTTGTGGCTACTAGAAACGCTGACGACCCTCACTGACCTTTCAATGTTTCCCATGGTCTCTCCAGAGAGGCGAGGGTTAAAGGGGTGATGCTGCGATGGTGGCAGCCACGCCACGATGGCGCAGGACATGACCAGTGGGCGCTGGACCATGTGGAAGTAGTTCTGTGAGTACCCAATTCCTAGCCGGCCCACGGCCCCCCAGACTGGCCCCCAAAAGAGCCCCGATCTGCCCTTGTCTCTACCTCTGCCTCAGCCTCACCTGTAGAAACGGTCCCCTCTACTCCACACAAACACAGGGATACAGTAAACACACACATATATTGTAATATCCACACGTGTGCTGCTTACCACCCACAACCAACCTCTCAGCGGTTGTTTAAAATGCTCATCACGGCTTCTGGTGTCAGGCAAGCAGAGTGGAAAAATGACTGCAGTGTGCTTTGCTGTTTGTGGATGGCTGTTCTGTGTACCACAGATCAACTCCTGCTATCAGATCATCATATTTTCAGTGTCGTGTAGAACCCATGCATCACCCAGAAAAACAACTTATCAAGAAGTTTCTCCACCAAAATGTCTAAAAAGTCTTAAAATGTCCCAGGGTGTAAAGAAATTAAAACCTTTAAAGATCATAGATATAGTTGCCATTTTGTTTTGTACTGAGGTGTTCATTAGATGTGAAGCACTCATTGCGTGTCCATTTCTAATTTACATCTGCCCCTAGTGGCCATTTTGAGGCATGACACAGCGCAGAGCCGAGATCATACTGTGTGTAATACAGGAAACTGTGAAGGAGGCTTCACATCTATGACAGTGAGTCTTTGTTCTGCTGTGAAACAACTGCTATCACACAGGCCCATAATCTGATTGGTCTATTTTTGTCTTCATATTCACATTCATTCCATGTGCAAAAATGATCCTGCATTTCATTCTACTGGGAATAAAAAAAATCTTCAGATTCCTTAAATTTGATCTGATGGAACTTGCAGACCCCCTGCACTGATTCACTGATTCTCTCTCTCTTTCTTTCCTTCCCACTTTACATTTAAAGTGCATTTTGGTCCATTACCAGGGCCAGTAAACATTGTTTCTATGTGGAAGACAACGCCAGTGTTCAAATAAAAATGGCAAAGCTGGAAATTCTGCAGGGCACTGAACATATCATGAACACGATCTATACTCAGCTATTCTTAACATGCCAGTGTCATAAAGCATTTTGAATGCATTCCCTGCATGTTGCTGTGGGTATCAGAGCAATGCTCCCTCTCCTGTGGGTTCTGATTGTTCATTCGGATGTGTACCCGATGCATTTCAAATGCTGCAGTCACAGAAGGCACTCTCATATTTCATGCACAGTTCATACAAAAGTTGCACATACAGGCAAACACACACTTAAGCCTAACCTGACCTGAGCCGTCCTTGGTCCAAGTGGTCGTGACCTGTCCCACACCCTCCCTCGCACTCGCACGGTTTTCAACAGTGTCTGCTGAAAAGAGTGACCGTGATCCTCACACTTTGCTCTGTTGTTTATTTCTCTCTGTTCGCCACTCCTCCACTCCTTCACACATTCTTCCTCTCACACCTACTCCTGCTCAATCTTTTCTTTTGCTCCACACGCCTTTCCTCCCTGCCGCTTAAACGTGTTTGATCATGTGGTCATGCTCACTCCTCTGCTCGTGCCGCATCGTATCCTGCCTTACTTCACCCTCCTCCTCGCCCTTCTCTCCTTCCTCAAAACTCCTTCTTTCCCTTTTGCTCTTTTTCTCTTCCCATTCTGGCATACAACGGATGGATTACTTCTGTTTATCTTGCTCTCTTTCTTCACCTCTCCCTGTGGTTGTCTCTCTCTCTTGTTCCATTTCTCTGCTGTCTTCTACTCTTCTGCTCTCCATTCTTCTCTCATATCCTTTCCTCCTCATTCTCTCTGTCTGTCCAACTCACTTTCACTTCTTCTTCCTTGAACCTCTGACTATCTTTATGCCTCTCCTCTCTCCTCCCTTCCCCCTCTTTGGGCCCCTGCCTCCCCAGGCCAGGGCTCCTACCCCCCCAGACCTTTCTGCGAGACAGCAGTCCCCTCCTCCTGCTTCTCCCCTCTCGCGCTCTAACCTCTGCTCTCTTCTGTATTCTGCTCCCTCTGGCATGGCTGTAGTGTCAGGTAAGTTCTCCGCCTCTTCCTGAATGCAGCCCCCTCCCTCACCCTCCTCCCGACCCTCTCTTCTCCCCTTTACACTGTGCACACCCTCCGTCACTTTCACTGACACACCCAGCCCTCCTCATTACCACCACAGTCATATTCATGCCCTCGCTTTGATTCAAGCCCCAGGCGGGTCGACAAGCGGCCAGCTGCTCGCAGCGTCCAGGTGGAGGCTCGCTGACAAAATGATCCAACATACAGATCTGCACAGGCAGCACAATATTCACAACAAGACGATGAATAGAGGCATAAACAGGGCAGTAAGATCTTGACTGGTGGCAAATTTTACAATTCTGAAATGACATTGCATCCCCTAAAAGGGGCCAACACAATGTCCGCAGATGAAGACACATTCCTGCTAAATGGCGTTCTACACAACCCTTGAGGCATTTTTAATGTAATAACTTACATATGCAAATGTCAGCGGTGCTGTGTTTGTGTGTATATGTGTGATGTAATCCATCACTATATCTATATCTGTTCGTTTTGTTCTTTCTACTGCAAACTGTTTTTGACCTAGCTGCTAACATACAAGCCAACACAGTTCAGTGATCCCACTTGAAGAAGTCTACTGTTTGTGGGTGCAGCGTTTATCTCACTGCAGCCCAAACACTGAAAGTTTTTTTTTGTTGTTGTTCATTTATCAACATCAGTTGCAGTGCAGGGCTGCTCAAATCACTGATTTCAAATGAAGGCCCATTTGGTGGGAGAGTTTCATCTGACTAACCTCCTCCATCCAGCTCCTTGCATGGCTTTATGGACCGACTGCTGCATCTGCTCTCCATCCCCTTTTTTCACTCATGGCTGTCTGTCTGTCCGTGGACAACAACAACATGAACCTGAACCAGGAGCCCCCTCCTCACTGCCCTCTGTTTTCTGAGTGAAAATCAGAAAAACAAGTCTTTACACACACGCACACATTCTGTCAAAACGTTATCAGCCATCCCTCCCATCTGCCTTCACATCCACCTCCATAGCATCGCTCATCACACACACGCACACACACAGACACGCACCATCCACCACCCTCCCCCTCCCCTCCTGACCCCCCCCCCCCCCCCCCACGCTTCGCAGAGGCCCCTGCCTGCCCTGGCTGCACTCCTGGCTCACTGGCACCGCCCTGCTGGATGGAAGAGGCAATGAACAGGCTAAGCAAGAGCGATCTACAGCAGCTTTTCTCTGTGTCTCTTACTTTCAACCCCCCCCCCTTCTCTGCTCACATCCCTGCACTTTTATGGCTTTGATTTAGTGATTTTTTTCTTTTCTTCCCAGTGATGGCTGTTAACTCTGACCTCAAACACTCAGAGTCAGAGTTTCCCTCTAGTATCTGTGGTAGTATGTTTGTAGACTCTGTGTCCCATGTCTTGTCTTGTGACATTTGGTCTTGGATACATGTAGCTAGTTCTACCACCACGTTCACCATCTAGCTGCTCATTTTTGTGCAGAGCGTAAATGAATCCAGTCGTGTAGAGTAGCGCCACCCATTCTCCAAGCCATGAGACCCATGCAGCTGTTGAGTGTTTGAGGTTATGGCTGAAACATGATTAAAAATGCCAGCATGAACCTGGGTGTGAGTGGGTACGAAAGCTGCATTCGACCATTCGTGTGTTCTGCGTGCATGGATGAGAGTGCGTGCATGGGAACGTGTGGCCTTGTCGCGGCCTTTACGTGGTCACTAATGTTCACACTCCCCCCTCTTTCCCTCCCTCTTTCACTGTCTTTGTATCCCTGCAGCACCCGTAAACAAAACTACATGATGAACTTTGCCAGACAGACCGGCGCGCGTCACTACTACAGCCGCAAGAGGCGGGCACTGCTACAGCGTGCCTGAACCTACGGAGAAGGGATTCGCCCTCTGACCTGCCAATCACACATCGAACCGCCACGCTCATCCCTTTTCTCCTGACGGCATATCGCCCCGTCGAGTCCCATCCACCAGTGGATTCCAGTCAGCCTTAGACTTCCCTCACCCACCTCTCCCTACCCTCTGCCATAAACACAGGCCATCCAATCAGTTTACGCCAGCCAATCAAGGCCTTCCCAACCACACGGGTCGGCGGGAATGAAACTCAGAAGAAAGGAGTGAAGCGGCCATTTTGTTTACTTTTTTTCATGGACGGTCGGGGTTTCTAGTTGTTTTCTAATTGTTGCTGTGGTTCCTCTGATTCCTGTTCCCACCTCTGATAACCCTCCCTCTGGCTTACCTCCCCGTCACTCCCCCCGTCCCCTCTCCTCATCCTCCTTTTCCTACCACACTGTGAAATTGAGAGATAATATATCACTGCTGAACTGACCAGCCGATTGGAGAGTTGCCTCCCAGTTCCACTGAGCCGCCTGGGGGAGGACCACTCCACTGCCGCCAACCAGTACGCCAGGAGAAAGACCACGACGATGATACTGACCATTAAGAGGAATAACGGTGATGAAGAAGCTCAAAAAAGAAGAAAAAAAAGAGTACTGTGTTCTTGCTGTTCTGTGTGTCTGTGGGTTCTTTTTGTGATGAGTTGACTGTGGTGTTCTGTTCATTTGTTTGTTCGTTTTCTACTAATTCATATGCTTTTAAGGGGGGGAGGGGAGGGGGGTGCTGGGTTCTGTTTCCTTTTTCCTCGTTTACCTGGAACGGATGTGGGCAGAGCGGGAAAGGCCCGGCCTGCACGGGAAGAAGGAAGGAAAGAACGATTTGCACGACAGGAAAAGGAGAAAATAAGAAAAAAAAATTAAAGACTGAATAATGATTTTTTTGTTTTTTTTTATCATTTTTTTATATATGTTGGTTCCCGAAAATACAGATATTTATGGTAAATGGTTCTTCACGTAACCTATTTAAGATGCACTGTGCGTGAAATCTGTATGTTATTTTCTAGTGTTAAGTTATTAGGCAGTCGAGTCGAGCTCTCAGACTGCATCATCTCCCCTCTTCTCTTCCCTCTTCTCTTGTGCTGTTTCCCCCCCTCCCCATCTCTCTCTCTCTCTCTGCTGATTTCTCAAACCTGGAGGTGAGGCTCTATTAGTGTTGTTTTTTGAAGTCTGTGTAATATGGACCCTCTGCCCTCAGTGTAACTCCAGTATAGCAATCTCCTGTATATATATGTATATCCACTATGGGGAGACCCAGCAGCCTTATAAAAGGGAAATAAAGAACTGTCCAAACCTCATACTGTACACATCGCTTGAGCTGCTCTCTTTGACTCTTTGAAGATAAGCCTTTCATCTGTTCATACTTTTCTTATTGTCAACAATGTGTTAGTTGTCTCGCAGTACTATCTGACTTGCCTTCCCTGTCAGCGGCACTCAGTCCAAAGCGCATTCTCATTGGATCTTATCAAAGATCACAAAAGAAAATTACACTCTGCATTTGTTGGGAGTTATTTTCAGCTGTGAATTAATACACATCTTCATGCTCCAGTGAGCTTGAGTATCAGCTCAAACTACAGTGTTCATTGTGATGAAGGAACACGTCACCCTGTGCAATAGTGTCGCTCATTTATGTGTTTTTAATTTGTGTTTTTGGACATCAATGGAGCTTGAAGGCATTTTGGTGTTTAAGGGATTTGTTGACAATAAGAAAAATATAGAATATCGCCAGCTTTATCTGGTGTGTGTGTGTGTGTGTGTGTGTGTGTGTGTGTGTGTGTTAATGTGATGGAAAAGTGCTTGAAACTATTAAAAGAGCACAGAATAAGATTTTTTTCAGATATTTATTTAGACAATAAAACCTAATAAAAACTGAGTTCTAAGATATTGTAAAGAATAAAATACGCTGAAGTCTCTGCCGTCAGCTCGGTGCACACCTCAGTGTCTTCAGACTGGGTATGTACCACATATTTGTGCAGACCCTCTGCATTGCTCCATGCTGAGGCTGCAGAGATGGCAGAGCACTGCTGGCTTGGTGTTGAACCATATAAGCATCCTCCCCCTTGACATGAACTCCTGGAGATTCTCATAACATAGCGCATCAGGAGTCTTTAGTCACAAGCTGCCGACCAGCACAGCTACAGTCAGCAGGGTTATGGTGATGCAGAGGGAACTGGCTGTGATGCCCGGGCAGGAGTTACAGTACGGCCAATCACAGCAGCCGTAGCTCATGGTATAGACGGTTCCTTTGAGGCGGATGCTGTGCACCTGGCTGCAGGCCTTCTTCGGCATGCAGCCCCTGGCCGACAGGGCGCTGTGGTTTCCGTAGCGTCCATCTGCTTTGAAGCAGAGCTCATCAGGAGGGCACTCTGTCACAATGGGCTCAAATGTCTTCTCCTTCTCCAGGATGGGGCTGTAGTAGCAAAGCAGGTTGTCACAGAGCAGCGAGGGGAGGAGAAGGTAGAACCACAGCACGGCGACACGCAGGAGCTGCAGTACGTTGGGCCTGCAAGTTGATGAGCAGCGTTTGGTGTTTTAGTGACATTAACTCATATTGCGGCTAGAAAATGAAAGCACAACTCAGGGTACATCAAAGATTTATTACTGCACTCCCTTAAAATTTGGAGACATAAAAACATATTAACATACAAAAAACACTGGTTCCTGCACTTCCCATAATGCAATTTGATAGTAAATGCCCTTATTCAAACATAAAAATATGACATTTCAAATTCCACTTTGTGTTAACGTGTGTGCTCTCAAGGCCAAGATCAGGTCACATCTCAGACTTGACAAAGCTCCTCCAAAGTTACAAAAGATGTAATTCAACTGTTTTCATTAACTGTAGTACTCTACATGATTAATATATTGACTTTGACATGTAAAATCACTCTTCTTTTATCACTTTTTTCTTGTTTAAAGACTAAAAAGAAATTCAGCAGATTGTTTGGCTCTGATTCTTAGCACAGGTGTCAGTGATTTCTACTGATTGAAACAGTTAAAATGCTGAAGGCTGTAAAAGCAGAAAGTGATGAAACATTTTCACTGTTCAACTTTTAAAATGCAGAATTGAGACTCACCCGTCCATTGCAAAGGTTCTAACATAAATCAAACAGGTAAAACTTTTCAGAGCTTCTCCTGGTTAACTCTGAACTCCCTGCACAGGCCAAACCTTCTGACACACCTGCTTGTAAAAACCTACACCAGGTGGGAGCTTTAATCACGGTGCTTTTATTTTGCTGCATTCATCAGTGATCACAGAAACAATGTCTGCATTTACTCTGCTGCATCAGGAGGATGGCTGACAAGTCCACCTTTTCTCTCCAGAGCAGAAAATGTAATGACATAGAATATCGACCATGATGCATTTGTTCCTTCATTTACACATTACAGTTATTTAGCTAAAATAGTAACAATCACAAACATTTCAACATTTGACTAAATGTTAGCCATGTTGTGGAGACCCAGGTAAGCACCTGTGGCTAACAGGCCTCCCCCAGGCTTCTACAAGCACCTCTATGATGCAGCAGCAGGTAATGTGGAGCTCTTTGATGATGTGTAATTTGCACATGAATCCCATGGCTCCTCTTCAAGAGCATGAGTGGTGTTAGTGTAATCCATTTTTTCTGTGATCATCCCCAGTAGCATCTTCAGGTTGGCGTCAGACTTTTGCGGCACATTACAAGAGTCCTTGCAGCAGCAGGTGTGGCTGATGTTGTACTTGACCCCCCGATAAGAAATGATTTCATGGGAGCCGCAGAGTTCAGGGTCCACGCAGCCCTGAGCGGACAGGACATGGATGGAGCCGTAGCGGCCTCTGGAGCTGGAGCAGCGCTGATCAGGCAGACACTGGCTGGTGATGTTAGGGCAGGACTTGCCTTTGTGCTGCAGAGGACAGTAGTAACACAGGAGGCTGTCCAGGCTCAGAGCAGGGAGGACCAGAGCAGCTGTGGCCAATAGGATGGAGGTCAGGAACCAGCGTGGTCCCAACAGCTGGACGTCCAGACTATCGTAAATCCACACACACACACACACACACACACACACACACACACACACACACACACACACACACACACACACACACACACACACACACACACACACACACACACACACACACACACACACACACACACACACACACACACACACACACACACACAGTTAGGAGTGAGAGACTGCAAACATACTTTCATATAACTAATTACATGCATCACTTCGATGTTTCGGGTTAGGGTTTCTGTATTTAGTTCACCTTCCCTTTCTTTGCGTTCTCATCTTCCTGTATGTAAAAACACCCAGAATGTGATCATGTGTCAACGTGAGGAACCTCCAGAGACCAGCAAGCCCTCTGATTACCAAACAGAAACAGGTGAAGCTCATCAAGTCTAATTTTTAGATACACAGACAGACAATGAAAAAAAAACAAAAAAGCATTTAAACTGGGTTTTAACTTTCAGTTTATTGATTAAAAAATAACACCTCATCCTTCAAAACATGTAGGATACTGGCTTTAAAAAAAAATAAGGATATTTCTCAACTCAACAAAAGACAAGATTACAGTGCCATCTGCTGTCTGCTGTGCTACAGTGAAGATGTCATGGGGGAAGAAGATTAAATTAAATGGTTTAAAGTGGTGCTAGTAGCTGTTGAATGCTGCCCAGATGTTGTTTATGAATCTCACAAAGAAGTCCAGTCTTTAGTTATTTAACATCTGCAATACAAAATATGAGGGAAGACGTGTTCTAATCAGAACCGTCTCCTTTCTTTCTTGATTTTCGGCTCATGTTACTCATGAGAAGGAGAGCTTTCCCTCTTTGTACAAAGGTTCCTGTGAAGAAAAACAGACTTTGTTTAAGTCCAGGTACAGAATGGAGGCTTATTGTGTATGACTTGTAAAGCTTTGGTGGTTCGCTCACAGCCAGTTCCTCCTCCTCATCCTCCACGCCGCCGTCACCCCAGTCCTCTTGCTCTGCAGGGTCGTAGCTGTACAGAGGAATCAGCCTGTGGCGCAGCTCATCCAGTCTGAAGCAAAATATACAAAAGAAACTAAACTGTGACAGAACATGACACAAGATATCAAACTGATCTGAAAGTGATGCTTTTCAGAAACAAACTCACCTTGATCTCCTCCTGATATAAACAACCTGAAGAGAGAAGCACAACAATAAAGGCACACGTTTGAAGCATCCAAGTGAAATTAACTCTGCAGAGCGTGCTGGATCTTACCACTGCCACTATACATCCAATCAGCAGGAGTAGCACAAAGAGGACGAGTGCATAGTAACCAGGAAATCCAGGTTTGGGATTATGTGTTGAAATGAGGGGAGTTGTGTAGTTGAAATGCATTTCTTTCTGCTCGCTCTCCTCCATCATACACCCCTCTGCTCCGTGCACCTCAGCTGACACCTTTGTGACACATTCAGTGGAGTGCCGTTGCTGTCATTCCCACTGAAAGGCCACGGTTCTCAACCCCAGGAAGACACATAATTAATGCTATAGAGCGTGAAAGAGACACACTCTACGAAGAGCTTTATAATCCAAGAAGGTAGGAAGCTGATGACAGTATAAATTATGCCTTCTACAACACATTCATAACATTCCTCAGCTAAAAAAAGCCTTCAATCTTACCTTATATGTCATGTGTAGAGGATGTGAACACACATTTCCACCTTGGTGCTTTAATTGTGCTTCACATGAAAAAGTCACTGCTGACATACCTCAACCTGCTCAATGACATTCCTGAGTGAGGAGGGACTATGATGTCATGTGTAGGTTTGGTTAAACCTGAGCGATGTGTTTGTCACCTAGAACGGAAGTTGACACTTTTATTAGACATTCACTTAAATCCTTCCAGCAGGACTAATTAAACAATGGTGTATTATAGTAATTGTTTTAATAAGGGCCAGACTCATAACACTTTAAATAGTATCTTTAAATAGTGTCGGCATATTTGTGTGTATGTGCTGCTGGAACTAACTTACCTCTACAAGCAGAGCGTACATGTTCTCTTTCCTCCAGCAGGGGGAGAGCTGAGCTGTGGGCTGCAGGAGGGAGAGGAGGAGAGGGGAGGAACAGTGGCAGGGGTGAGGAAACAAACGGGAAGCTTTCCAAATCTTGCACTGGTCTAACTGGCTGAGCATGGCCACAGCCAAGCGCTCACCTCGTCCACACAGGGTGGGAGCTCTCAGGGTAAGTTACCAACATGGAAAAGTTGGAATACTTTGCTATTAGACATTGGTATTTGGAGCTAATTTTAAACAGTTAACTGTACATCTGCTCATAGTAGATGTCTGTTTTTTGACTGGAAACATACCTTTCTGTGTTCCTGTGGATTACATTTTGACTGAACAGAATTTATAAATTCATTTAACTCAGGATGTGAAACAAGTTGGAGTGATGATGGTGGTATTGATGACTTTTGTCACGTTTCATTCTACATGCCATGATTATAATGGCGCGCACCTGTAGATTACCTGTTTGAAAGCCTGTTAATGATTAGACCAACGTAAACTCTCAGGTTCAGTTAGACTCCAGTCATAAAACTGTTTGCTTGTCCTCCCAGTAAGTCTCTTGTGTAGTTAATCCTTTATTCTGGTTTTCATGATTTTTTTCTTTTTAACCACATAGTTCTGCACTCTGCTGTGATGTGAAGTGAGGACATGCTGAGATATAACACCATCTATGAGGACTTGTACAACTTCCTGTGATGGATCCTCCTCAAAGGCAAAATGGATCAGTCCAGAGACAAGATGTCCATCGCCCTCCCCCTCCTCTCAGAACCAGACTTCCTAGTGCCTGTCTGTCAGGTACACAGGGCAGTGGACCCCCTCCTGTTCCCCCCAGGACGCGAGTACCCCTCAGCAAAAGATTTTCCTGTGACATCTCCGAGTCTGCTCACAAACTGAATCGTTCCAGGACAGAAATAGACAACCATGTGAGTTTCTCCCCCAGCAAAGACAAAGAGCTCCTTTATGATTTAATGAAATGAATCAAATTAATCTTTTTCCACATCAGGGTCCATGGACCATCAAACTTATGGACACGCCACAAGGCAGCACCAAGAGTCTGACTTCCTTTTGTGCTGCAACTTCCAAGTAAGAGAGAGCATCAACATTAGTTCTTACATATTTACAGTAGTTTATTTTTCAGCATTATCATTCGGCTGCGATAAATATGTTAAACTGTATCTAATGAATATGAGGAGGATTGTTAAAAATATCTCTCGACATAAATTTTTTCATGTGAGTAGCTTTTTATTACTGGACTTTTCACGGTTCAAATGATGATATTTGAAGATTTCTTCCAAAGAGAAACTGTTTTTCTTGTCCGTCTGGCAGGCTTATGTCACGGTACACGCACACAGACAGCGATCATAACTCAGGTGTGGTGTGGGGCCGAGGGCTGCAAATCCATCCTGCCCTGCTGCAGCAGGTGGAGGTGGTTGTCAGTGTGGCCTCTGAGTGGGATAGTCACCAGCTCCCCTTCCCCACCACCGGTAAGATTAACCCCAACAGGTACCAACACAGTACCACAGTCACTGAGCCTCTGGTTTTCATTTTAAGTCACACCTAAATGATAATAATCATAATAATGAGGCGTAGATTCATCTTTGTACTGTAGTGTATGTTGTGTGGAAGAGCACTCTTTCATGTATATTTGCGGAGGTGGAAGAAGCAGAAAATGGAAGTACCAGTATGTCAAAATGGTACTTTCATGCAGCACTTGATTAAATTTATTTCATTATATTCCACCACTGCATGTTGGTTATGCTCCACAGTATCTGAGGACTTTTCAGCTCAGTCATTAGTCACTGCACATGGTGGCAGAAGTGTGTGAACTCTGAACTCTGATCTTGTATTCAGTGAACAGGACAGTGCAGAGTCTAATAGATGAAATCTTCCATCTGCTGGGCCTCACTCCCAGCGCAAGTGGACGTTACGTTTTAAAACTGTGCGACTCTGAGGAGTTTCTCCAAAAGTAAGTCACTAATCCAGAAATTAACGTTTAACTCTGAGCCTTGAAGTCTAGTCTGTGATCACACAGTGTGTGTTTCCATTGTCAATTTCATGCCATTTCTCATGTCTCTCCTCAGTGAAGAACTGCTGGGCGTGCATGAGACTATTCAGATGTACTACAAGTTTAAGCTAGCAGTGCCCCTCCGACTGCTCAATTTTAACAGCCTCAAACACCGTCTGACCAGGGATGTAAGTCAGTTGAAACTCCTTCTCTGTTCCCACATTCAGCATAGATCATTTACCAAGAAGGGGTGGCTTGTCTTCAGTCTTGAGATGTTGCTCACCTGTGTTTGGCCCCTGGCCAGCCTGTTATCGTCAGGGCCGTAAAAACCTCCACCCTGAGTTCTTGACTTTGTTCTGTTTACACATCATGTCATGCCTGGTGACATTTAGCTGCAAGGATAAGAATAGAATTAAGGTGAGCCTAATGCGGCCTTTCATTTGTAGTCATGCAAAGCCAGTTCATGCCATTTAAAGATCCTTCTACAAGTTGAGTATAAATTCTGTATGAGAAGTCTCTGTTTATTCAAAAACACCACACAATAGATGCACAGCAGTCAGTATTTCAACCTATGTTTCCTCTCTGAGGGGGAGGACGACCGAGCCCCCTGCCAGCTGTACCATCTCCTGCGTCCCGCCGGTGTCTTCAACACCTGCAGGTAAGAAGGCGAGCAGTCCTCCATCCCACATCAGTTTCAACGACAACCGTTCAGTGGGTCATGTGTCAACCGGCGTCTGTTTGTAGAAAACATTAGGAAAGGTAGCTGTGCTTTGTGGTTTCCTCCTACTTTGTCATCTGTGTGTGTGTGTTTCACCTTTCCTCCCGTCTCAGGTTGAGTCTGCAGAATGTGCTCAGCAGCTACAGCAGACAGGCGACAGAGCTGATGAGATGTAAGGTCAGTCGAGACAAGATAACCACTGGAGAAGTTATGTCTCTCACACACATATCCAGCAGTGATCTGATTCTTTGCATTTAGCAACTTGCAAACATGTGCAATGTGAGGTTTACCTCAGGGTACTTCAGATAGATCAGCAGCTGTAACGTATCTTTTTCTGACCTCCTGACATTTCTCTTTGTGTCTGCAGTCTGGGATGAACGTGAATGCGCTCGTGGGCTGTGCTCGCACCATCAGCAATCTCCTGTGTGGGCTCTCGTGTCTGGAGTTGGAGGACACCATTGGCCGGCTCAATCGAATCGCTCCCAAAGCTCTGGTAGGACATCACATACGTCTGTCCAAGTCTTGTGACACTGCAGTGCACCAAAAAAAGTCTTTGATCAACAACACAAAGCCGCCTCTCCTTATCTTTGTTGCAGAGTCATGATGAGATCTCTGAGTGTGAAACTGGTGAGTCGCTGTAACTCAAATGGAATGCCATTGTTGTGTGTTTGTCTTTTAAAAGATTTTTTTTGGCATTTTGCCTCCTGTTTCATAACCAAGTCTGAGATATTGCAGCTATATGATAAGAGACTAGGCCACAGGTCGTGCTACACTGCCTTTATTGTGTCTGAATAAAACAGCAGGCATTAAAGGGAAGTTTTTTCATGTTTTATGTGGATATCTAATCAGTGTGGATGGTAAATGTAGTCAGCTGAAGCAATGGATTCCTCAGTGTGTGCTATGTTGGCAGAGAAAGCTCTTTTCTGCTTTGTGTTGTTCTTCCAGCACCAGCGCCATCATTTGACATCTGCAGTGACGTAGTTGGTGTCACAGAAGAACTTCTGGCTATTTCAGATTAGACCAAATCTTGGCTTCCAAACTAGCCATGTGTCCAACGATCACCCCTAAACTTGAGTGCAGAAGATGTGATGGAGGAGGATACTTTTTATAGTATTTTGACTTACTCGGATATTCAGGCATATTCATTTGTGCCAGAGGAAATACAGTGAGGAGAGGCTTTGGCTGTATTAGCTTTATAAGAGGACACAGCGAGCAGGGACCAGAACCTGAACTGCTGAGAGCAATCAGTGATTGGTGGAGCCTTTACTCAGATTGATGGCAACTGAATCATTCTGCTGCAATGAATTTGAGTGATTGCAGTTTTTGCCGGATGGTGTCGCTGACGCCAACCCAGAGAGTCTGTGTGTGCATTACTATGCAAGAAAGTTGTGCTCCTCACTTGAACAGAGGTGTGCTTTAAATGTTCTTCAAGATCCTGAAGATAAACTGGAAAAGACAACAAGACCAGCAAGGCCAAGAGAGCAGAAGAGCAGTGAGTGAGTGAGTGTTTTTGTTTTGCCAGCAGAGGAACAACTGTAGGTCGAGGTGGCTGTCAGAAGCTCAATGCATCCTGGTACATGTAGGCACTACTGGCCCGGCTCTACAAGCAGGAGAGCTCAGCATTCCTGGTCACTACAGCACACACTGAGGAATTTATTGCTTCAGCTGACGAGCATCAACACTGACTGGACATCACACGTCTGCCTATGTATTATAACCCATTTATTAAATGTGTGTATACTGCTTGTCGGCTTGCTAGATTAATATTTTGATTGTCGAAACTGGTGTTTATTCCCTGCACTGTAGCCATGATCCTGCTGCACCGGGCGCTGCTAAAAGTGCTGCAGATCTTTTTTGACAACTTCCTGTCCGACTTCAGAGGTCAGCAGGTAACCAGCAGACCACAAACACGAGATGTGGAGGACAGCGCTGAAATCTTCCAGTTCAATATCGCTTCTCTCTACCAACTACAGCTCGCCTGGCTGACCAAGTACGTGTGCATTTGCAGTCACAGACAGACACTCACTCTGATGCTCGTGTGTACAGATCGAAATTGACCACATCCATAAGAAGACCACCACGATTTATTGTTTTCTCTGTTTTTAGTTATGAGTGCTTCTCCGTTTCCTGTGATTTGACGTACGGCACAACAAAGATCTGTGACACTGGTATTTCTGAAAACATCAGCACCGCCTTGTCAAGTGGGAACAAGATCCAGTGTAACCGCATGTAAGAATCTCCTAGACTCAGTGTTAATTTACCGTATTCAACTTCCTCTTCCCTTGTTGACACAAGACCTCCATTGTCCAGTGTGAGAAATGATCTGTGAGTTCATTTTAATACAGACACAGTTTCATACTTTTCCTTTGACCCTATGTGCACTTTTTTCATTTTAGGATGGTGTTCCCTGTTCCAGTAAATCAGCTACCATATGAGTGCATGTTGACATTTCGCCTCAAAGGCTCCAAACGAGGCAAGAACGCCGAGCTTTTAGGCTGGGCTGTATTACCTCTTTACAGCGACAAGTAGGTGTTCGCACAACATTTAAGCTATCTCATAAAGTTTTTGACTAAATGCTAATACAGGAGGACCAGGGAAGGTGGAGGGAGGTATGCTCCTGTAGCAACAAGCTCAGCGTTGAACAAGCACCAAATGTTTCTGTGTTTCATATTTTGAGAGACAGACGATTGGAGGGTGTACGAAACCTGCCACAGGGCTCCGTTTGTAAAACTGGTGGAATACCCCTTCAATGATTCTTTTCTCAGCATGCATCTACAGATCATTAAGTTTAACCAGTTTTCTCTAGTTTTATTGTCTCTGTATTTGCTGCCATATGCCCTCTGACTGTCATGAAGACTCTAAGATAAAGATAACTTTTTGTTATTAGTCAGCTGTCAGATTTGTTGCTTCTGTCTTATCTGTTTAAAGGCTGATTTAATTGTATATCAATTAATTGTACTTCTACTAGGTGCCATATTTTTATTATTACTTCCAATCAAAAACAGTACTTCATGTACATTTTCCTTTCTATTTTGTCACCATTTCCTGAGCTCTTAAGCACAGCGCTCTAACTGGTGAGATGTAATAAATTTCCTTTTTTTGTCTAGGACTCTGTTGACGGGGACCGTTCTTCTCAGTATGTCCACGCTGGCTGAGCCGCCTGCTCCTCCATCTCCCGCCCTGTTTGACAGCCACAGACAAGCCGTCGGGGTCATACTGCAGGTCAGTATCACTGGACGACTCAGATGATCTAAACCCTAATGACACCACATCACCTGCTCAGTCGTTCATCCTCCCATCGTTCTCCAGCTCCAGTTTCAAGATCAGTTTGAGTGGAAGTATCAGAGGCCCATCGCGCTCCCCGGTTCAGTCATATTTACTCAGCCCTGTGAGGAACTGCAAAAGAAAATGCTGGACGTCTCGAAGAAGCACTGCCTCTGCTTGTGAGTGACAGAACAGACATTATATCATGAACCACTGTGCATGTATATGTGGCATACTTTTGTACATTAATAATATTTTCATTCCTAAAGACAGATTTCTAATCTTTTCTGCTGTCCCTAAACTCATCCCTGACATTATCCATCTTTCCCCAGTCTGACACAAAACGAGAAGGCTTTCCTCTGGAGTAAGCGTTACTGTAGTGACAAAGGAAGTACTTTCCTCCACCTGCTGCTGGGTGGAGCCCCCCGGTGGCAGCCTGAAGACCTGACAGAAATCTATACTGTTGTAGAGCACTGGCCCCTCTATCTACCTGAGGAGGCGCTCTTCCTGCTCAGTGACAGGTAAATATGGACACAGTCATCATGCAAAGCTGCACACAAACAGAGCACACAGAGAAAGGCTTGTTTTGTTGTTGTTTGTTTGGTTGTGTTTTAGTTCATAGCTACAGTACATCCTGCAGTGGTGGAAGTAAAAGTAGTCATACCACAGTATAATAATACTGTTACAAGTGAAGGTCCTGCATTTGAAATTTTAAGTAATACTACATAAGTATTAGCATCAAAATATTCAGAATCTTAGGTATTATATTACTGGATTATAATTTGATTATTGTAATTAAATTGTTAATTAATAAGCATCACTAATGTTGCACCTGGTACGGTGGGGCTATATATTGAATATAGCATTATTTATCAGTAAGGCTTAACTGTCAAATAAAGCTAGTGGAGTATAAAGTCAAACATATGTCTCCAAAATGTAGTCCAGTATTTAGTAGCCTGAAATGGCTTAACTTAAACTTAAACTTGTACTTAAATACACTTGAGTAATTTTACGTTCCACCACTGGTGCAGATTCAATACGCTCATTGATTTCCATATGATTCGTTAAACACACAGAAACCTGAGTGTTTGCAGTACGCTGTGCCTCCGGCTGTTTCTGTCCTCCGCTGACTGTGGAACTGACAAACAAAATAAAAGGTCGAAAGGGTTTAAAACGATTAACAATAACCAAACTCAGTGAAAAGGACTTTGGTTTTCAGAGTAGATTTGTGGAGTAGAGTTGTGTTTATACACACTTTAGCTAGTGGTCAAACACAGCACTCAAACTATTGTAATAGCTGACATTTAAACACTCTCATCATGTCTGTGATGCTGTCTGGATCAGCGGTCAGTTCTGTAGCAGTCTGAATCATTGTCCATTAGTCACGTTTGGTGACTCGATATGTCTTTTTCAGTTTTCATGATCAGACTGTGCGGAGGGCTGCAGTTCACTTCTTTGAGCAGATACCAGATGGAGAGCTGGAGCTGTTTCTGCCACAGTTGGTCCAGGTACAGAAACACAGTAACACCACTAACTATCACACCAATGTTTCACTGGTTTGAGCCATCAGATTTTACATTTAAGAACAGGTGGCACACTCTGTAGCTTCCTCTGTGGTTTGATATTAGTTTGATCATCCTGTCCTTCAGGCTCTGAGGAGTGAGTGGGAGTTGGATGGACCTCTGGTGATGCTGCTGTTGGAGAGATCACTGAAGAACATACAGATTGCCCACCAACTCTACTGGTGAGCAGCAGAGTCAGACATCAAGCTGAGGGAATGTAGCTCTGGATGACTAGTAACACTGTAATGTTGCAATGGGAGTGAATGTAAGCTAACACCGCTTTAGGCAAAATGCATTGATATCTTTGCTTTTATATTCTTTCGTGTGATTTGAAGCTCAGTCTCTCTGCAGCACGTACAGTAAACTTCAGCTTTTATTAATGTTCTACATGCTGGCAGGCTGCTGCAGGATGCCCACAGTGACCCCTACTACCAGAGCTGGTTCAGTAAGGTTCAGGCTGCCCTACGGCACTGCTGTGGCCGGGCGCTGAGGCAGGAGCTGGAGCATGAAACACGCCTGGTGTCTGTGCTCACAGAAGTGGCCAAGACGGTTCGCACTGCTGAAAAGTCTCGACGTAAGGTGGGTTAACAGACCCCTCACCTACCCATTCATTCATTTACTCACTCACTGGCATGTGATCCTCCGTTGTTATGACTCATTTAGAAATATCACATATTTTGTTTGTCCTTTCATTCTGTGCTTTCTCTGCAGAATGTTTTGAAGAAAGAAAAGCTGAAGATTGATGACTTCTTCAGAGACGGGATCAGCTGCCGTCTGCCACTGGATCCTGCAGTTTGTGTAAAAGCAGTGGACTTGGATGTAAGAACGTTTATGTCTTCACTGTAATGTAATATGCACATGCTTCAATAGCACAGTGTTTACTCCTCTCATACTGTATGTTTCTTGCAGGCCTGTAAGTTTTACAACTCCAATGCTGCTCCTCTGGGGATCTCATTCATCTGCTCTGACCCTCTGGCCAAGAACGTCAGTGTCATCTGCAAGGTTGGTCATAATATGTTACTTTACTGATCCACACTGGGCCTCATGCAAGAACATTTTCATATTCTTACCTTAATATTCTTTAACTTAAGTTTAATTAACTTAAATCGCTGGTTTCAGCCTCGTGAATGTCACCTGTTCATGAGGAAGTTCATTAGTGCAACTGCCCTGAAATTGCTTCATAAGGCCACCTGTTCTGCTGCGTTTGTAGGAAGCTTTCATTCACAAAAATGTTACCAAGCAGTACAAAGAAGACGTTCACACTGCAGAGCTTCTAATCCTGCACTCAGAAATCAGCAGAGGAAAGCATAGCTAATTATAGTAATTATGTCAGTGTTAGTAGTTGTATTAGGAAATATTAATAGTACAACTGCCGATGGTGTTATTATGAGAGCAGCTGCTAGCGTGACAGGCATAAAGAGGGAAGGATTTTACAGGAAGTTAGATGCTGGAAAACGTCTTCTAAATCAAAATGATCCATGACTAATATGAGAGGCGTTCATGTGACAATCACTGAGATTTTAGATGGGATAATATTACAGCCTGGAATGGTTGTGTTACCAAGTCGTGTCCAATAAAAATCAGAAAATTTTTGAAACAGTTTTGGCTCCAGAATGAGGATGGCTAAATGATTAAAACCTCCATTTAGTCGATATCCCCACAGTGCTGCCTGACAGGGGAGAATGCTGATGTAACCATCTTTTCCCAATATACTGCTCGATTTTGAGTTTGTTTTCCAGACCAGAAAAACATAAGTGACCCCAGATCATTACTGGACCACAGCAGTGCAACTAGGCTGTGAATGTTTTGGACCCTCTCAGTGGTTAGATAGTGCCAACCCTGGATAAACCCTGTGTTTCTGTTTCATTTCTATTAAAGCAACACCTCTGCTAATTTCAGCTTGTTATACACGTTATTGTGCACTTCACACTTAAGCAGCAACCTGCCTCTAATTAAATCTTTTACTGGTCACTGGTGATTTCTTATATTCTTATTAAACTGTTGCTCAGAGGTGTCTTTGTCTCTTTTTGGCTTTTCACTTTAGCTTAGTTGAACTGTTGTGCAGCATTTTCTCCATGTACAAAACATGACCTTTTTTTTTCAAACCCTTTATAGAAAAGTTATTTATAAAGAGAACTTTCTAAAATTCAAAAGCATGAAAAAATATAGAGTAGTCTTCTCAACCATCTGACTATAAGTATATATAATGTGTTTCCTCTCTATGAGGAAGAAATCTGTGATGTGTTTCTCCTACGTTTGTACCTAAAAGATCATTTTACGTACGAGAAAAGCGATGAATGCCACAGATTCTCTTAAACTGTGCCACTGAGGAATGCATCTGTTTGTATGAGCGGTTCTTGCGTGAGGCTTGTTGTCTTATATTTTTGTTTCCTTCAAGAGGAAATCAGAGTTCATAGCTGGTTACAGAACAGCTTGCACAAACATCTTGCTGAATTAAAAAGCAACCTTTTTAGTAGCCCTGTTGTCATTATTCAGTTCAATGTGCTGTTCAGACAGGAGATAACCTTCGTCAGGACATGCTGGTCCTGCAGATAGTCCGTGTGATGGACAGGGTCTGGCTCCAGGAAGGCCTGGACCTGCAAATGATCACCTACAGGTGTCTCTCTACGGGCAGAGCTCAGGGTCAGTGTCTTTATTTGTGTTTTTTGATACACATTAACAGCTCCTTTTGTATTTCTGTGGCTGTGAATTCATGTTTTTCATCTATCTGTTCTGTGTGGTTGTCAGGTCTGGTGGAAGTGGTTCCAGAGGCAGTGACCCTCGGGAAGATTCAGCAGGAGTGGGGTCTGGGCGGCACCCTTCGAGAAGACACGCTAGAGAAATGGTTCCACATGTGGAACAAAACTAAGGAGGACTATGAGAAGGTTAGGACCACTACAAAATGTTTGGTAACATAAGCGTTATGCTCGACTGTACACTTGAATATTCCCATTTAACTCTCTCCTGCTGTGCGTGCGCAGGCTGTGAAGAACTTCATCCACTCGTGCGCAGGGTGGTGCGTGGCCACCTTCATCCTGGGGATCTGTGACCGCCACAATGACAACATCATGTTGAAACACAGTGGGCACATGTTTCACATTGACTTTGGCAAGATTATGGGCAATGCGCAGAAGTTTGGAAGCTTTAAAAGGCAAGCGACTTAAAAGTCAAACAGCATTTTGGAAGTGAAAGGATTTTTGTTTTAACAAGAAACTTCCCCCGCTCCTTTTTGCAATGCAGAGACCGATCACCATTCATCTTCACATCTGAGATGCAGCACGTCATCACAGGCGGGGGCCAGAAGCCTCAGCGCTTGCATCGCTTTGTGGAGCTCTGCTGTGAAGCTTACAACATAATCAGAAAGCGCTCTGCACTGATACTCAGCTTGTTGGAGCTGGTAAGACCTTTACTGAATAACACCAACACCATAATAAGCCTCATGCAGGAAGCGATAAACAGACAATTTTCCTCATGATAATAATATGAACGTGCTTATGCTAATAACTGGCATAACAAGTGGGATTCATCTACACACCTGAGTAAGAGCAGATTTGGATGGTTAAGAACATTTGGTGCAACTGAAGATGACTTGAAGAAGATGTTGCTGAATAAGGCTCAATATTCGATAGAATACCTTTTTATTCATGGTGAACATGTGGTTTCCAGATGCTACATGCAGGAATGCCAGAACTGAAGGACTCTAATGACCTGCAGTATGTCCAGAACAACCTCAGACCTCATGACACAGACCTGGAGGCCACATCCTACTTTACAAAGTAATTCAATGCACATCACACACCGCCTTCAAAACATCCCATATTTTATTTCTGCGGTTATGTGAATCTGATCCTTATATTAATGGTTTGTTTGATGTAGGAAGATCAAGGAAAGCATGGGCTGTGTTGCAGTCAAGTTTAACTTCCTGACACACAGCATGGCTCAGGGGAAGAAACAGGAACCACTAACCCGGAACGGCATCCCCGCTCCCAGCACCAACATCCAAGAAGCTGTCATCCAGGGATACACCATCAGGGGAAGAGATGTGGTGAGGCTAGGCTGAGTGTTGCTCTTTGCGCTGTAGTAACTCAGATGAAATGTCACTGAGAAATTTCGCCTGATGCACCAGAGAGGAGCCAGGGGAGCTGATGAAACACCTGGAACTGACAGCGGGTTCACACATATTTGCTCTGGGAGGAACCACCCCTGGCACTCTGCGTGTGTGCGCGCTTGTGTGTATTAGTCATGTTGAGGGGACATAAATGTGTTTATGCAGCCACATTGTGGGGACTCTTCCGTATTTGTTCCTTATTGAGACAAAAACAAGTCCCCGTAATGTAAATCATTCAATTTTTGGATAAAGATTTGGTTGAAGGCCAGGGTAAAGTTAGGTTTATGTTAAGGTTACAGTGTTAGGGTTAGGCAAGTAGTAGTTATGGTTATGGTTAGATTAAGTATTCAGGAAATGAATGCTAGCCTATGTCACGTCCCCAAAAGTGATGAAGACACAACTGCATCTGTGTGTGTGTGTGTTGGGCCTGCTGTCACTTATGGCCTCCAAGGCAGCAGCGCTGTGTTAAGAGTCTTTTGCTCGCTCTCCAGAGTCGAGTGAAGACTGTTCCTGGTGTTTGTTGGCATTTCACTGCTCTTTGATCAGAATTGGCTTCCTGAAACTGTTTGAAGGCAGAGAGGAAGCGCCCTGTCAGTCAGCAGAAGCACAGAGATTTGCCCAGTTTGTCAGATTCAGCCTGTAGCAGAATTAGTGGCAACGACAAGTATCATGCATTCAGGCATTTATATGAAGATATTATAAATAAGTTTCCCAGTAGATCAGGAAACGCAGCATGTTGGAACGCTTCATTTTCTTAATGTGCTTGTTTTGTTTGCACAGCATAAACGTACAAATTCACTTTTTCACTACCTTGTATCCAGATAGACTTTTAGAACTATAATAATTGGAAGCTTTACAGATTCTTGAGGGCAAACACTCCTTTGTGCTGCCGTCTTTCAAGAGATTTTAAGACAGCAGGCCAGTTACCAAAGAGCGCTCACAGAGTTGGTGGGAATCAGCTGTTTAAGAATGTGAACGAGCTTCAGCATGGATTCTGAGGTTTCCACAGTCTCTCCGCACTTACTCACCCTGCACCCTAATGGAAAAGTGTATCTTGTTTGATTTGCAGATCTATGACCTGAGAGTAACCATTCATGATGGTTTTCTGAACAGTGAGAAGACATTCGGGCAGTTTGAGCTGATCCACAAGCAGCTGCAGAAATACTTCATTGAATCCATGCTGCCAGAGTGAGTGAAGAAATTGCATTTTATTATTTTGAAGCACTGCTTCTTTTTCCCCAATGATGACATAATTCAACATGTTGCTCCTTCTCCCTTATAGGTTTCCCAGCTGGTATAAGTTGTCGTTCACCCCGGGGAAAAGGATGTCTCAGCTGAACAAATACCTAAAGCAGCTTTTTGAGGGACCATGCAAGGGAGTAAGTTCCTCTTGCCACTGCTTGGCTTCTCTCAGTGATCTCTTTCACTCATTGATCTGGCTCTAACTTGCAATCCTGCCTCGCTCTGCAGAATGAATTTGTGTGCAGCTTGTTCCTGGATGGCCCCAATATAGTCCAAGAAAGTGTAGCGACAGGTAATTTTCTGCTATTCAATGATAAGTGGGTGCAGTAAAAAACCCACACACACACACACACACACACACACACACACACACATATATACACATATATATGTGTGTGTGTGTGTGTGTGTGTGTGTGTGTGTGTGTGTGTGTGTGTTAGGGGGGGATTTTAGGGGGGTAAAACATCATGCTAAAGTTAATATGCAAGGATTGATTGTGTCTCGTGGAAATGCTGATAATAGTCTTAATACAGTGTAGGATGCATTCTGCTGTGACTTGAGTGCTGACTGGCACTGATCTGTTGCAGGAGCCCATCCTCAGATCCAGCTCTACATTTCTTACTCCCACTCTAAGCTCTCAGTCTTGGTAAAACATCTGAAGAACATTGTGAGTTTCCTCACTCCTTTTATTGTATTGTTTGTAGCATTTAACAAGACGAAAACACATGAACTAAATGTGTTTTCTCTTAAAAATCCCTTTTCTCCTTTTAACAGAAGCAGGCCAACGGCTCCAACCCCGACGCCTACGTGGTCACACGTCTGAGACCAGACCCTCGGCAGCGCTCCAAGAAGAAGACAAAGGTGGTCCGCAATAATGACAACCCCACCTTCAATGAGCTGGTAAAACTTCCATCCTTCCTATGCTCTATCAATGATTTAGAGTCACAGCATCCTTTGGTTTTCCATTCGATTCCTGGGCAGGTTTAAGAGAGTAATGCTCTCATGTAAGGACAAAACATGCTTCTCTGTACAAATGTGAGTATGGTAAAGTAATCTAGTGCAGATACTTCCTCAGCTTAGATGTAGTTTTGTATATAGTGACCATGCCAAGTTGAAAATCATAATCATCCTCTATCCTTAGACACTTGATTCGGATAAGGAGAAAGAAACGCACATGTAATATGTTTTAAACATCAGTCATATTAATACATTTCTAGATTTTCAGATACATTTTTATGATCTAATAATGTGGATTTCTTTCCTCTGTTGTACCTCTAGTCCCTCTTAAGATGAAGTGCTATCACTCAAAGCTTTAAACTCTAACTTTGTGTAATGTGCACTTTTCATGTGTGCCCTGCCTGAGGCATCGCTCTCCCTGCTGTGCGAGTCTCTTTGAGCGTTGAACCCTGCAGACTCTGACCAGAAGCTTCACACATACTTAGCAGCTTCTTACTTGCAGTATGCTGCGAATTGAAACCTTAAAAGAGCCACATGGAAGGAAACAAAAGAATAAAGTCAATTATTCAGATAAAAGCCAAACTATACAAAAGACATATCCTTGAATTACTGGATGTTCTGAATGCAGAGCTGTTGTGTGTCCCTTATTTACAGATTGAGTACAATTCTGTCCCACTGCTGTATGGGATGGTGCTGGAAGTGACAGTGAAGAGCAAGAAGACTTTTGTGGCTGCAACCAACATTAAACTGGAGGAGGAATTGCTTGACAAGGAGACCTGGTTTCCCCTCGGGAACTGTGCAATCTGACCTCAGAGACAGCTGCACTGCGGTTTGGCTGCCAGCAGGGGGTGCAACCACACAGAGGGAAGGACTCACTCCGAAGATGTCTCAGACCAATGAGTGAGACAAAGAAATTCCCCTGTGCAGAGGAAGTGTGCACTCTCATTTATACCTATTTATCAGACGTAAATTAACCTCACTCCAGGGCTAAATTTGCTCAGCAGTGGATGGTGTGTTTGGATGAAGTTACAAGGCTGAGTAAAACTCAGGCATGGAGACTGTTTACTGTGTGAAGCATTACTTAGTGTATGCATTTCTTTTGAATGTTAATCAAATGAAGGACATTTGCTAATTTGTCCAGTTTTTTATACGGTCTTGATTATGGATGAAGGACAAAAGTTTTACTTTCAATATCATACTTGCGCTCTCATTTGTACTTTGTTTTCTTCTCTGTGAGTCAAAACTGTCCTTGTAAGCGTGTGCGGTCGAGACTGTCGATGTGACAGATTAAAGAGGCAGTGATGCAGTGCTGTTAGGATCTGCCTGCCTGATACCTGCCCAGACTGAGTGTTTGTCCCTTTGGGCTGTGTCAACCGCATGTCCTTGACCAGTGGAATTGGAGGCGGGAGGCAGGAGGGTGAGGGAGCAGGGGAGAGGGGTGAGGAGAGTGTGTGAGCAGGATGACAACACTGCCTCTCTGGCCCGAGGGGCTGAGTTAACACTCTCCCCCTCACTCCATCCTTTGTCTTATCCATCAGTGGCATTCAAACACAGTTATGCACATGCATGCACAAACACGCAAAGGCAGGCACTCACATGTCCACACAAATACCCCTGAAAAAGCACCTCCTCACACACACCCACGCACACGTGCACACACACTCTTTCTAGAGCTCAGGCAGGTCTTCATGTTATCTTAATGCCATCCTCCTCCTGACAGGCCTGCTGACCCGTACTCTCTTCCACCTCATTCATAGGATTTAGTGATGAGGAGGATAGAAATAGACTTCCCTGCACTGGATTTGGTTCAATAATGTATATCTCTGTGAATGCTATTTATATTATTCCCTGCTGGGTCCCTCGCAGTGAGGTAGGCTTGGAAGAAAATGCTGGCTGCTACTCTTCATAGTAGTATTCATGGAGTATTAATGGATCCTGGCATCACTCATCAGTTGCAGACCAAACAGAAGAATTGCATCTATTGTTTTGGAATAGATGATTAATCCAAAAACAACACCGTGTCTTGCGCTTGGCTACGATCTACTTATGTGTGTTCAAGTCTGCCACAATAATTGCACTTGCATCAATTATTAATTCTGTGATAAGAATCTAATATCCCACTCCAGGGATTTCTCCGGCAGAGTGATTCTTCGCTAGTCCCTCTTTTCAGCTCCGCTGGAACCTTCTGGTCTTTTCCTCTGCAGCACAGAGTGCAGGCAGCAGAGAAAATGCACATCTATTTTCTGACAATAAAACTGGTATTTATATCTGAGGAAATGGTGCTCTTGATTTATTTATATATTTTTGTTGTTGTTGTTGCATTAGCCACGCTTCTCTATCTGTTGGCGAGGTGTGTGTGTGTGTGTGTGTGTGTGTGTGTGTGTGTGTGTGTGTGTGTGTGTGTGTGTGTGTGTGTGTGTGTGTGTGTGTGTGTGTGTGTGTGTGTGTGTGTGTGTGTGTGTGTGTGTGAGATTCTGATATGGAGAGCTGTTTTTAGGGATACCAAACAAAGACGAAGAGGGAGGCTGGATCCAGGCTGCATCCGTCTCGGGACCGGAGAGGCACCCAGCGGTAGCCTGGAGGTGGAGAGAAATGTGTGTATAGCTGCTAAATACACAAGCGTCACATATGTGGAAGTATTTCCATAAAGGCTCTAGAGACCAACCTTCAGTAATGCTGACTTTGTGAATGAATGGAAATACAATGATGGTCACACAATGTCACCTGATGCAATTTAGCTCTTTAGCTGACTCCCAACCCCCACCTCCTCTCCCTCTTTCAGCATGTGCGGCTCACCTTTCTTCAGGCTGGTGAAGGGCAGCGTGTACTGGCCCACAAAATCGCTGCTGAGAATGCCGGTCTGGTCTCGGACACAGAAGCGGATGAGGCAGAGCTCGGGGATGCTGATGCTGAATTTCATGTCAGTATCCCAGTGAGGACTCAGAGCTGTAAAGGTGATCAGAATCAGTCCATTAGAGGCTATCAGAATTTGTATATGCTGTAAACAATTAGTCAAAATACTTATTTACATGAAAATGTGTCACTAACTCCTGATTCTGCAGCTCGTCTCAGCTCTATGGAGCATTTAGCATCTTTAACTCATTGTTTTGGTTCACTGCCATAGCATTGCTTTCAGCAGGCAGATGTTTTCAGTGAAACAGCTCTAAATAACCCCTGTACACTTCATGCTCACACCAAACTTCAAAGTTAAGAAAAATCAACTGGCTCATGCACAGAGTGGAGCATTTAGCAGCTAAACAGTGAGATAGTCTTCTTAGGAGTTGGTAGAGACTAAAAATGGAGCTAAAAATGAGCAAATGTTCGACTCGCATTCACTAGGTGGCCGTAGACAAGACTACAAATGAATGCTAATCCTACCCCGCATGTAATGAATGTGTGAATAGTGAACTATTTGTCAACTATTTGCCACATCAACTTTATGGGGCAATAATATGTGAGTGTTGTATTTGCAGCTTGTTTCTGAAGTGGCCAGACATGTTATTTCAGGTTTAAAATGTCCACAAGCCCAAAACTGCAGACACAAGTTAAACTAAAGCCTCTCTGGAAAAACCAGTTTTGATGAATGATATTCAAGATGTCACTAATGAGGCTCTCATGCTTTCACTCAGCTCTTTCTCAGTCACCGTGCTGGACCCTCACAGCAGAGGACACAGCAGCAGAGTTACCATCACCAGACAAAGAGTGAGAGACTCACAGAGAGCCTCGTTCATTTATTCAGCTTGTTGTTAATCAAGACCAAGAGCCCACAGCCATGCTAGCAGCTCTGTGAGGTTGCACTCGGGACTTAGAGCCACATGCTGACAATCATAACGCTAACATGCCGATCTTAGTTCAGCATCTCAGCATGCTAACATTTACTATTACTAATTAGTAGTAAACAGAAAGTACAACTGAGGATGATGGTAATGCAATTCGCTTGTCGATAGTTTTGCAAGAGTTTAAATTCAAATTCACAGATATATTCAAAGTATATTTTAATTGGTCATTGAGATGTTTCGGTCTAGACCGAAGTGGTGAAGTGACCAACAACTGACATTGCCGTCTATAGTGAATAGATAGTTCAACAGACCCACAGTTTGATGCATGACAAGTCTTATTTAGGTGCAATACTACAGTGACAAATGAGGAGAGCTCCCATAATGAGTCATCTGTGCTGCAATCTTGAACCCTTTTCTGATTCGAAATAAGTTCCTCTGTAACAGCCAAGTTTTAATCTAAATCCACACTCATTTGTATTCACCAGTGACCTTATCTGTTTCATAGTGTGAAGCGATTTTATGATTTATGCTCATGCATAAGTGCTCTGCTCCCTTCAGGACTCTAAACCATCTCTCCCACTCTCTCTCTCCTTCTCTCCCTCTTTGTCACATGCCAGCAGCAGCAGCACAGTGTTGTATCTCATCAATGCGATGTCTTGATATCAAGTTAATTTTTCATGTTCCCATTGTTTAAAGACGAAAGCTCCAAATCAAATGCGACATACTGCATGTTCTGTGGTGAACACCGGCTGAAATATGAAGAGTCTGTCAGAAACCTCGACAGCTGCGGGATTAACTTCCACACTTGAAAGTCTGATGACAGTTACAGGCAGTACATTTAAGACCCAAACAGCCATTTTCACATTCATCATTGTAAACAATAATAAACTAGCCCTAGTCATTATGGCTGCTGGTGATAGGGTACTGTGATACTTCTGAGTGCAAACAATCTCCATCCAACTTAAACTGTAGCACTTTGTCCTGTGTGCGGTGACGGTAAGCTCTGTGTTGCCAGTCATAGCAGTGCCGCATGACAGACTTCTCTTCAAAGGAAATCCACTTGAAGAAAATCATCAGCACATTTCTATTCACAAGCCCAACAGCAGCTTACTGGGAAATAGATTTAAAAGGAAGGGAAAAAACAACAGGACCCCACAGAAATGCTGCTGTCATACAAAACTCCCTCGACTCCAGTTTAGGTGGTTTCCGTGTTTTACTTGAAGGTTTGTCCTGCAGTGTGGAGGTACTAGGCGTGTTCTCAGATGAATTTGGATCTGTGTTTGTTCGCATAAATACAGGGATGGCATTGTCTGCCTGTTGGTAAGTCCACCACTTTGATCCTGATGGATTGCTGTAACTGACATTAGTGATCCCGTGACTTGTCCTCTTGGGACACTTTGAGGTTGAAGTTTGTGTTTTTGAGTGAAATATGTCAACAGCTTTGGACAGATTACCTTGAAATTTATTACAGACATTCATATCGCCCTCAGGATGACTTGTGACAACTTGTGATCAATTCAAAATTTTCATTTGTCAAATACTTTGTTCATGACCAAAAATACCAGCCAAGCTAATGACTGTCCCATCAGCCTTATCGTGTTAGCATTGTCACCATGAGCAGGCACGTATATATATGTTTTCATTGGAGGGGGGTCTTTAAGACACATTAACCCTCCTATTATGTTCAAGTTAGAACCCAAATCTTAACCCTGGAAACATAGAAATAACTCCCAATGGGAGCATGTTAGCGTGCTAATGTTAGCATGTCAAGCCTGTCAACCTGTGTCCAAGCAAGACCATGTACAGTGTCCTGCAATACTCACAGTTGTTTTTGACAGTATGTGTGCTTTTTCTGCACGAGTCACAAGCTATCCCATAAATGTCCACCCTGACAAAGAGGTCCGGAGCTTTGCCACTCCTGGGGACAGGTAGGTTGGACCCACTGATCACCTGTAGACAGACACACGCAGAAAGGTAGAACAAATGGTCGCATAGGTGGGTGCATGACAGTGTAATTGATATGAGGGATAAACAGTAATCACAAAAGAGAAGAGAAAACAGGAGAGAGAAAAGAAGTGGAGAGGAGAGGGCTGTAATTACACTCGTCTGGAGAGAGGCAGGCTTATCTGCAGTCCTCTCACACTGAGCCTTCCCTTCCCCAGCACTGATCAAAGACAAACCTGCATGTACTTATCACGACATGCCCCGCTTGGCACTGATGGAGCTTTACAGTGTCCGGCCCAAAATTACAGTCCCTTTCCTCTCCTAAAGTCACGCTACAACCCACCCTGCATTATGCTTATGCACAGTTACAGTGGCCCATACTTGTGAGCGTGTACTAGATAGTAGTTTGGAGTTATCACTTCATAAAGATTTGCTATTGAAACACAGATCATTGTTTATAGCTGACAGTTTTATGCTAAACAGTTTCATGAAAGCTCAAGGGGAAATATTGTTTTCCTGAGCAGATGAATAATTTACTGTTTAAAGATTGAAAACTCGACCCTACCTAACTTACAACAGTGAATGCTGCTCATGACTCCGATTCCCACTGAGTTTAGAGCTGAGTCAAGATTGTAGGATTTTCCCTGAAGTGATCAAGTAATACAGAATGGTGCTGTGAATAAAGAAAGGTGAGGTTTTTCCCAGGGCATCCAAAGCAGAGCACACCACATTTATATTTCATGCACTGTGCTGAGAAGATGTACAGTGTGTGTGTGTGTGTGTGTGTGTGTGTGTGCGTGCGTGCGTGCGTGCGTGCGTGCGTGCGTGCGTGCGTGCGTGCGTGCGTGCGTGCGCGTGTGTATGTGCATACTCCATTAGAAGACAATGCCTAGTGTGTTTTTGTTTAACTTGTGTTGTCTGATCCAGATGTATTTCCTTCATCAGACAGCATACGGACATTAGCAGAGGTACGGCATGAACAGACTGCATGAATTCTTTAAGTGGTCTAACTGGTTACATTCAACTCAGCTGCTGTGCTTACCGAGCGAGGTCAACTGAGGAAAAAGTATAAACACACAGAGTCTTATTGCCGTCCAAATTATAACAAAGGTCAGTTGTTGTAATTTGGATGAACCGACCCTTTAAGAGGGATTTTCACTATGATTTATAGATGTTCATAAAACTGATTCCAGCACAGTAATTATGATGTCTTTCGTCTACCTCCTCTGCACTAAGTCTGTATGAGTCCCATGTGATCCCAGTCAATTCCACATGTTGTCTTTGCAGCACAAAGCCTCACATATCTCTGAGTCCCGCCATTATGTTCTGTAACAGCAAACTGTTGTCTCTCTGTAATTGGACTTAGAAGAGTTGATGTGTGAGCCTCGTCCTTATGGCGCACTAAAGAGACGTGACTCTTCTCTACCGCTTCATTGCCCCTATTGTTATGTGGCTTAGATACAGTACATTACAAGCGCTGTGTGTACTGTCCCCCAAGACGCTTAAAATAATGGAAAAGGGATGATTTATTAATTGGACCCCAGGTCTAATTGCATTAGATCACCCCCCTCTTTTCTTTCCCTTTATTTTCTGATGGAGATAATCTAATTAAACGGAGACACTCTCAGGGAGTTTTACATCATTGTTGGTTCACAGCATCCGGCAGGAAAGCATTTATCTAGAGGCAAAGAGGAGATGCTGCACAATCCCCAGATTGTGAGGTACAGACACACATGCACATGCATGTAAAACACACACACACAGTCCTGTAACATTATACCTTAATCCATAAAGCCACCCCGAGTGGATTACTCAGCGTTCAGTGCGTGATAGCTTTACCTTGAGCAGCAGGTGTGTGGGTTCGAGGCTGTTCTGGCTGTGGCCGGGATCAAAGCTCCTCTGACTGGACATGAGCACTGCCGGCTTCAGGATGTATCCACAGCCCCCGTTGTCCTGGAAACGGCCATCATTAAGGTCCATGGGAAAGCCCAGGGACTGGAAATTTAGAGCCACTGCAAAACACCACGGGACAATCTTGGAACAATGAAAATGAGGAGCCACGGAGCAGCGGCAACGAGATTTATTGGAACAAAACTGAGAAAGCCTAAAGCTTGTTGAAATGAAATGAGCAGCATGAGATGGTCTCCTGCATACCTTCTGTTTTTAAGACTCTTTTTCGTTCTGCAGGAGGGAGCTAAATTATACAATGACTTGAAATGTTTCTGCAACAATAGCGCACATTGCATCAGGGACACTTTCACAGTCACCAGCTGTGAGATGCGTGCATCTGTGGTGGGTTTTCTGCACTGTGAAGCTTTGTGTCCTGTGCTGCATACACCGTGTCCTCAGTGTCATCAGTGACTGCACTTTTCAGACCTGAAGAGATCATCAGATAAGGGAAGCAGCAGGTGTAATCCTGCTGGCGGGTTAATATAAATATGTGATAAATATATGATAAATATGGAGAAAAACACCTTTAATTACCCATCACACTGCCGTGCATCTTTTTCTATACGTATGTCACAGAGTCCCAGTGAATGTTCTGCTCATCTAACTGTAATTGATCCATTCAGGCTGCTGCTTGGTGCTGCAGTCTCCTGCAACTGTGAAAAGTGCCGATCACCATCTGCACAGCTGCCATCGAAGCACGCAGGCAGTCTGCTCAGCAATCAGCCAGGCTTCATGTCAGAATCAGCGGTTGGCCGACTGAGTGACGGTAACGGCTGAAGAGGATGTGTAAAGGCAGGTGGAGTGACAGGGATGCTCGGCAAGACACTGCCAGACACATCAGGGTTGTGACTTTAAGGTCATGGCTAAGCACACGTTGGCATAAGGCTCGAGGATGAAGTTTAGGAATTAATTTTTTTAGTTTGCTTTAGGGCTGCACGGTGGCGCAGCAGGTAGTGCGGGTGCCTCACAGCAAGAAGGTTGCCAGTTCGATCCCCGGGTCGGGCGGTGCCTTTCTGTGTGAAGTTTGCATGTTCTTCCCGTGCATGCGTGGGTTCTCTCCGGGTACTCCGGCTTCCTCCCACAGACCAAAAACATGCTCATTAGGTTAATTGATGACTCTAAATTGTCCGTAGGTGTGAGTGTGAGTGTGAATGTTTGTCTGTCTTTGCATGTGGCCCTGCAATCGGCTGGCGACCGGTTCAGGGTGTACCCCGCCTCTCGCCCATTGTAGCTGGGATAGGCTCCAGCCCCCCGCAACCCCGAAAGGGATAGGCGGTATAGATAATGGATGGATGGATAGTTTGCTTTAAGAGCGCAGGTATGTGGTATGACTCAAGCCCAATGCTCACGCTTGACTCTAAAGTAATTATAACTGCATGAAAAAATACAAAGCTGTGACCCAGACAAGGATGTAGTTTAGAGAAGAAAAAAAAACGCATTTAGGAGGGTGCAAATCGATTTAGAAAAGGTGTGATAAGGGCCAGGAGAGGACTTGCTCCGGGGGAAACTGCAGATGAGGCGGTCAGGCTGTGGACTGGAATGAAATGTTCTTTTCACCGCTAATCGACAGGACACTTGGCCGGTTGTTCCCTTTGAAGTTTGACAATCTTACTTTCCGTGCCTCATCTCTCTCCGTTTGTTAAAAAAAAGAGAGAGAAAGAAAAGAGGAGCTTGTAATGGATTGTGGTGGCTGTTCTGTGTGTGTTGAGAACTTTTTGATTCCTGTTGAAACTGCTGACGCACAGGGATCAAAGAAATTCTCCTTTCATGTCTTTTTTGAATGGATGTTTTCAGGGTTTTAATCTCGACCAAAATAGAAGCTGAGTTGACAACAAAGTATTGGTAACTTCAGGAACATTTCGTTAGCCCTTCTTAATTTGACATATAACTAACATATCTTGTATTTCTTTTAAAGATCCTTTTTTATTTACCCTTTAAAGATAGATAAATGAAATACCTATTAATTGATGGGTTAATTCATAAACCTGTACAATGTTTTATTGATTCCTGTGTTTATCTACCAATTAGACTGGCTTAATTTGCTTTCTAAACATTTCCATGTCTCCATAATTGCATATCAGATAACAGCACATGTACTGCATGCATACCGTATTGATTTGCATTCATCTTACGAGTTTGGAAATGCGTAAAGGTTTTAAAAACAGAGGAGAAAATCAGCATGTTTGTTAAGCTCATTCCAGATTCCTACGCCTAAATAAATGCGTGTGTGTGTGCTTATATGCATGTGGTCTTTCTCCTGTTTTGGACTGGAATATACTTGCTGTCTCCCACTCACCGAGCTGTGAGCCGACGTTCCAAAACTCCTGAGGGTTGTAGTTGGACGAAGACATCCTCGAGGCCGCCGGGTAAATCCTGCTGAGGAACCTCTGGTTATGCTGAACAAAATCTGCACCTGGGAGAGGATGCACAACACTCAAAGGTCACATATCTCCTCTGACACACACACACACAGATGTCGTGTCATGTACATTTTAGTCCAATCATCTGACTCAGTCACAGCGGCTATGCAGTGATTCAGGAGAGCAGGTCTATCTGCAGGGAGATAAGAGAGATTTTTGAGAGATTTTTTTCATTTTCTTTTTCTTTTTTTTAATGAAAATGCCATTTTCTGATTCGTCATTGCGACAGATCACAGTTCGTGGCGTTACAGATACGACTCTTTGCTCTTGCTTATATTGAAATAGGCTCCCAATAAGTAAGACACGCCAATTAAATTGTTGTTTAGCTTAATGTCAAGTGAAAATCTTTGTAGAATACATGAGAAGACGGAAACCATTCTGGATAGACTAAAAAAAGCCTGACACACAGCTTCAGTGTGTGTGTGATCGTACCAGCTGTGCAGTCTCCCTGCAGGGCTTGATGATGACAAGAGACTACAAGGTTTTTACAACTCCGCCGTAACTGAGACTGTTCATGGTCCCTGCCAACCAAGCCAACCAGCTTATAATGTAGCTGTGTGTCTGGAAAGCGTCATTCTTCTTCAGCGGGAGCAGATTTCATTTCTCCACGTCACTCTGTATCTCCAGTAGACTGCAGCACAGCAGCGCAATGACAGTTTAACTGATTATCAGTTGATTTGAACCTCTGTGGGCTCTTTGTCACATCCCCAACGGTGAGATGGGAAGGCGCATTTCTGGGCTTCTGCTGTTGTGCTTTATTTCCTGAAAGTACTCCTCTATGCCGTATATGTCATGTTCAATATGCTTTGGATATTATGGAGGTTTCTGGCACCAGACGTAATTGCATTTCTCATCCAAAGAGGACCTACAGAGACTTCTCCTTTGAGCTTAATATAATCTTAACTCATGTGAATCTGCTGGGCTCATCAGAACAATATTTCGTGATATTTGGAATAATTATACACTTTCTTCATCACTTTAAAATCAGGCTTTCCTCATCTGTAAAATAATATTTTACCTGAGGCTTTGGCCAGCTTCCGAGCCTTCTTCTCCGCCATGGATGTGTTCTCATAGCAGTTCTGACTGTCCATGGAATGAGTGAAGCTGATGAACTTGACAGACCTGGTGTATACGACCAGGTCAGATAAAGCCTCTGCCACCACCACCTTCTTCTTCTACTCATTAGATGTAGGGTAGAAAGGAAGATAAAACCAAACAGAGCATTCACCAAATTGCAACATGCTGTGATTAAATCTTTACCTTTTTGTTCCATCAGCTATCGTATCGGTGCAGCATCTCCTCATACCAACAGTCTATATCTGTCTCTGTGTTTCTGCTCTGAGATCTAACTGACTTACTTTGGTCTTTGACCTTGCCTTTCTAGGAGACCAGAACTTTGCTTTGGTTTGATGCTCCTCATCCTCCTCATCGTCCTCCTCCTCATCATCCTCGCCCTCATCTACACTCTCCTCCACCTCTGTCTTAATCTGAGTCTTGAGCTTTTTATTCTTGATGAGTATCTTATGCTGCAGGTCCTGGCAAACCCACAAAGCACACATGCGGTACGAATTTATACATGACTATATGTGAAGGTACCTTAATCATGGACACCTACTGTACATTCACCCCCGCTCACATACAACCATAACACAGTTGCATCAGTCAAACAAACTTCAAACTTAGGACATCAAAACACTTGCTTTGTACGTAACGCCCCCTCCCTGATTTGAGAAAAAGATGCTATTCTTCAAAGAAACACTCAGTAGCCACATCCACATCAATGCGTCAACACAGCCAAGTTAGGTGGGAGAAAGAAGCAGAAAGCAGCAGGTGTACCGAATCACTCAATCACACATCTGCTGCTATATTTCACCGTCCTGGCTCCAAATCTGTTATAGGGTTCTTTATGCAGATGAGCAGCAATATGCTACAAGTAAAAAACATTATGGTCTGCACTTGGAAGCAGCCCAATGGTAAGCCACATGACAGGAAGTCACCCTGTCAGCGTCACATACTGTATGCACAGGAAAAATATGCCAAAATAATTACAGATCTGCCCACATTAACAACCTGTAAGAGCCCATATAGTATGAAAATTATAAGCTTCCTTTGGCACTGCACTCTTTCATTTTTTCATTGCTGCTACAGAAAAATGATACAGTCTGGAGAGCTACGACAGAGGCTCTGCTTATGTTGATGTAATTTAGGATATATGAGGGTTCTTAAAAAGAATTATGCCAGTGTTTACAGTAAAAATAGAATAAAGCAGAGTAATAACTTGTTAATTAACTATAGCTTATTTCTAATTACACTGCATAATGGAGAAACAGAGGGAAGAAAATTGGGTTTTCCGTCCTTCCTGCGGCTTTGACGATTTAGTAAACAGATTTAAAACCTTTAAGTGGTCAGAGAGGCGTATAAGATAATGAACACTTCTGAGTATAGAGTATTTCACTACTGGATGTGTGAAGCTGCATTAATGTGACATGTGAACACTGATTCAGTGTTCAGGTTGCTGCAGGTTAATAGTCAAGATGGAACCACTTGTTCTGAGGCTCCTATGCACGCCCCCACTTCCTGAGACATATAGATTAAAAAATAAAAAAAAGATATGGGGAAGCAAATCTAACATGCACATGCAGGATAAAACACAACTCATTTGTTTTGCAGTAAATTCCAAAGCAGCAGGCAGCAAAGAACCTCTGGAGAGACGGCACATGCTCATCCACCCTCAGAGAAAAACCCTTCATCCCCCTCGTCATATTCAATAGGCTGGAGTGACTGAAGCAGCATCTTTCAGGCCAGTCTCTCAGTCAGAAGTTGAGGCAGATCCTTTCAGCGGAGAAGAAGCCGCAGCCCAAACCCGGTAATCTAAATGAACAATCAGCTCAAGTGCCTCAGCACACTTAAAATGATGGACACTTCTCAGGATCACATTAGATTTTGTGAATCTCTGAGAGATTAAAGAGGTTTGGAAATGCGGACATCCATCTACCCCTCCGGTCCCATTGGAGGAGAGAGGCGCAGGAAGCCTCGGAAAGAGACTAATGAGGTCCTCCGTGACACCGAAAAGGTCTCATTTTCTCCTTGTTTTGCTTTGCTATGACAGGCGATGATTTTTCACATACAAACGCTGTCATCCCTCTGCCTGCACCAGCAGCTCGCACATTAAACACAGATCCTGCTTTCTGATTTGCTGCTCATATGGCCAAGTCTTACATTTGGGCTCGGGAGGTCCCCAGAGGTTGAGTGCTGCAAGGGAGTTCTCAGCAGCTTGTCCCCCAGGATAGAGATGAGGTACTGGGCCATGACCTCCTGCTGCTCCTGCGAGCAATGGTTTTCTAACGACAGGATCACAGGATACGCAGACACCTGTCAACACATAAATAAAATCATGACTCAACCCCCATTTGGAACAATTAGCATCAAACATGGATCTGCTGCTCTCCCTGCAGGCTCTAAATTAACAACACAGAAAATGGCCTGAACTGCCTGAATCAAAGACAACATGCAAGCAAAGCATTACTCTCAGAGATGCTATTAATTAGAGCAAATGCAGCTAAGTGGGGACTCCTGGGGCCTTCAGAGGCAGGAGTGAACACCGAGTCAGATGCCTGGAGCACCACTCCAGGACATATATGCCATGTAACATAATACATACCTCGAAGGCATGTCGCTCCACAGTGCTGATGACATCCTTAAAGAGTATCTTGGTGGTCAGGGTGTGGCCATGGTAGACTACAGGCTCCATATCAGGCCCATCCCAGCAGTCAATCTCCAGACAGCGACAGCCTTTCCTCAGAGCACTGTGCCACACATACACACACACACACACACACACACACACACACAAGCACGTGCATGCATACAGAGACACATAGACAAACACACTGAGCTGTGGTAAGGCTATGATAAGCACTTGTAATGTACTGCATCAGAAATTAGACGTGAAGAGTTGAGGCACAATCTCAGCTATTCCCTTGCTCAGGTCAAGTTCTCACAAGTGGAGCCATCAAAGCCACTTTCCTACATGTTGCGTATTACTGTACATGTGGATATTGTGCTGCGAACATTGCAATCTAATAGTTTATTCCAACAGCTGCCACGACCTGAGTGAATCTGCTCCTCATTTAACACCAAAAAAGGGTGATGTTACATTTCCATTTCTGTACTTTCAAGTCAAATTTACGCAGAACAGAACGTGTCTTGTTGTTAAAAGATATTTCTTGCTGTTGGTGGTGAACAAAAATGATATCACTTTCACAGCAGGGGTTGGGCAAATAATAACTGTGGCAATGATACATTTTCTCGCAACCCTGATGCAAAGTTGTATCACCCTTTTACTCCAGACAGTTTGACTCCGGCATGGTTGTGCTTTTTGGGGAACCACACTTTTCCACCAGAATATTGCTGTTTTGCATTTGAATGTCAGCACACACGAACACGCGTCTGCCGTGTATTTCTTCAGCAGTTGCCTGCTGTTCTTTCACTTCCACTCTCAGCCATGTGCTTCTCTTTGGTTACAGAAACGTCATGACTGTCTTGTGCACTGCAGACTTGCTCTGTAACCCCACTGCTACTATGAGTGTCATGTTGCAAGTGGCTCTATAATTGCCTCTGGCATTTCAGAGAATGGATGACTGGACCGCACGTCTGGTTTCCTTTTATTAATATTTTGGCTGTTTTGTTACCTTTTGTATTTCTTCTTTATTATGTTTTTGTGTTTAATTGTACTGCTGACTGTGGAGAGCAACAGCACGCAGAGAAAGAGGCAAGGAATAAAAGGTTATTTAGGAGATTTAAATGCTGAACGTGTGTTTACAAGGTACAGAATGAGTTTATCTCATTCTTATAAAGGAAAATAAATGTGTTCTAGAGCTGGAAAACAATAAGCTTAGTTAGCATAAAGACTTCTTGTTGGTGCATTTTTCAGTTGTATGCAGTTTATATGCTAAGTAGAATGCTCTCTGGTAGAGCCAAGCTAGCTGTTTCCCCCTACTTCCAGTCTTTATGCTAAGCTACTGTATGCTAACAATGGCCTGACACCAACTCCATCCCTAACGCTGAGACATGAGAGTTATGTCAGTCTTTTCATCCAACTATCAAATGAGTGTATTCCTCCTCCTCCTATAGGCTTTTGTTAATCGTGTATTTCTTCAGTCTCCCACCTGTGAGCTAATGGGATTTCTAAAATGCCACCTCCTCGTCCTGCCACTTTGTTCTCCTCTCTCGATGATTATTTCATTATCTAAGTAAACCAGAGCTTCCAGGCTGCTGGTTTGGAGGGTTCCACTCAACCAGCCAGCCAGGGCGCTCAGCACTTTCACAGGGACCATAAATACAGCACTTCTGCTGCCATCAGCCCCTTCTGTAATCACCTCCATTACCCCATAAAGGGACCACAGCAATTTCACTGTCTGCCTCAGCACATGAGTGGGTCAATGAAATGAGAGCGAAAGAGTGTGTCCAGATAACACACATGTAGCTCTGGAGGAGAGACTTGAGAGTGAAGATAAAAGTGTATTGAGGGGCATTTTAGATCTGTATAAGAGCCAAATAGGGCTGCACGGTGGCGCAGCAGGTAGTGCGCGTGGTTGCCGGTTCGATCCCCGGGTCAGGCGGGGCCTTTCTGTGTGAAGTTTGCATGTTCTTCCCGTGCATGCGTGGGTTCTCTCCGGGCACTCCGGCTTCCTCCCACAGACCAAAAACATGCTCATTAGGTTAATTGGTTACTCTAAGATTGTCCTTAGTTGTGAGTGTGAGCGTGAATGTTTGTTTGTCCTTGCATGTGGCCCTGCAATCGGCTGGCGACCGGTTCAGGGTGTACCCCGCCTCTCGCCCATTGTAGCTGGGATAGGCTCCAGCCCCCCACAACCCCAAAAGGGATAGGCGGTATAGATAATGGATAGATAAGAGCCAAATAGTGTTTAAATTGGCCTTTGTTTTGACCTACATAAAAAAGCATATTAGTGAAATATATTTAGCAGATTAGTTAATGTTGGCTAATACATATACATATATTTTGTTTGCATCATGAAGAAGAACACACAAGCTGTACTGTATACACTGTACTTCTCTACCAAACATAGGCGTCCAGGTTGCTCTTTCCCACCAGCTGATCTCCAGTCAGGTAGGTGTTATGTGATGAGGATATGAAGTAACTGGTGAGAGGCTGGTTCATGTCTTGGTACACAGATGTGTGGGCCTGGTTGAACACACAGCAGTCCTTGGACTCCATGTACCTGAGGAATCCTTCAAATGTCATGGACCTGCTTTCTCTGGCTGGAGGAGGAAGAGGAAGAGCGAGCAGACGCTCTGTCAGTCACAGTCAAAATCAGTGCCAGTTCGTCTACCAAGCACAAAAAAAGTTTAAAAAGAGGACTGCACCAGCCAGCTCAAGCAAAGTTTCTGCTCCTATAGCATAATGACAAGACTAACATGCAATGTTAAGCAGGTATAATGATTACCATGCTTACCATCTTATTTTAAGCATTTACAGCTGAGGCTGTAGGGAATGTCATTATTTTTGCAGATATTTGGTCACTAACTGACCTGATGATGATGCTAGAAGAAATGTCCAAAGTCATTAGAATTTATCCTTTGGGCACCATGACTGCCTGTACAAACTTTTATGGGATCCATCCAAGAGAACAAAGCAGACAGACCAACATACCATCACTAAAAACTAGCTCCTTCAAAATATAGCTGCTCAGTAAACATAACTGAGTTACTATTGAGATTTCAGATGTAGTACAATACAAAACTTCAGTAAAGTGACATTTAAAAACACAAATGCATAAGTATGCTCAGTCTGAGGTGGCTGTAAAACTCCTCCAATGGAATAATCAGTCTGAAATATAAGCAATGTCACAGAAACAAATCTGGTTTGATTAAAACGTCAATGACAAGACCGAGAGGGGAGAAGTCAACTACAACTCCCAGGGAACACTGCTGCAGGAAACATCCAATTACTGAGATTAAAACTGACCTTTTTCCACATCAGACATTTTTGTTTTCATAGTGATGAACTCAGCATCTCTAATGAAAATTAGTTTCATCTCTGCCTTTTCTGCTGTGACAAGTCCAAAGGTCTGTTTTGTTGCTTGTGAAACTAGGACATCAGAGCTTTGACATAAAACATCTGCTTTTTGCACCTCCTCTGTATTCAGGTAATTCATTTGCTGAACAAAATATACAGCATGCAGTATGATTATAGTACAGGTACAAGAAAAGCTTAAAGCTCCTCCTCAAAAAATCCTGTCTCACTCAGAGACTGTATGATAAAGTGAGGAGAGTGAGGCCTTCAGTTTAGCTGCAGCACAGACTGGTCCTGAGTCTTAATTGTGTTGTTGTTTCCCTGTTTTTCTGCTTTTGATGCCGTGATGCTGCCAGCAGTACAATGGGCCCTAGACAACATCTGGTCTACTGGTCCATTGATGTGCCTGACTCTTCCATTTTCCTTCTGTCATTTCAACCCCCTGCCTCTGGACTTCACTTTGTCAGCCAGGCACCACTGGAGCTTAGGTCTTAACTTCTGTTTTAACTAAATTAGCATCATTATGTGACAAAGCCTTAGTTCTTCCAGAACAGACTAATTTTTTTTTACCATAGTAATGAGCAGCAAGCAGCCTAACATGGTACACAGCTCTGCCTTTGCTTACCTGTCTCTTCAATCTCATATCTTTCAATCAAACTCTCAGCCGTTTCCTCATTTGCTGTGAGCTCCATCTGCTCCTTGTGGAGGAACCTGAGGAGGACGCAGGCAGGCAACGTCATCTGGCCTGAGGCGTAGCATTGGTACAGATGCTGGATTTGAGTTCTCCTGGTGGAGGGGGCCGTGCCTTTCTTCATCTTGCCCTGCACACAATCAGTAAAGCCCCTTAATCCCTCATCGTTTATCCTGGGAAGTTGCTCTTTAGTTTCTTTGTAAAACTTCCAACTTTTAAGAACTCAACATGCAATTCTGAGAAGAGTATGCGTCTACCACTAATTTATTTAAGGCTTGCTCTTTTCTTCAAGGCTGAATATCTGCCATCATAGTGTTAGAAAGAAAGAAATTTAGGTCCATTTAAAGCACAATACTCCAGATTATTCTTTACGGTGCCATCTTTTAGATACTTTAAACCCTTGTAAGTGTTTCAAAGACACATCACATCACTCGCTCTCTAAAAATATACAGGAAATAGTGAATAAAAATGTCAACTCAGAGATATATCCCAGCTTTCCGAGCTCACTGTTGAAATTCTTCTTTTTCAAACTCAGCATGAGAGAGAATTCAAGAGAAGTCAGGGTCTTCACTCTGCGCAAAGTTCTCCCATCCTCTCGCACTGCACCTTACCTCCCTCCCTCTCCTCTCTGTATCTCTTACTTCCATCAAATACTAAAGCAACGTCTGTGTGACTTTCTCATTTTAGTCCCTCTCCTCTCCTTGTCGTTCCTCTCAGTCAGTGAGACAAAAGTGTCTGTGACTTTCCCTGGCTTTATGTGTGTCTCCGTGTCTCTCTCCCTCCCTCCACACCTTTCATCTCTCTGTTCTGCAGCCCTTGACAGTTGAGACATATGCCTAAGCCAGTGCTGTCACCGGTACCCTGCAGTGGGCCGGCCTCCTGCTGCATCAGTCACCTCAGTGTGAGCAGCATGAAGCAACCAGCTCTGCTATCATCTTCATTAAGCTTTAATGCAGTTGTAGCAGCTGTATCTAAACCAGCACATCCTTTTTAAGTGGGGTATTGTGTGTAAAATAGCTAGCAACCGGCCATGAAGTCAAGAAAAGCCTCCAATCTTACATAAGATGTGGATAAAACTTTGTCTCACTAACAGTAAACCATTGTCGCCAAGGAGGGAGTTAGCCAGATGCAACTCTAGAGGGACTGAAATGTTGAGTGCTTCCTGAAAATTCAATAAGATATCATGTAAACAACAGCCTACCTTAGATACTGATGGTCTTTGAGGCTCGGTTCTATTGATATTTAGTAAACAGGAAATCAGTAGGGTATAAAAACGCTCAAAATAATCTGACTTCTTCAGTTTCTAGAAAGTATACGAAGTTGTCGTCTTGGTGACAAAACATTCTGATTCTATGTGCATGTAGTATGAAAAAAAACAACACTGAAGATCATGAGCACATTCCATACGGCTTCTCTGATGTATGGCAGAGGAAGATTAAAACTCACCCCGTGTCTGTCTCCTCTCATTTTTTCAGACGTGAGCGGTGGACTTGGTAGATTTCAGACAGAATAGAGTATGTGAAGAAAGAACTTTTGCCTTCATGTTCCTTCCTGGTGAAAACTCTGTCTGGGGTGAGGAAAAGTCTTTCCCTTTCATATGATATATATATATATCATTATATCTCAGGGTGATTGGAAGTGTAAACCTACATTGTAAGACAGGCATCAAATAAACACAGCTTAGCTACAGCTAGGTCAACACACACTAGTTATTTCCACCATGGAGGTTCTGTTTTCAGCCTTGTTTGATTGCTTAGATCTTGAAAAGGACTTTGCAGGATCTCAGATTTCTAAGGAATAACCAATACATTTTTGCTCAGGACATCGCCACCATTTGTCTTTTAATAAATGTTAGAAAACTCTACATTTTGCAACACACTCAACATTGCAAAAGCAAATTTCTTTCATTTTGAAAATTTAGCCACACTGTTTTTTCGCCATCCAAACATCCCATCTTTACCCAGCTCGGTGCATAAAATATCTGGATGACCCAGAATATTGTTTCAATTTGGAGGTTTTAGTCATGCTAGGAGGGATCTAGGGATGGCGGGCAGTCGGTCAAAACAACACTTTCAGAGTAAAATGTCTGACAAATGACAAATATTCTAGCAAAATCGCTCTTAACTGAAGACCATTACCTGCAAACTTAATGACATTTCCATAAGCCTCAGCTCAGTACTTTGTCTGCTGTGCTACTGAGCAAATGTAGCATGCTGACTCATAAACTAAGATGTTGACCATGATAAACTTTATGAGGTATGACATGCAACAAGGGTGGCCGGCTGCAGCCGTGCGGCATGCTCTTTAACCATTTGGAACGCGAGTTCAAACCTGTTAGCATCTTTCTCGAATCTCATGTTTATTTCTAATGATTTCTGATATTTGGTTGCCAGTTGTGGCCTATTTCACATAAACAGTCATTCCTTTTAAATGCACTGTGTAATTGCTACCAAATTTAGATGAGCGCAGTAAACAGTTTATTCTGTAAATGGTGCAACTGGCACATTATAAATGAAAGGTTAATAACTCAGTGGTCATGAGTGTGTCCCACATGAAAATATGGCACAAGCCATCTTTGTCCACCACCCTAATATTTCCAGACTGGGTGTAGTTATTCTCCAAAAATCTTGGCCACCACCAGCCAGTCAGCATTAGTATTTTGCTGAAAATCATATATGCTGACTTCTTGCTTGTGATTTCCTACAACAGCATGTTAAACTGAGGCTCCAGTGTGAGCTACAAGTGCTACAAGGCGCACTGGGCTGCTGTCTGAATACATCATGCAAATGCCCACAGAGTCTACAGAGCACCAAAGATTGATTTCTATAGTAATTATTTCATTCTCAAAAATGTCAAAGCCACAGTGGACGAACGTGTGAACACATCATGAAAACTCATCTATGCAACAGTCAGTGAAGCTTAGAGAACATTTCCACTGAATCCGTGTTGGTTGTTTTAGCAAGTTTGACAAGAGCTTCCTCCCTGCTTGTCTGTGTAAATCTGAATGTTATTGGTGGGGTGTGAATCACTGGTGCACAACAATAGTCACTGCCTAGTCATAGTCCAGCAGAGTCATTCCTGTCTATACCAGGCTGTAATGGCTTGGCCTCGGGCCTGTCAGAACCATTGGGCATACGAGTTTGATGTGATAATTCCCAGGCAGTGAACATGGAGCCCTGTGTATGGACCCTGTCTCTGCATCACTGCACCTCCCTCTCCATGGTCGGTTAGTTGGACTCATTTGGGAGCAGAGTGTGCTTGTGTATGTAGCTGTCGGTTTTTGCTTCTGTGCTCATGTGCATCTGTGCATATTGGAGGGTCGATGGCGAATAAAAGCGCAGCAGTCCGTAGGTGTGTTTGTGTGTGTGCTGGGAAGGCAGCTTGACACATGTGGAGCTCAGATGCACCAGCAGGCTGTGGCACCGTCCGTGCTGCTCATTGTGGGAAAAATCTGATCACTTTGCTTCGCATCACATTTTGACGTGCAGAGATCACAGTCTTATCTTAGCCCAAGGCTCCAGTTTCACAGCAAGGCAAGGCAGAGTCAAAAACGGCACCTGTTCAGATGCTTAAGATGAGAAGAGCTCAGACTTCTGCTCCTTTTTGAAATGGGACTCTGTACTTGAAATTGGAGGAGGGGGTGGGGCAGACCATATTTTCTTTGACAACGTATTCCCAGCTGGATTTCCACCGGCTCATTTGGTATTCATTGGCCTGTTGGAGCATTGAGTCAGACAGCAGAATGCCAGTGGTAATTCCTGATGTCAGGGGATAACTAGAGAGGTGAGGAGCTGTGAGCTCTGGCATACAGTACGTGCATGTATAGTTTATGCACTTGTAGCATATCATCTAGCAACCCTGTGCCCTACAAAATATATTCATTTGCTAGTGCTTTGCCAAACTTTTGAAAGGTGGAGGTCAGGGTGGGTGGTTTGCTATACAAAGCACTGGATGTTGAAACCGAAGACATGCTGTTTTCAATTTGCTGTTGAAGCTACTACAACACTTGGTTAAAGTTTGAGAAAGATTATAGTTTTGGCTGAATAATGAAAAGCCAACATGTGTTGTCTCCAGTGAAACTGTGAGCTTTGTCTGAACTTTACCAAGTGCTTTGAGTTGCCTAAAAACAAAAATAAAACCCTTAATCATGCATTAGTTTTTAGGATGTATATTTTAGGGAAAACAAATAAAAATGTCGATAGATAACGTTTTGCAGATGCGTTCAGCATTTCGCATTAGTAGTGCACATTTTGGTACATGAAATTTAAATATTTCCTCATTATGTTGATTAAAAAAACTTGAACTTGAATGTTAAAAGACAGGATTGTAATCAGGCTGTTCATCACCTGTAGCAAAGTCAAGATTAAAATAGTGTAACAGTGGTAAAGTTTAATGGATTCCCATATAAGTCACACAAGCATACACTGTCACACACACACAGAAATTACATGCTGGCAGAGTTTATTGCCAGCTGGGTGAGTATGATAATACCGATTGGCTCATTTTTATGAACAATTGCTTTATCTGGATCTCTCCACATGGTTTTTCCTTCGGGTTCTAGCATAACTTTGTCATCAGGAAATCCCAAACACGCTTCAGTTTGGGGAAAGTGATGGAAACCCAACCAGCAAAGAAGAGTCCAAAGTGTTTATCTTAAATTTTAAAATCTGGGCACTAAATAGAAAGCCGTGAAATCTGCTGTTTACGGAAGATGAATCTAAATTCATGGCTGCTTAGTATTCTTGCTATTCCACTCCAGAGATATCGCTATAGCCCTGAGCAAATGGCCATCTGTTAGAGAAAAACACCATCCAGCAGCTTGCATGTTGTTGAGGCATCAGAGTCATCATTCTCTGACAGTGCTGGTGTGTGGAGAGAGGCAGGCAGTTGGTTATTAGGAGAGATTCCAGCCAAGGGAAATCAGTGAGTCAAAGCAGCAGGCAGAGATGTTCATTTGTTATTCAGCTCAGGAGAGAGACAATGATTCAGATCTAAATCCATTCTAAGGAATGTGTAACAATGATGATACATGCGCACCAGGCGCAAGAGCCTACGTGTTGCGACAGGTCCTCCACATCCAGCTCATCCCTCCACAGACAAATGTTGCACGTACAGAGCTTGACATAAACAACAGAAATCCTACGTTCTGCGCTCTCAATAGAAACAGATTGCAGGGGCCTTTTTAGTGCAGATCCCAAATAATCCACCAGTCTCTATTTATGCCTGTTCTTATCACTTTAAAATATTTTGGCAGGAGACATGGAGAAATGTTTAAAAGCTGATAAAGCTAACTTTCTGATGAGCTGTCATGCTTTTCTCTCATTATGTGACTCTGCAATTTGTCAAAAGATGCAGCCACTCAAATTGACCTAAATGTAATGAATTGGCCAACACTTTGTATAGCTAATGCAGAGTATGACTATAATTAGAAAGCACAACTATGAAGAGTGCTAATTTAATTACCGCTGGTACAAATTATAGCATAATTGTCAAACTTTTGCTGACTGCTGTTTTAATTATAGCTGGTTCCAGTCAATGTGCAGTGATCCCCAGCAAATTACACATCCTCCTTCCATCTCACTGTGCTTTGCCCATTCATTTTCGGTGCCATCCTACCCCATAATAGCCATGGGAGATTAATTGGTGTCTTTTAGCCTCACTGACTGCCAAGGGTGATGTGAGGCAAGTGCATCCACCTGACAGGGAAAATGGAACCATTTAGCTTTCTATCATGGTTCACATAGCTTCTCCATCCTCCCAGCTAATTCATGCACCCATATTAACCTAAATAGTTAGGCATCAAAATGTGACCTACACCGTCAATAGACAGCTTGGACTCTAGAACAGGATGGAAGACCTGATCGTGTTTGGGGTAAGTCAGTTAAGCATCTGTCTCTGTGTGTGTGTTTGTATGGACATGTATTACTCATGTTGTGGGGACATAAACATGTTTACTTACAGGCACAAAATGCAAATCATTAAATTTAATGTAAAGACTTAGGTTAAGGCTACAGTGAGGTAGTTATGGTTATGGTTTGGCTAAGACTCCAGGAAATGGACATGCTGATGTAATGTCCTCTGACATGATGGAACACTACTAGTGTGTGTGTGTGTGTGTGTGTGTGTGTGTGTGTGTGTGTGCCATTTTTGGCAAAGACAGAGCTGGACTCCATTCATCAGGCAAGTTTGTCTCAGCCAACCTTCATCAAATTATAAAAAGATGGAGAGCTTTCTCAACCTCTCACAGTGGCAACAAACTGCCAAAGCTCACATACATATCAGATTCTATGAAACAGGAAGCCTGATTCAGCTTGTAAGGCCCATTACTGAGAGTAAGCGGCTCTAAAAATGCAGCTTTGGCATGACTAAGTAAAAAGTTCTGCACAGCCTCGAGGAGCCATTAATGGGGTTTTGGAGTCATGGGCCCTATTTTGGTGCAGGCACACTGTGCAAGGCATGGCTTTATGAAGTGTTACTTTCTTGAGGCACAATGACATCTGTCCTTCATGCTGAAGTTTGCAATGTTTAATGAATCCCTATTCTCCAAAATGTGGAGAGAAGCGCAGGAAGGGTGGCATCTGGCAGTCCAGAGGAATACTGCAATTTTGGTGTCCATTACCGGGATTAGTGCCATCCACAGGCCACCTGTTAACAACAAATCAGCACGGCATACTGTAGTTCAAGGCTGGCTTGTTTTGTGCTATCTTTGTCGCTTTAGTGATACATGTATAATGTGATGTGAATTCTGAGTGAGTATTGCTGATCCAAGTGAGGTTCATCACTCCAGCCTGAAGGTCCGAGCACCAGTAGAAAGTCCCTTGACAGTAAATATTCATAGCGTATTTAAGCGCCTCTCTCTAGCTCTGGGATCCACAAATCAGTCAGGACGTCATGATGTCAAAGGCACAAGCTTACATATAAATTTCATAGTGTGAATATCTTGGCCGAAATAATCTGAGTAATATTATCAAAATCATTATTGAAATGAGATTAAAGTCTTTAGTTTTACTTTAATAACCAAATTTGCGTTATACTTTCTACCACTTTATGAGGACCATTCCACAGCCATTTGAATTATTTAACATGATATATGATTAAATGGGTTAGCGTCTCATCTCTGCTCACAGATAGTGTGCCCTCACATTTGTTAAGCTTGGCCTGTCATCATCCGAGCTCCCAGGAAAAAAAAACGTGTTGACACCAGAGTGAAAAGGTGTCGGAGACAGACACTCTGCATTTATGCTGTCTGACAGTCTGTCAGAAAAGTCCACAATAGGAGGAATCCAGATTTCCCTCTCTGCCAGCGAGCTGTTAGATATTAGTCAGGCAGAATTCACACTGATATAGGACCTATTCATATTTGAGTACCCATGAGCAAGATCATCTGTATGTATGACACAGCACAAGCCAGTTACAGAAAAATCAAGGTAAAGTGACCTTGTATATCAATGCCTACTGCAAACTACTGCAATTCTGCATCGTATCTGAAATGTAGCAACAATGCGAACAAATGGTGCCAAGGGGCTGATTAGACAACATCACCTGTGGGCATGCAACCCTGTTAAGTACACTGTTCTGGGTTAATTGTAATACATTTTGATGCTGCTGTTAGATCCAGCGTTTTGCAGAGCTTTCTCCTTTACAATTCCTTTCCCACAAGCACTGAATTTGATTGCTTGAAGGAAACTACTGGCCTTACGTCAGTTGTTCACACCTCATTACAGCTTAAATCTATTTACATGAGGCTTAAATTCTCCCTGACTGTATGTTCCTGTTGTCCTCAATCAACCAGTAAACAGAATACTCCTGACCACCTGTGCAGCACCACCCACAGATAAAGTAATCCATCATTGAAAAGAATGAAACTGCTAGCATCCGACTCCATGTTTGAATTGGGGGAAATTTGGGGAATGAAATGATTACTTTAATTCTGAAAGTAAAAACATTTCACTACCATGAGGTTGGCATTAAAATGTAACTGTGTACAGATAAAAATATAGAGGACATGTGCTCAATAACAAAGAATCTTAACTGTATTTCTCATTGTTACAGTACCAAGCCAAACCCTGTGTAATTTCTCTTGCATTTAATCATTTACACTGTCTCCTTTTTAACATGTAGTAAAAGTTCTGTGGTATCTTAATGTTTCCCATAGATACAACAGACTACTCTGTGTCCGTTAAACCGAAGCGTGTGAGCTGGTGGACCTCCTCAGACCACTGAGACTGAAACAAGCTCGCCCACTCTGGCTCCGCTGTTGCCCACTAAGGAGCCTCTCCTAATTAATCAGTTGCTTGGCAACATCTGGCAGGGATATAATTTATGGCAAGCAGTCTAAACACCTGTTATGCTGAGACAGGAATGGGTGGAAGTTGAGTTATTGTGCAGCCCATCAGGCCCTCTCACACTGTGTAAATATCTGGCAGCAAAATGGAGTTTGACAAGGACATTTACATATTTAGGCCTCCCTTGCTCCAAAATGCGAGCAGCCGATTGGGTTTCCATTGTAAATTAACACAATAGCCTCGAGGATGTTTCAACTCAAGTCTTATTTTTACATTTTTCTCCAGCATCACTTCATCAGATCACACACTACAAAAGCATGCAAAACATTTATGCTAGTACAGCTAAGATAAGTAGAAGCTTTGTGGTTTCATAAATGTTTCCCTCACACTCTCATTAAGCCCTCACATCATATTCAAACAAAGCTTAACAACAAAGCAGAGATTTCCAGAGGGTACCTCCAATTATTGCCGAGCTGTGTCCTGTTTTCCTCCTGTTTTCTCAAGTAGCTTGCTTGTACCTGCAGGGACATGGCAGTCATCCAGGGAATCGTGTTGTCTCACATTTTGCAGACTGTTGCCTTGGCATCTGTCTGTTTGCAAAAAAGAGGTAGCATGTGCCCTCTGCATGGTACTCAACCTGACTCATTCCAAACAACAGGAAGCTGTTTTGATATCAGTATCACCTAATATAGACCTCAGAGCGACACATTGTGGAATCTGTCAGGTGATCCCTAGCTTTGTTTCCTGTTTCTATATTAAACGTGGAATGTGTTGACAGTGAATTTAAGGCATTTTATTCTTCTACTTACATCTAAATTTACATTTCTTTGAAGGCGCCTTTCTTTTTCTGTCTTCTTTTACATCCTCACAGAAAGAAAACCTTATGCTTAGCCAGGATGGAGTATTGTACGCTACAGCCTGCCTCAGTGAGCTCTGAGGAAATGGTTCATCGCTGCTCACTAAATAAATCAGGAATCCATTAATTGCATTTCACAGCAGTCATGATCTGCAAATTAGGAATCAAGGAGCTCATTTTGTGTACGCTACTGTAATTGCATGGTAGTCACAAATGCAATTATTCCAATCTCTTCTGCTCTGATTCCTTGCCAGTTTTTGCTCTTTCTGTCATTTTCCCAATGTGTCATCATCTATGAAGGTGTTTTTCAATTACTTTAACACTGTCCACAAATAAGCCAAAAAATGCTTGAAGTTCACAAGGTGGCCAGAGAAAAACAGAATAACATAGTGTCATTTAAAATGAATATTTTATTGGAGCAGTACTCATTAAACAGCTCCAGAAAGTAGTTCAGTTTCTATTTTTTCTCCCCACCAGAAGCTGCCGACAGTAGATATTATACCTTGTGACTCCAGGACAAACTTGTAAGGCGCAGTGTGAAGTTTCTCTTATTCTGAGTTCGCCAATCAGTCAACAACTGGACAGCTGTTTGAACATTTCCCCACTGTAGAGAAAACTGCTTCTGCCCTTGCATGTATAGAGATGCTGAGGATGTCCAGTGCTTCACAAGCCAAAGCAGTAACATGAGTGTCTAAGCTGAGTTGTTTGCTTTGAGTCTGATAGGTGCCAAGAAGCTCTGTTTGTCTCCACTGGACATAATGTATATAGTGTAAAAAGAATTACTGTGGTTGCTTTAGGTTTTATTGTTCATGAACACTTAAACATCCTAAACGTAAAGTTGAGGACAGAGCTAAAACATGTCTATTCAAATGAATTCAAATGCACATTTCTACATTGTCACTGTTAAGAGTGTGGTCCCAGCTTTCCTCTAAAATCTGTTTATGGCATCCCTTTGTGTGCCGTCACTATCCGGCTCTCCATATAGTAAGGATTACACAGAGAATCAAAAGATGTCTTCAGTCCAAGGAATTATGATTTGATGCATGTGTAAATGCGGGGTAAGGAGAAGGAACAGGGAAAATATGTGTAAAGGTTTAACATTCACGGCAAAAAAGCCGATTCAGGGAGCTTTCTTTGGTATAGCTCCACCACCTTCCTGTGCCCTGTAAAGTTTCAGTGAACTCTTTGATCTGTAGGCTATAGAGTGCACACATTTGCATGTTCCTGTGCGCCTGCTGTACCACTGCTTGTCAAAAAAGTGATCATTCTACCATTAGTGCTGCTATTCTGTCACCTGTGTGTCAATGCATGTGACAAGGAAGGGAGACCAGCAAAGCTTAAGTGCCAATTAAGTAGTTTATTCAAAATACACATGACTATTTACACAAGAGGATGGGGTGTGGACAGTAATTGTATTGATAGAGAGCGGAATGTATGGATGAGTGAGGAATGTGTGTGTTTGTGTTGCAGGCAGCAAAATGTTTGACCAAACCATAACCTGGAGGCTCGGATCCTTGGAGAAGGGCAGTGAGATTTATGGTCTTGGGGGAGGCCTATACAGGTAGGTAACGACCATACAAGCTGCCAGCTCCTGCAGGAGAAGACAGGGGAGACCTACCTTAGATGTATACAGATATTTGTAAAAACAGATATTTTCCCCAAACAAATGCTCACATAAGCGTTCCGGGCCAGTAGGTGGCGATAAAGTTTCCATCAACAATACATCAAATACCAGAGAAGAGCATTGTGACCGTGCGGTGAGCTTATTTTCTTTTGGCAGCAGTAGTAGCTGATTATTTATTTTAACACGTTCCGGCACACGGCCTAGCAGTGCTAACCAAATGTAAACTAATCCACCATTGTTGCTGTTTCAGACGCATCCTCATTCTGCATCTGCAGTTATGAACAAATCTGTTTTAGTGACCTAAAATGCCATTTGTATGTGTATGGGATGCAGAGTGAAATGTCTGTATACATATGGTAAAACATTGAGCCAACCCTAAACCTGGAGGTGCGGATCTGTGGGGAAAGACAAAGACAATGACAAAGAGCTGCATTTTATAGACTTGCTGGAGGCTGACACAGGTCTCCACAAAATTAGGGTAACGACCGTCCTGGACTGACAGCACCTGCAGGAGAAGACAAGTTAGAGCAGGCAGAAGGGGACAGTGTGTGATATCCAACAAGGCTTTGAATAGGATATTGTCACAAAAGTCATCACTGTCACACAGCAGTGTGTCCATCAGCCTATCCACGAGTGTCAGACTGTCTTTATTTATTTTACCTTTCTGCTGAGCTCAGCAACTGCAGTGAATGTGAGCCATCTCGCCGACAAAGCACTGATAAATTGTCTGCCTGCAACAAGAGAGAATGAGAGCAGCGGAGGGAGAGGTTTAGAGGATGGACAGTAAAGAGGATAGCAGGGGGATAACTGGTCCATGCAAGCTTTGACAAGTCCAACGTGAAGAAGGAGAACCATTGTGTGTCTCTTGTTGTGCATGCATTCATTTCTAGTGTGAGTCCAAAACTTTGCATACCTGTCCCTCTGTATATGTCTTTCTGTCACTCAGCGTGTACCTGTGCTTCCTCCAAACCACAGGTATGCTTTTTGCTCGTGTACATGTAATGCTGTGTCTTTGTTCCCCAGCTCACAGCCTCCCCACAGCCTCCCTCACCAGCATCATTTCCCTGCAGGAGGTCAGATGTGTGACATCTCATCAGCCAGGCTGTATTTGAGATAAGTGATGAATCAATACTTATTGACTGGGGGAGCTACCGCAAAAAACTCTTCCCTCACCCCGCCTGCTTTGCCTCAGCGTCCCGGTATAGAAGGCAGATGGCCCTGTGTACCCAATGGTGCACCGCACACGGGACGTGTTTAGTGGGCCAGACACAACCTCTCTACAGGACTCAGCTGTGTCCTACTGCCTCTCCAACAGAGTGACAAATTTAGATGCTTCTGCAGACACACACACACACACACACACACACACACACACACACACACACACACACACACACTCTGTGGCACTCTATCACAGAAAGAGATATAAAGGAATAAAAAATGTAGAATTTTTATAAAATGCAATTTAATTGTAATGTTTGATTAGAACTGTGTTTTGTATTTTTACTGTTTTAACTCTTTAGCAAAGACTTTTAATCATGGTGATTGAGTGTAAAGCACTCTGTACATTTGTGTGTGACGTGCAGTAAATGCTAGGATGTTGATGTTGACTACCCTTATGCTTACTGGACCTTGACAGGGGAGGAAATGAGCTCAGATTTCCCACAACCCCTCACTCCCACTCGTCGATTCAGAGCCAATTTATTGCCTCGGCCCTTTTACTGACGCTGACTCTGGTGATCTTGCCACATGGCTAAACTCTATGTGTGTTTCTTTTTCAGTTTGTGGTTTAGTTGGGAGCTCTGTATTCAATATCATAAAGGAAACACTGAACTCCCTACACCTGAGCATTTGTGGAGTGGGAGGTAAAAGTCAAAAGCTGGGTCACTGACTCAGCACAATGTGCAATCTGCCACATAAGCAGAATAAACAACAGCCATGTGCATCAAGGAAAGAGAGATACTCAAAAAGGTTTTTACTCACAGTTTGTGCTCTTCATCTATAATTGACAGAGTGGTCTGACATGAGATCCAGAGAGAAGGAACTTGTATTTGTTTCACAGACATTAAAAGTGACATGTACCCACAACACTGCGCCATTTTTGGGGGGTTTCATTAAAACAATTTATAGCAAACATTGAACTGTTTGAGTAGAACTTTGGCTGCAAATGACAGGAAAACATTTCCTCGTGGTTGACACATCATTGTATATCAACGTATTAGATTCCTCCTGTCTGAACCTGTCGCTTGTGTTTATTTCTGTATTCCTGTAAATTAACACACTGTGTGGGAGTTTCACTAGTGGCTTCTGATGCAAAATGACTGAAAGTCCCTGTTTTGCTTTGGTTGTTTTATTAACATGCTGTAAACTTCCAGCCTCATGACATGTCTAAGGACAGACTGTTTGTGGTACAGCATTTAATGATTGTGCACCATGTCAACAGAAGCAGACCGGATGGACAATATAAAGCTGTGTGGTTTCTAACTGCATACTTCATCAATCAGGTAGTGTGGTGTCAATACATATGTACAAATAAATAAGGCAGAGCATCTCCCACTCAATTCTTCCTCTGGATTCAGTGGAGCTCATTCACTCAGTGCTGAAGGATGTGGGTTGGGTTGTGAACAAAACAATAATTTAAGAAAAACAGATACTTCTTTCGCAGATGGGCTTTTGCTTTAGTACATGTAACTCACTCATTTTCTTTTTGAACTGACTGTACACACTCCACTGAAGAGCATGATTAAGTACACAGACACATTCGCAGGAAGATACACTCTTATGGAGATGAACAGAGGGACTTATTTTCTGTGGAAATCCAGGATTTCACAATAACTTCCTGTGCCTGAGTTGCAGGACTTAAGAACAATGCCAATGAAGAAATCCCCCCGAGGGGAGCAACTAAACAACTGCTCATGTAATACCAATAAGGCTGTGACTGAAGCACTAGTGATACTTTGATCAGGTGAAGTGTTGTGCAGATCATGCGGTTTTGCATGACCTTGAATTGAAAAACTCCAAGCTGAAAATAGCCCCAAGCAGAGCAGATGTTCATACATAAATATGTGTACTGAGATGTCAAAGACTAGGTCATATGTTTCCTTGCTTTTCTGGAATATCTAATTTAGACCTTTTTTTTTTTTTACATAATTAATTACTTTGGAGGTTATTCTATGCCAGCTGGATATATACTGTGTTTTGTTTTTGTTTTTCTTTCAAGGCCACCAGCTGACAGAGAAGCAAAGGTTCTGTTAAGCAAGACTCTTTTTGTTCCTTTTGCTGACTCAGCAAAGGCGACTTTGTGTGCCTTATATTTTTTTCCCTTCGCATATGAACACAATATTCTGTGCACAAGGCTTTTTGTCTTCTCTGCTGTGTAAGATCTGTGTTGAAGTGTGCCACCTTATTAAAATGGAATCTTTTCCTTTCATTATTAGGAAATATTATTAATGTATTAGACAGCCCTCTTTGAATTTTATAGTAGTTGCTGAACAGAGTGGAAGGGATAATCTCAAAAAGTTTATTGTCCCAAACTACGGGACCATTTGGGAATATCAGTGCTGTCCTTGAGGATTTCTTAGCATCCAACCGACAGAATTATTCCTGGACTGGGGGCTTTCTCAGTGTCGCTCACATGACCCTCGCTGCCCTGAGAAGATGCTCATGGCCTGTTTGTCACACTGCTTTGCTTTCCCATCAGACACAGGATATGTGTGTCAAGAGGGGTGGATTGCATGCTGAGATGTCCTGAATATTGCAAAGCTAAACAGATGTTGTGGTTGCACTGTTATACAGCATATGTCATCAGCTTCTTTATAAAAAAAAAGATTGAATTTCTTGCTTGGTTTCACATACAGAACCTAATTAATACTGTACATCACCTCAGACATTTAAGCTGTCTGTAGTGGAATGTGGCCTCGTCTACTCCCACCAGATAATCATACTTTTGCAACAGCACTTACTGTACACAGCGCTAGGCCCGAAGTAGTTTTTCAAGAACTGATCTATAATCTGCTACTTAAGCATAAATACACAGCAGGGAGACGGCACAGGCTTGCACTCACGAAGATGAAACCAGGAGGTGCTGCGTGTCAGGATCTGTTATGTCAGCACACGTGATGAGCTTTAATGAGCACTGTATATTGGGAAATCACACCCATGTCAGGTTATTTATGCATTATACCAAAGCGGATCCTAAGACCCTGATCAATGTTAAGTAGTCCTTCATCTTAATTAAAAATCTGCACCGTTACTTAAACACAGTAGGATCTTTTGACTAATGGTGCCTGCTGCAATCAATAGGGAACCCAGTCATGTTATGTGTAGATGATTTAAAGTCCAGTGCACTTACAGCAGCCTTTTGTAGTGCTTACTAAGCACCGACAGCAATTAATAAAGCAATTTATGATGCAGAGGGAGGCAGGTTAATTTCATTATGTTTACACAGACGGTCCAATAAAGAACAATAATGCCTAAAGACAGCATGTGGTTAAGATTATGATGGTTATGTCAGTTTAGACATTCAACAGACACATTAATACTGAGGGGTTTTGAGCTCTGTTCCTCTCATACAAGAGAGGATATGATACTTTATTCCTTCCTGGTTCTGCTGTTGGTCTGACTGTGTGGCTAGGAGTCTTAACCTCATTCTGGAGCTTTGCAGATAGTAACACAGTCAACCTTTTCAGGACTTCAGCATGAATAAACTATCCTATTGAACACAAGTCAAGCTCTGTTTTTACTTTACATAGCAAAATAAAACCCAGTGGGTCTGGGGAAAATAACTTTTTTTTCTTTCTTTTTTTTTTTTTTGCCACGGCAGAGCTGCAAAGCGTTTCCTCACACAGCCATTTCAGGTAAAAACTGACTCAGGCCACTTACAGCATCCTCTAATTACAAAACAGAGTACCCACTCATTCAGTCTTAATGATACATATCACTAGTGGAAATGTCATAGAACCTGGAAAGAAAAACATTTGGACGGCATCCAAAAAAGCTATGGATCCAGTGAAGTGAGGTCATCGCTGTGGTGAACATAGAGCCATTTGTGGGTTGGGTGTTTGTGAGGCTGTGACTAACAGTGATTCAGGGAAGCGTGTTTAATGATTCAGAGGTGAGTTGTGAGAACTAGACCTTCCTTTTTCCACAAACTTTCAAAGCCTAGTGACCCATATTCCTACTATCCATATTGCTACTACTGCATACCTCTGCATCTAAGACTGAATTAAGTGTTTTACCATTTTTCCAATACTCTCTCCTGCTGACTTGACTGGCGCTCCTCGCAGCACTGGTTTGTGGGTTATGCATGCCAGTCAAATGATACCGTGTGTTGCAATCGGAGAAGCACAGATGTCATCATGTTCACATCATTGAGCAATGTGTAAGGGACTGAATAAATAGTCCAGTACCATTGGAAGTTATTGTGCCCAGTAAGTTAATTTTACTCTGTACTTGTGTGATGAATATTACCTCTTGAGGCTATATTAGGAACTGTTATTTTTATCCAATCAAAGAATTACTAATTGTCCCTCAGCAGTAGTTAAGTGGCAATGCAATAAAATTTCCCTCATTTCCAGTCCACTAATTTCAAAGCGCTGTGTTCAGGCTGAAGGATGGCTCTATCTGTAAAGGCTTTTGATGCCAGCAGATGAGAGGTCTGCACAGATGCCGAGTGGCTCCAGTCTAAAGAGGAGAGTCCTCCCTCTTACCTAGCACAGACAGGCACGAGGCTACTGCTGAGCTGGCACCAGAACAAAGCCCTCCAACAGCTGCTTGATAATGTGCAACCATTAATTACATTCTGATGCCTCAAGTCTGGCCTGTGTTGCTGAGCAGAGAGCCCTTGGCTTGCCGAGCATGGAGAAATTATGTAAGAATGCACTGCACAATGTTAATCAGACACAACACTGTACTTAATAATGATTGTCTTGCACTTATGTATTCAGTCCCTGAGTCTCTTTTAGGAAATGAATTAATATTTTGGGAGTTGAATTGAGTCATTGAGAAGATGGTTGTATTGTTTTATTCAGCTAATCTTTTTTCCTTCATTCGGTCTAAAACGAGGATGCAAAGCAGCCTTGTATTGCAAGCAACAGGAAAATGTTTTTCTTTCTGATCTTTCAAAGTCTCTGCAGAGTCGATTTTGGATTTGCATCACATTATGACCAAAGTCTCAGTTAAGTATAGTGTGACATTTAGTGGATCCCAGAGAAATCAGTGCCTGACACAATGAATAAGCAAATCTGTAGGGGTCAAGAACTTAAAGGCTACAAATATACACTGAATTCCTATTTTCTATTACTCAACTCAGTGCTGTTGAGAGAGGTTTACACACATCCCCCACATACGTGCCCTGTACTAGCTCTACCTTTTGCAGAAAGGCAAACATACTTTGTCACTCTCATTTAGGCTCCCACTTAAACTAAATGGTATTGGATTGCTTGAGTGCTGATGATAAGCTACAGTACAGTGAAGCATTTATCATTCACCCTGGCAACTGTGGGCTGCAGTTGAGATATGTCCTCTCCTGCCAAAAGGAGAATTACATGAAGTGACCCACGGTGCTGGACTTTCTCTTATTTCACTACTGTCAGACCTTGGAAATAGAGGTCCAGGGAAGCTTGTATATTGACTAGTGCATCTGTGAAGTGAAAAAACAGCTTAAAGGGAAACTGAATTGAAATGTCTTTGTTTGGCTTTCTCTATAAATGCTCTTATAGTAATACTTTAGACTAATATGCTTATTAGTTAATGCAAATTTTTTGTGTGTCTTCAGGTTAGCCTAGAATCTTAAGAGCCAGGAAAGGTAAATAGTGCTCGCATGTTTCACTTTTCTTTTCTGAGTGCTAAAAATGGCAAGACTCACTGAGAAGATATGCCAGTTGGAAAATTGAGAAGCAGGGACTCAGACACTACCTCACTTTCAGATCCCATGGGTATACCAGCACATGCAGGTAGGTATCAGGCTCTAATCCAATTATTTCCACCTAATGGATCTTACTCATAGATATTCTGAAAGGGATTAAATAGTGATGGAGAAGTTGAGGCTTGAGGAAGTAAGGTATTAGATACTTTAAGATGCTTTAAATGTTCAAAAAAGACTCAATTTCAGATTCAAAATCCATCAGATTTGATTAAAAGATGTTGTATTTAGCTGTGCATTATGAAACAAAGCCTCTGCACTCAGCTTTGTTGAATATTGTGATGCTCTTTCTTCTCATGGCCCATTGTCTTAACTAGCTGGGGAAAACAAAGTTATTTTGTATGCTGTATAATCAGAAAGCTGTGCTGCTCTACCCCAGGTAAGTAAAACAAAGGGCTCAGTGTTTGACACCTGAGCAGGAGGGGCATCAGTGGCCAACTGCTTCCCCTCCCTTTATAGTTATTCTCCAAAGCACATGACCTGGCAGTTGGCATATACATCTTCCCACCACTGGCCGCCTCAAAAGCACTGGCTTACCATGTGTCCAGAACACAATGCCAACAAACAGGCCAGGCACAGTGGTGTTGAATGACTTGTCTTTGTACGGTGTGAAAGGCTGATGCTGCAGTTTCACAGCACAATGACAGACGGCAGAGAACCACAAACCTAAAGGTAGAGCTGAAAGTGTGTGCTCGCCAGTGCATTGTGTGTGCCTCATCTCTGTGTGTGCCAGTCTGTGCCCCCATGCAAGGCTGGATTACCAACCAGGCAAAGCAGGCAACTGCCCCAGGACACCAAACCTCAAGGGGCCACAAAAGCTGCAGGCGTGTGTATCATCTGGCTTGTGCTAATTTAACTGATCATTTGTTTTGGAATATATGCCAGTAAGACACGATACCATCTGACATGATGAGGGACCAAAGGGATCAAAATCAAATATTAATACCATACTTATTTTGTTAGGTTTTTAGGCATTCAATGTCATTGTATTAGATATCAGATAACAGAGAAGGGAAATATGTGTTATTATCTATCTTTATGCAGAGCCCTGCACATTGAAAAGTGATGCTAAAAGGGGTACCCAGCACCTTAAAAAGTGACACGAAGGGGTCCTGACCAAGTCAGATCCAAGGAGTGACAATGTGTTGTGCTGCTACATGGTCAGTGTCAGTGTAGTCACTGGTATGACCCATGTTGCATGACCCTAACCCTGAATCAGCACAATCTTTTTTAATGCATGCAAAATCAAAGCTAAAACAATTCAGCTATTATTTTTGGTAGCAATTAATTAAATACATGCATGCAGTGAATCTGAGGCTTTTGAGGACCCTGGGGTTCTGGGGCCCCTGAGCAGTTGCCCACTACCCCAGGTGGGTAATCCAGAAACCATAAATCGATGTTCCTAATCAAATTACCACACAGAAAACAGCTTCCAAGCAAAACCTGTACACGCTATGAGCAAGTGCAAGGACGCTCGTTCCTTCATAGGCACCTGCAGTGTGCACCCTGGCTCACTGTCACACTCTTGTGTCTTACTGGGACACTTGAAAAAGGAGCCATGATAATCATATTAGGAGCACCTGCGTCTTTCCTACTGTAACAAGCCAAATTGTCTGCTGTGAAAAAAAAAAAAGGGCCATAAAGCCATATAGGGGCCCGCCCTGCAGATCAATTTTGCCCTGAGGCCTCCTGACAGGTTCGTCCTGCCCTTCCCCCACGGCTGTTCATCCTACAGAGAGGTGTCTTTGTTTAGAACAATGCGCAAAAGGCAACAAAAACACAGCCGCTCCAACACAAAGTGCCTCCGCGACCACGGCAAAAGACAACAATAACACGGCCATAACCAAACAGCAGAGAAAAACAAGTTTAAAAGGCGTTCTGTGGCGAAACCTCACACAGAAAAATAACAAATTTCAGGTCTATTAATTAACGTGTTTAACATGTCTGTGAATCAATTCATCCCCAAATGAATTGACTGTACCTGTCTGCCCTACCCCCTGGACTCCTGCCCTCCTCTCAGCCATCCGCCGTTGCCAAGGTTTCCGTGTACGCGCTGCCTGCGCGAGCGGAGCCGCGCGATTGTCATACAGTATTGCCAGACATGGCGGCGGATCTACAACCCGAGTGGATTTCTTGTCTGCCTTCTTCCTGGAGTTATGGGGTTACTCGGGATGGACGCGTCTTCTTCATTAAGTAATTATCCCTTCAACGAAAACGACTCAAGTCATTTCTGCCCGTTTCTAAATCGAACAAAGTCGCCGTGTAATATTGAATGATTTTCCCTCTCTCAACAGCGAAGAAGCCAAGAGTACAACCTGGCTGCACCCTGTAAGTGGCGAAGCGGTAATAACCGGGCACAGGAAAACTCCAGGTAAGGTGTCCCTTCACGGCTGTCAAGTTTCAATGTTCGCCGTCATGTGCTGCTGTTTGCGCATATCCCCAAACCGAGACTTCCCACACTGCGAGAGAGGCTATGACATCTATGCTCTGTTTCGAAATGCACGAGTGGGCTTTTGTCGCTCGTGCTGTGAAAAGTGAGCCCTCTCATGCCCACCTCTCTGCCCTGCTCGTGCCATTTCCTCGTGAGCCTCAGCCTCTCTTTCAGGCTGGTCAGTCTGTGAAGTTGACGAGTGGACGCTAGCTTCTTCTTAACTTGTAAAACGACGGCTTTTTACCAACAACCACTTTGGTTTTTAGAGGCATTTTATTTTGTTTTTAATAGACTGACGCCTTCTCTCGACCGTATCACCAGTGTGATACGTAGACTTGATGGCAAATCGATCGGTTAACAGACAGATCCCACCGAACAGCGATATCCTATTTGACAGGTATACAGCAACAGCTGCTGTCGACTCAAGTGCTAGTCGAGGTTAGCTGTAAATCTACCGAATTAGCTTCCGCCACGATGCCACTTCTAAAATCCCTTAACTAGTCTTAAACGCAGTGTGTTACATGGTAAAATCAGCTCTTTGCTGTGTGTTATACTGGCGACGGTACCATGCGGCTAACTATGTAGCAGCCTCCTCATTCAAGTCTCTTCAAAGCATTCCCACTAATGTTGTTGAGTGGCTGCTGCATCTCAGTAGGTCTTCAGCTAACAATTACTGGTTTTTGCTCTGTCTTAGGCTGAATAGATTGAGTTATAAGTCAAAATTTTCTGAAATTTCCCATAACCCAAACCCATTACTGCTCAAGCAATTAGTTGATTAGTGGATTTGTTGATTGGCAGAAAATGAATTACATGCATTGTGATAACCGATTAATCATTTAAGTAATTTTTCTTCTCAATTACTTTAATTTGTCTCATGTAATAAAGAATTGAAAATCTTCGTGTTTTGGATGAATTGTTTGGCAAAACAAGCAATGCCAGAGATTACATCAGTTACATTGAAAGTGTGATGGGTAGTTCTTATCATTTTCATATATTAACCGATTGATCAAGAAAAAAAAAATGACTTAAATGATCTGTTCACTCATTGACTATTATATAAGAAAGCAGCAAATCCTCAAATTGGAAATGCTGGAAACTGTAAATCTTTGGAAATCTTGCTCAAAAAATAACTGAAATGATGACTCATTTTTCAAAATAGCTGCTGATTAATGTTTTTTTGTAGTCTAATAGCTTGACTAATCGTTGCAGCCCTGTATCACAGTGTGTAAATTGACAGCTGGGAATGAATAGCCTCAGTTAATTTAATACACACAGCATCTGTTTGTTCCACCAGTTTGTGTTCACATGTTTTTGTGCACCTCTCCCTCTTTCGCAGACCTACCCACTGGATGGGAAGAAGGATATACTTTTGAGGGTGCACGGTGCTTTATCAAGTGAGTTCAACACCCTCCCTCCACAAGACACCCACCTATCATAATACCAGAACCTGCATACAACAGCTTAACATGCCATATAAATTCAGAGCACTTTCTGTTTAATATCACCATCGCTGCAGCGTGCCTTAATTCCAAACAGGAATTTATTCATTACCAATTTTATCACTTCAAATGAATGAAAAGCTCATTCAAATGCTGCCTTATTCTTGAAAATACGCTGTGTATTAGACGTAAATATTGCATGGTCTTTACCTTTACCTTTACTCCCCGTTTCTCCACTGCAGAAGCCTATTGCAAAAGTTAATGATTACACAGGAACATTGTGCAAATACTAGACAGACACGGGCAAAGTGTGGTTGCTGTCTTCTTGAGAGCTGTTTTTGTTTATTCAGATTCTACTTGGAGAGTTGAGCCAAAGTATAATGCGTTCTCTTTTTCTGACAGTTATTAAACTGTCAGAAAAACTGTTATCCCCCCTGTTTGGGTTTATATGGTCTGCTTACAGTTTAAAATGACACTTGTCTTAAGTAGATGCTGGAAAATGGTTCTGAGGTACATGCCAGCCTACGGTATTAAAGACTTCTTATTGAAAGTCTCCTTCCATTGATTTTGTTTGAACATCATATTCCCTGTATGCTCATTTGTTTGTGGTGTGTGGGCAGGAGAAAATGTGATATATCATCCATGTCCGTGAAAGCACTGTGGTTTGTTCAGTTTGTGCCCCTCTGCGTTTGAAGACGAGGATCTATGTGAATTACATTAGTAGCTGCCGATGTTACGTAGTCGCTGAACTACAGTATATTTCGCATTTTCCGCGCTCTCCTCCATGGTTGCCTGATGTATGCAACTGGTGAAAAGAGATCATAAGCACTGTCATTCAGTCAGCACTGAATCATCATCTGTCCTCAGAATGTTTTAAATCCAAGGATATGAGTTGAAATATTTTGTTATTTTGCATCTCCTAATGAAACACTCCTCTCACAAAGATGGATTTTGCAGATGAATTTCTCTGCCAAAATACAAGAATGCTTCTGTCTGATTGAAGACACTGCAATACACAGGCTACGAATTTAGGATATTATGCCTTATTATCCTCACTGAATCCCCCCTCCGTCTTTGACTTCCTCATGAATTTGAGGCGCTTCATGTGGCAGGTTGCCAGGCAGTCTGACTGAAAGGCAGTAATTTTATATTCCAGTATTTTATCACAGCTTCTCAGTGCAAAACAGACTTGGGGACCACATTCATTAGTTGATCACTGTGATTCTGGCACAGTTCAATGACATAGTAATGTTCTTTGTAAGGCAAGTCACAAACTAATCATGCTGTCCCCTACGGAGTGTGCAGACTGCATTTTGTAAGTGATAAACCATCAGTTTCATGCATTAACTACATTTTAGACACATTCTGAGGTTTAAGGTGAGTTTATGATTTATGTTGAAGAAGTCATTTGAATTCATGTGTTGTGTCCTTAGAAGCTGCAGATGAATTTGTAGCTTTGTTGTAGTGCAAACTCAGTCACAGTATCTTCTATAGAGCCTTCAATAGCTATCCATAAAGGTCACTGTACTGTATCTGAAATACAAGCCTGATTCCAAAAAAGTTGGGACGCTGTGTAAAAAAACACTGCTAGTCCTTTCTGACATATACTCAATTGAAAATGCACAAAGACACTATATTTAATGGTTCACCTCATCAGTTTCATTGATTTTTGGAAATATCCGCTTATTCAGATTTTGATAGCAGCAACACGTTTCAAACAAGTTGAGACAGGAGCAACTAAAGACAAAGTTGTGGAACGCTCCAAAAACACCTGTTTGGAACATTCCACAGGTAAACAGGTTGATTAGTAACAGGTGATAGTATCATGATAGTACCTTGAAAGGCTCACTCGTTGACAAACAGGTGACAATTGAGCGAGGTTCACCGCTTTGTGAACACATGATTGTAGAAAGGATGTTGGTACATGAGCATTCTTTGTAAAAATGTTGTTGGTAAGCACTCCTTTGGATCGACTCCATTCTGTTTTATTTAGTTTTTACATAGTGTCCCAACTTCTTAGGAATTGGGGTTGTATAAGCTAAACCTGCTGTACACAAAGTCTTATTTAATACCTATTTATTTATGTGCTCCTCTGCTGACACCTAAATTTGAAGCTAATGTAGTGTTGCGTGATGACAAGCATTTAAAACCTGCCTCAGTCATCTTAATAGCAAAAGGAAGCATATTGATTACCTGACAAACTAAATATAAATATATCATCCATATATAAACAAACTGCACCAACCATCTGATCCACCACTGCTCAGCAAAGAGGACTCATGGTTTTATTTGTCTGCAAAGAAGCAGGTGAGCCACATGTGAATCACTTGTAATTACAAGCAACGGTTGCAATAAAAAAACTGCAAAACAAAAGCATGTGTTGATCTGGTTTAATTGGGCCGTGGAGAAACAGCCCCAGCATATCTCCTTGTTTTGACCTCAATGAAAATCTGACCAACAATGTGACTGATCATTCCCCAACATTCATTTGTGTCAGACAGTGTTAGTTTAGCAAGTGTCCACAAATATACAAAAATATCCCCAAAAGACTGATTGAGTGCAATGGAGTGAACAGATTAGCTTCCCCTCAGTCCTTTCTCACCTCTGTTTTCCCTCTGACATTCATTAGAGGTGCCTGTCACGTAGCTTTAATGTCTGTCATTTATTTTTGAACATGGCATGAAGGGAACTAACTGAAAGCTAAAGCATGAGCTTCACGTTTGAGATGTATATTATTTTCATATTGTCAGTAAAAAACAACGTTAGGCGTCGTTCTTTTTGTAGTGGGACTACAGAAAACACTAGAGGGCATGCTGCATGCCGCACTGCCAGCTTGCTGGGTGGACTACACTGTTTAATCTGAATGAATGCTGATGCAGATTTTGTGGGTGAAATGCAGATAATTATCCTACATGTAACCAGTAAAACAGTCTGGCTTGTTTGGACTGTTCCACACATTTTCCCAGACTGTTTACTGGAACTGGCACACGGTTGCTCTTTATTGTCTTACTTAAAGCTTTGAGAGTGGTAGTTCTGTGTTGAGCACTGTATATATTTGGGTCATTAGCCTGGCTGCGTGCACTGATAAACGCCTGTTCGAGGCAGGTCACTTTGTCAGTCTTAAATGATGAAGATGCATCTTAGATGTACTTAAACTTGAGTAATTTGGCTGTGTAAAAGCATGCCTGTTAATTTCATTGTGACTCATTGTTTTGACAAGGACTTGTTGACAGGTTTATGTGATAACTGTCTTGGACAGTACTTGGGGCATTCTGAGGCTTAACGTGAGGCTGCCAATAAAAGCCTCTGAAAACTGTCCAAAACCATTAGCCTGATGACAGCTGGATATGCCTTATGTTTTACAGTAGGTTAGCGTTACTTTGTCATCAATTTAGTATCGTTAAGCATTACAAGTTTAGGGTTGTATTTTTGCATTTTTAATACGTGTAAACAAGGGGTAAATAATTGAACCACACACCAACACCCTCCTCTGGTTTCCAGACTCATTGATTCATTTCTATGACTTGAGTCTTTCTTTAGCCTGTGAAAGGATCTGGCCCGTGCACATGCTGGCTGTGTGGCTTGGCTGTTACCATCTAGTTACACAGTGTGAGAATCAAGGAGCAAATTGTGCTGATGTAGACTGTCTTCTGATGGGATGTGTTCGGGAGGATAGAAGGTGCAGATTGTTGGTGTGATAGTGTGGACAAGAGGCATGGCCCATCACAAGATTTGATTATTTTATGGTACTGTGAGTTTTGAATGAGTGAAGGTCAGCGCAGATGTTAATTGAATCAGTCACGGCTTACTGCTCTCCTCAGACTGAGCAGCCTCTTTGGAGTTTCTGGATTGTTTGCAGGTGGCTGAATGCCAACACTTTAGTTTGTGGAGCTGTGTGTCACCTGGCCAGCGCTTGATCCCCCTCTGGCAGACAGTGAGATCATGGCGAGGTGTGAATCTGCAAACTATTTGCCTGTGAATTTCATTCCACCAGTAAAGTCAGTGTGCTGTGGCTGTTTCAATGCTGCCTCTGTTATTATTTTTCTTTTAAAATGTGCTTGTTTGCTTTTGTATAAAGAGCACATACCCATCACACACACACGCACAGTGTAATTGTATCTTCCCATCTGCTTTGGCTCATTTAGGAGAGACTAACGGGTCAATAGCGCACACCCATTAGTCCTAATACATTCAAGTTTTTAAGCCAGTGGCTTTTGGCCCCGGTCTCAACAGCTGAACTTGGCGATAAATCAGAGAACATTGAACTCCATCCAGCCGTTCCAATTATTACTGGTCCTCCAAGAGCTGAAACAATAATCCACACATCCGTGTAACAGGCACTTTCTCCTTTAGATTACCTTTCTGTTACTTTGTACCCTGTGTCGTGAGCTGGAAGACTTATCTGAACTACACTTCTGTGCAAGGATCTGCAGCTGGGCTCTCTGATGCTGCAGATAACATGCCCACATGCAAAATGCTGTCTTCTGCATTGGCTCTGTGCAGTATGCTATATGGAGAGTCAAGCCATTGGACATTTTATTTTCATGACATTTTCTCTGTATCCCTCTCTTGGGTGTACTAGTAAATTCTACAGCCACCCAGAGTGCAGTATCTCTTCAGTTTGTTTTTGTTTGTGACGTAAACCGCATTTTGATGAGACCGTGCCATCTGGCAGATTTGTATTCTCCATTTTATCTCTGTAGCACATAATCCCACATTTTAACTTAAGCCTCATTTTGAACAAGAAGGGGGGGGGGGGACATGATTTGGGCAATTGAAGCAGCATTTTGTCAAAATGTCAGAAGGAGAAATGGGGTGAAGTCAGTTTGACTGGTTCAAATGGCTTAATGTGTTAGTAGGAGAGTGATGACCCTAATTATGAGTTTGATGCCTCATGGATGTAGGATGTATTTACAGCAACTATGTTTATGAATAGACAGGTGCAGATCTCCTGCCAGTTCCCTGTCTTGTGGACTATTCTTGTCTCATTTATCCTGTCTGTAAAAGGAGGGGAAAAAAACGTAACTGCTGAAGCCAAGGCTAATTGCAGTAGGTTACACAATGAGATAGCTGACAGCTTGTTTTGAGGCTAATGAGTGAGGCTCAAACAGCTGACCCTCACTGTGCTGTAAACCAAGAATCTTGCTTGATTGCTGCCCAGTTATTAATGTTTCGTTTGGTGACATTTTGTCTGCCTCCTTTGAGGTCAATTTGCCGCTTCTGAGTCCTCATCAGTATAAAGCGCAACATAAAGTATAAATATTGTACTAGTCTGCTCTGCAACCACTGCTTTCATTAGACACTTCTACTGCTGCATAATTCATCACTCAGAACAGAGGAAAGCATGTCAATTGAAATTTGGCCAATTATGACAAAAATCTCTCTAGTGCATCTCTGTTTAGCTGTTGGCTGCTTTTGCGCTTTCAAGGCCCACACACTGGCTGACTGTACATTTAAACGTAGGAGTATTGGACTGCAGTGATGCGGATCGATATTCAGTTGTGGTGAAAGTCACCCAGAGATAAATAATCAAATCCTCTTTTTGATGACTGTGGTTTCTCATTGATGACCTATTAAAATCTCTGCTTGTCACGACAACAGTGTAAGCTGTGTACACAACATGGGCATATTTCCCTTTATGAACTTGCTTGCAAGTAGTTGCCTGTTTAAACATCCAGCAGATACAGAGCAAGATGTGTTTCTGGCCCCAGGATTAAGTCCAATATTCACTCTCTTTTAGCTCTGTTTTTGGTCTCTACCAACTCCTCACTGAAATATCTTCTGCTAAATGCTCCATTGTGTTCACCGGCTATTTGCTAGCTTTGTCTGTGTGTCTTTTGGTGCTGGGCAGGTAGCTTATATTGAGTTTTTAGAGCTTTTTCGCTGACAACAGCTGCCTGCTGTGTGTACATTTGCTTGCCATATGGTTAAAAATTTCATCAACATTTAGCACCAAATCTAGCATAATGCAAATTAGACATGGGCATTTCATGCAAAAAAATAACTGGGAACTATTCCATTGTTCTATTTTTCCTAATTTAGCGGCAAAATACTGCACATTTTCAGCATACTTAGTGGTAAGTTCTGCTCGATTTCAAATAGTTAAACTCCAGAAAGTGTTACTTTTCATGCCATTTGTCCAAACCAGTACTTCTGTTCATGTCTTGCCTCTTCTCTCTCTAAGTTTCGTCTTTGCAGCTCCAGACACTTCAGACACTGACACTTAAGGGCATCAGTAAAATGAGGCATCTTATCAGAGATCTGAAGAATGGATTAGCATGTCACAGACTTCAAGCATAGGGGATTTGTTTTCATTTTCATGAGTGACATCAGCTAAAGCGAGTGAAAATCCCCACTGCTAGGGGACAATCTGAGGAGTGAGATCACTCTGATTCTCACTTCTTTCTCTGTGGGCTCGCAGCGGCTTTTTCTGTTGCTTAACCTGGAATGTAGTAAAACTTGAGGGTTGAGTTCTTAATCTTTGAAGGCAAACACTACAGACGTCCCTATGAACCCTCCAGAACTGTCAACAACACGGTTATGGCTGACTTTAAGGCCATCTCTTCTCTCCAAGGAATAATCCAAGCTTCAATCTGTGAGCAAAGCCTTATATCAGACCAGATTATGTAACCCTGAAAAACCAGTCACAGTAGTGAAAGCGTGAGAGAGGTGACCAAGTGTTTGGAGTTGGAATTAAATTGAATACAAGATAGGGCTTAATAAGTGCTCACAATTTTGACCTCCACATTTAGACTGATTAAACTCAATAAAGTGAAATATTGACTGTGTACTTAGTGTCTCAAATCAAGTGCTCCCTAGTGAAAAGAAAGCTTTGACCAGTCGTAAGTGTTTGATTCAATCATGCTGTGATTAAGTGCTCTCTGCTTCCAAAACATGATTGCAGCTGCAGGCCAGTGCATTGCCACCACACAGTTAACCTTCAGTGTAATGTAACTCCGGTTTTTAATGCAGGGATCAATTCTTTTTAAGAAATTGGCAGAGAAAGTTGATTAGCTGGAAGGTGTAAAATTTTATATCAGGACGCCTCAAGGATAGCTCCAATTAAATGTCAAGCCACTGTTGTAAATCAATTAGGCTGTACCAATGCCTGTATGTATTTATATTGACAAAACTGAAAAACAGTGAACTGGAAAAGATGAATCACTTTACTCAAACTGAGGATTTTGTTCTTTTTTTTTTTTTTTGGCAGTAATGCTGCCATAAAGCATGATGGACATTTGAAGATTCATTCAAAAACCTCAACAGAAGCTCTGAATGTAAAAATATGACATTTGGTACAGCCCTGACGTCAGTGTGCATGGTCTTAAACTGTGCCAGGTCTCGATATTAGGTGTTGTGTCATGGACAAAAAATGTATTTACAGCTCTATGTGGGACACTGAATACAAAGTTGTGGACAAGTCCATAACCACAATATTTTCATTTTATAGAATGGTCCAGCCATAAACGTGGAGTTTTCAGTCAGGATGAACATCACAAGCAGAAACTGACTATACTGCATATTTAATATTGTCTAAAAAATTCTACTCGTCTTCCTACGTTACCGGTTAAATCTCACTGCTTAAGCTAACCCCAAACCTAATCAAACCTAATTAGCCACATCCAGTGCAGGGTCGCTGAGGCAACACTCACAAATGTTCCTATTTTTGCATTTTCTTTCAATTAAATCAGTAGCAACAGTCCACTTTCCCACACAGATGCCTCTGGCTCTGCTTTCCTCAGCGTGTGTGGCGCCTTGAAGTACTTCAAGAGATTTATTATAAAGGCAACAAGTAGACCCCTTTTCTTTCAGTTGTTTTGCTGGAGCTGCAGCCAGTCAGATGGGGTGAGGGACGGGATGCACATTGGACAGATGACCTAATTCACACCTATGGGCAAATTAGTTTTCACCTCACCACGCAGATATAAAGACAACATGACCGTAAACAAACTTTAAAAGATGAATGACAGGTTAAAGTTTTGTCTTTGGGAAATTGCAGCTGAAGAAAATCATTGTATTATCAGATTGACAATAATGAACTCTCGAGGAAATATCTCTCTGCTTTGTGTCATGCTGAGCTGTGCCTCTACCTTATCCATTAGTATTATACACTGATTAAATGGAAAAAGAGTGATAGATAATATGCATTGAAAGAAATGATCCCGATGATCGTCTTAACCGTAATCATGAAACGCATATGCAATATCTAACGGTATGCTTGTGAAGAAGTAAGATGTTCGTTCCTGTACATATGGCTAGCATTAACAAATGGCACATCAGGGACAATGCTTTATTCAGACTGTAAAGCTCCGAGAGAGTGTTTACTCACCCCCTTGGCAGGAGGAAGCTCTGATGGCTGTGGCTGCTGACTCACTAACTCTGTCAGTGCTCAGTACTCATGCATTTCACTTGTGTGTGTAATGTGATTTAGGAGGGAAACCAGCGGACCTGTATATCATCCCCGTCTCAAGCCCCACAACTTTGTGTTCTGAGGCTGGGTGCTGACTGAGACAGACAGTCAACGAGACAGGCTTTGAGCAGTTCAGACTGCTCTCACGCGTTTTAGTCTCTGTGGGGTCGCTGCCATCTGGCTTGCACTGCAAGAAAGTGTGTATGTGTTTTGGTGTTTGGATGCTGCTCGTGTGAATGTATGTGTAAGAGATCCTGTGATGTCGGGGCCCGCCCCAGGTGCTGATTAAGGCTGTTTCTCAGTGAAAATCCACATCAGACCAAGTTATCCTCTGCTCTGCTGTTAATAGTCTTCTTGGCTACATATCCCCAAGTTTTGTGATGCGTTTGTTGTTTACAAATTGTGCACATCCTATGGGAAAGATTCTTTTCTCAGGATTGGAAACTAAAGGAATGGCTGCTTTTAGCAGGATCAAGAGGCACTTTGTCGGCAGTGATCTTAGTTGCCATCAGTAAGAAGGTGACAGCTCTCTAGTGTAATCTGGTTTTTTTTTTCCGTCATTTGTAGACTGTCAAAGAATGCACAAGATGCTGTTTATCAAACCCTGTCATCATTCTGCAATAATTTTGAACAAAGTGTACTTCTTCAATTCTCAAATAGTACTTAGTGCTCTGAAGTAAAGAATATGTGTGTAATCCCCAGTGATATAGAATATGTTGATTGAACGTAGGCCTACCTCTTCAGCGTGGAGCATGCAGCCTACAGTAATTCTAAGTCCTAAAGCCTCTTAGTTGTGTAGAGTCTTTGATTTAATGCTGATAGAGCTGTTGAACTTCAGTAATCCCTGTAGTAATCTGCAATGAGCCACCCTTTGCTGATGTTGTGCCATGTTGAGTCTGGAGACAGCTGTCATCATGGGGATCATGCTGGTGGTCACCTATTATTTCGATAGCTCAACCTATTACAGTTTTACAAATCTGATAGACTTCTTACAGTTTGTATTTCTTAAGGCACTGCTTTGCTTTGTCATGGATACCAGTCTGCTTACCCTTGTTATTTATCCATATAGCTACAAAGTA